>NC_136300.1:10947509-11465009 GCF_964198595.1 Lampetra fluviatilis
CAAAAGACTACACGCAGTGCTCAACACAATGAATGGTGATTACTGATTAATCACTGGAAAGATGTTATTAACCACGCAAAAAAGACTTAATTACACTTTTTGGACCATCTTATCTGACAGGCACTATTTTAATTTACTTCACCGAGTGTTAACATCCACAGTGTTTAACAGTAATCTCTTCATTGTTCTTTGATCACCGCTCGCCACGTTTCCATTCATTGTGTTGAGCACTACGTGATGTCTTTGATCACCGCTCGCCCTCCGTCCCGGCGCGTCTCCATTCATTGTGTTGAGCACTGCGTGCAGTCTTTGATCGCCGCTCGCCCCTCCGTCCCGACACGTCTCCATTCATTGTGTTGAGCACTGCGTGCAGTCTTTGATCACCGCTCCTCCTCCCTCCGATACGTTTCCATTCATTGGCTACCACAGCCTGATAAGCTCTCCCCCCCCCCCTCTCCACCTCCCTTCAACTTGCTTATAAGGGATTACATCTTGAATCATTGCTTCACTTGATGCAGCTAATTCGGCTGTGACGGTCCCGCCTGATGACGGAGACTTGTGTTGCCTCCGAAACGTCGTGAATTTTATTTTGTTTTGTTTTATTTTACTTTCATTAATTTTAATGTTTTTACCTACGTGACTTTACCGAAAAAACCTGAGAATATGAATCATTGCAGTCACGAAAGCTTCAAATCTAGAATTAACTTCTAAACTTCTTTATGGCACACACTGTTAATTATCTTAATACACAATCCCTATCACACTAAGGGGTATATGGTCCCCTCACCCGTTACCCTCAGAAGGTACAGCCTCCGGACCTTGCAGGCTATCTAATCTCCCTGCTATCCCAGCGTCCTCTGGCTGGACCTAGGGGATCTCTCCCCGACCACTGGTTACTGAGCCCTAGCCCTGATAGGGGCTGGAGGGCTTGGTCCAGGGTCCTAGACGTCTTCAGCCGACTTGGGTCTTCGTGTAGCAGAACTCCTCCAGAGCTCTCAGCGCTCTGGCTTTTATACCTGTTCGTGGCCGGGTTGTCCAATCCCCGGCCACCTTGTGGGACCCTCTGATTGGTCCTTCCCAATCTGGCGTTTGGATCCTACCTCACCCCATTTGACACCTGACCGTTTGATTGAGCGGGAAACCCTTCGTTTACGATCCGCTCTCTCACAGTTTGTGAACAGCGAGTAGTTAACACCACTACACTATGAAGAGGGCAATTGCCTGAAACGTCGCCTCTTGCATAGTTTTCCTTTAAAGGCCATACAGTGTTATTGATTCTGATTCTATTTATGAGCATCTTTAACACCGTGTGCTGTGACGTCATGTTGTCGATAGGGGTTGACACAAATCTGTGGTGTTTGTTGACGTCACGCTTTTGTTTGACACATTTTGACCAATACAATACAGTAAATGTATTTTTTACAGGCGCATTGTTAAATACCATTTAAATTAATTCTAGATTTGAAGCTTTCGTGACTGCAAGGAATCATATTCTTAGGTTTTTTCGGTAAAGTCACGTAGGTAAAACATCAAAATTAATGAAAATAAAATAAAACAAAAAATCACGACGTTTCGGAGGCAACACAAGTCTCCGTCATCAGGTGGGACCGTCACAGCCGAATTAGCTGCATCACTTGTGTTGCCTCCGAAACGTCGTGATTTTTTGTTTTATTTTATTTTCATTAATTTTGATGTTTTACCTACGTGACTTTACCGAAAAAAACCTAAGAATACCATTTAAATTCAATGTTGTTTTTTTAAAAGAGTTATCAAGCTATCTGTCGATGCTGCTGCGTTGGCAGCGGTGCATACAATGAAGGAAGACATTCTACAAGGACACTGGCCTTAATGGGGGGAAAAATATAAAACTGTATTCTTACCTATGAACGTCATTTTTTGTCTGTCTGTCCGTTTCTCTGTCTGTCTGTAGATACACACTTGCGAAGGATTTGGCTCACAAACCGTGGGGTGAATGTATAAAAAAGTGGCCAGGTACCATGCCGTAAGCCCCATGGTGAGCCAGCACTATTCTGTTTCCCCATCCATCAACTTTAAAGTAGTTAAAGTAACAATTTAGTGCAATTTATTATTATTTAATTATTTCATCGTACAGCACTAAAGCTGCCCGAGGGTTGCCCCGAGCAACGCACACGTGTCATCGGTAGAGGGGCTGGGATTTCTAATTTGCGTTCAAAATGCAAAACAAATACACACGACGCTGAGGTAAATTCATCAAAGTATCATGTCCTCTTCTCCTCCCCCCACCCCAATGTGTGCACTTACTATTTTCGGGTCGGTAGATACTAATATTATAGGGCTTAGTATTATTGTAGCGCGGGCGAGGGGATGGTGGGGGGATGGGTAGCGGCCCAGCTCCCAGCCTGCCAAGGTGCCACCTCGGCCGGCTGGGCAATCTAGGCAAGGCCAGGGGCTCTGTACGGGACTAGGCTTCACCAAGGCACTCTGTCAGGTTAGTAGTTTGTGCTATAGAGTCGATATATACTGATATAGAGTCAGCATGTACTACTGTAGTGATAGAAGGTACCACCACAGTCAATATGTACTGCTGTAGTCATAGCAGGCACCACCACAGTATGAACTGCTGTAATCATAGCAGGTACCACTACAGTATGCACTGCTGTAATTATAGCAGGTACCACCAGTCAGTATGCATTGCTGTAACCACAGTATGCACTGCTGTAGTGATAGCAGGTACCACTACAATTGGTATGCACTGCTGTAGTCATAGCAGGTACCACCACAGTCGTTATGCACTGCTATAGTGAAAGCAGGTACCACCACAGTCGGTATGCACTGCTGTAGTGATAGCAGGTAACACCAAAGTCGGTACGCACTGCTGTAGTGAAAGCAGGCACCACCACAGTCGGTATGCACTGCTGTAGTAATAGCAGGAACCACCACAGTCGGTATGCACTGCTGTAGTTACAAGCAGGTACCACCAAAGTCGTTATGCGCTGCTGTAGTGAAAGCAGGTACCACCAAAGTCGGTATGCACTGCTGTAGTCATAGCAGGTACCACCGGAGTCAGTATGCACTAAAGGCCGACTGAATTTCGGTTTCGGTTTTGGTTTCGGCGCCGAAAGTTGGCAAATGGCCACTTTCGCCATACTTTCGGTTTCGGCCAAAAGTAAATTTTTAACTTTCGGTTTACTTTCTAGATTTGAAGTTTTCGTGACTGCAAGGATCCATACTTTTGCCTCTTTCGGTAAAGTCACGTAGGTAAAGAAAAAAAAAACATTAAATCACGACGTTTCGATTGCAACACAAGCAATCATCATCAGATGTGAACACCACAGCAAGAAAATTTATACTAAAGTGGGAGAGATGCCAGGAGGCTATATAAGTCAAAAAGGGGGGGGGGGGTTGGGAGGGGAAATGGTGGGGCAGGGGGGAAAGGGAGCGAGGGGAGCAGTGCTGCTAATTTGCTTTGGGTGCCCTCATTGGTTTTAGCTGCAGTCGTAGCGGCTGCGTCGCTCTCTTTCTCCCTCCCCGCGCATCTCTAGCTCACTCGGTCTCTCGCTTCTGGCTCCGCCTACTTCCCCTCCTACCCACCCAGTTTCACATTCCCAGTCCCTGGCGTCAACGAGGCGCCCTCCACCGCATCGATACGGCGAGGCCGCGCTTATCCGGCAGAACCCGTACCGCCTCAGCCCGGCGGAGAAGGAGCACGTGCGGCTCGCGGACGACGAGATGCTCACCGCGGATGTCATCTTGCCGTCCACCAGCCCATGGGGAGCCCCATCGTGCTCGTTAAAAAACAGGATGGCAGCTTGTGTTTTTGCATAGATTTACGCAAGCTGAATAAGATATCCGTGGCAGACGCATATCCCCTCCCGCGGATGGACGATTCCCTAGATGCTTTGGCGGGCGCACAATGTTTTTCCACCTTGGACCTCCTGTCTGGGTTTTGGCAAGTACTGCCCGGCGAAGCTTCTAAGGCAAAAACTGCTTTCTGTACACCTCAAGGCCTCTTCTATATTAACAGGCTTCCGATGGGGCTCCACTCCACTCCGGCCACGTTCCAGTGGCTGATGGAGCGGGTCTCCAGTGGGACTCTTGCTTAATATACCTCGATGACGTGATAACTTTTAGTCGGACGTTTGAGGAACACCTCGTCCGGCTACACGCCGTCTTCCTGAAAATGTGGGCGGCGAACCTAAAGTTCAAGCCGCAAAAGTGCCACCTGCTCCAGAAGTCTGTACGCTACCTGGGGCAATTCCAGCATTGCAACGGACCCCGACAAGACGGCGTGTGTCCGGAGCTGGCCTACCCCCACCTCGGTGGGGGAGGTCCGCAGTTTTATTGGCTTTGCGTCGTACTATCGTCGTTTCGTCCAAGGGTTCGCCACCATCGCTAAGCCACTTCACGCCCTGACAGCTAAAGGCCGGAAGTTCTACTGCTGAAAGGAGGAGGCCGCATTCATCGCGCTCCACGTTGCCCAGGTTAACGCGCCCCCCCTCCGCTACCCCGACTTCTCCGTGCCATTCGTCCTGGACACGGACACGAGCAACACCGGCATTGGCGGAGTCCTGTCCCAGGTGGTAGACGGGGTGAAGTGCGTTGTAGCTTATGGCAGCAGGGTGCTGCCACCACCCGCACAACGCTACTGGGTTACGCGCCGAGAGCTCCTCCCAATTGTTGTTTTCATCTAACAGTATAGGCCCTACCTGTATGGAAGGTGCTTTTTGGTGTGCTCGCGGCGCTGCAGTACGTGCTGCGTGTGGACCAGCCTGCGGGCCAACTCTCACGCTGGCTGGAGATCCTACAGGAGTATTCCTTCATGGTGTCATACCGGAAGGGGGCCCAGCATTTGAACGCGGACGCCCTGTCGTGACTGCCGCCGAGCGACAGGTGCACGTGCTTCCAGGGCTCGGGGCGCTGTAGGGTGTCCCTCAGCGGTGTCCTGTGTTGCCATTTTCAGGTACCTCGCAACTAGCGGACCCCAGGCCACCTCGGCCCTGGCCCCCCGGCCTTAGGACAATGTCAACCCGGCTGGCCGAATGGCTGATCCCGGAGTGACACCGGGCTCACTGGGATGCTCACGGTGCCAGCTGGGGGCCTCGGGAGGGGGAGGTGCAGCCGCATACGATGGGCCGGACACAAGGACTGGTTCACGGCGGATTTTGTGACCACCCTACGCGCGCCCACACACCGCTTTGGGTGGTCGGGGTTCTGGTTGTTGCAGGGGTTCTGTTGATTTTGTCCTTGCTCTCTTTCCTCACATTTCCATTGTCCCCTCACATCCATGTATATCGTGTATATGTGGTACAGGTGGGCTGGGGTATTTATTGGGGTTCATGTTATCGTTGTGTGTGCAAGTCGATGTGTGTGTGGGTCGATGTATGTATGTGTGTGAGTTGCTGTTTGAGTGTGTGTGTGCGGGTCGATGTATGTGTGTGCGGGTCGATGTATGTGTGTGTAAGTCGATGTGTGTGTGTGTAAGTCGATGTGTGTATGTGTGAGTCGATGTGTAAGTCCATGTATGTGTGTGTAAGTCCATGTGTGTGTGTAAATCGCTGTAAGTCGAACTGCGTGTGTATAAGTGGATGTGTGTGTGAGTAGATGTGTGTGTGTGTGAGTCGATGTGTATAGGTTCATATGTGTGTGTAAGTCGATGTGTGTGTTTGAGTTCATGTGTGTGTGCAAGTCGATGTGTTTGTGTGTGTGGGTCGATGTCTGTGTGTGTGCAAGTCGATGTGCGTGTCTTTTTCGCCCGGGCAACGCCGAGTACTTTCCCGCTAGTGGCTCATAAATATAATGCAGTGGATGTTTATCCAATGGTGGATAGACCTTGGCTCATGGTGATGTGGACATCGATATTCAGCAGTGGATAGACCATGGCTCATGATCCTGATGTACACGAGTTTGTACTTTACCAGCACCAGTGTGACACATGACACAGCACTGTGGACACGTGTCATTGCTTGAATGAAACATTAGGCCGCTATATGTTTTTGCTGGGTACGTGACCATTAATAATGAACTAAAATATATTATTTCCCACTTACAACGCATCGAATGCATCATAGCGCGATTTATAATTTACGGAAAAGTTTATACTCGGGCTAATAACTAACAATCATACTTAATACAGAATTTTTTGGTTAGATCGCGTAAATGTCGTTAAACCTGCCACCACCCGACACAGCCAATTAGCTAAGTTTGTCACGTAAACAGAACATGCCCATTGGTCACTAGTACAGCACACCGGTGTATTGATATTGGTTGTGAAACCCTACGTGTTAAACAATCATACTATAAAGATGGACACGATACAAAATACAATCCATACGACAAGACACATATAAGACAATCATATTTTGTATGTTACCAGGTAAAGCCCACTGAGCTATGTAGCTCTTTTTCATAGATACTTGGCCACAAATGATAGCTTAACGAAGTGGCGGCTTACCGTGTGGAAACTTACAGAAGCCAAAAACGCGTGATGTTGATTCTCGATGATTTTGGAAACATGAACCCCAAACTGCAATGATTCAAACACTCGTTTAACTAGCGGTGAATCGCTCAATTTGTGGCTAAATTTCAGTTCCGAGCATTAACTACGCAAGAGTGGGAGCGGACGTGTGACGCTCTCTGCTGTGCGTGGGGCAGAGCGCCACTTGAAAGAGGGCATCTCAAGAGGCAGCTCTGGGATATCCGCTTCTGAGGGCCGTTCCTCTATCTGCGAAACACGCGAACGGACTTATCTCCTGCTCAAGCAGATAAAAAAAAGACCAAAAATTATTTTAAAATGTGAGGGCAAGTCCATCCACTTCTAGGTTTCTGAAGTGTTAATGACCGTGTCGAGTTTGTCATGTCCTTCGATAAGGCCACTGTGCTCCCGTTGAACAACTCTTGCGGTCACAACTGCCGTTCACCACCCATAGTGGTGGTGATTTCACCAACTGCGTTTGTGCCAGGCTAGGTGCACCTCATCGTTACAAAGACGCTCACGGAGACACAACGGACCAAGGAAATTGTATTAATTTGCAAATTCTCATTTAAAAAAGTTACGCAAATCGATTTCACGCGGCATCGGAAAAAAGAGTAAATGGACTCGGGACGTCTCCCCCACGGCGATTCGGACGCCATGGCCCTGAAATTAATGCCCCATTAGTGGACCCAGGACGAATTCGATCTCAAACCGAACAGAGCAGTGTGGTGGATGTGCGCTCTCTCACTTGCTCATTCAGTGGCATTTGTAAGCCAAATAAAATTGATATTGCATTGCAATCGTTGCTCACCAACAGCATGTTGTGTTTGTGGATTTGTATGTGTATGCGCATATGTGTGTGTGCTGCGTGCGTATGTGGGTAGCGGAGTAGTGGTTAACACACACTGGCAACCCGAGTCAGATTCCCGCTCACGGCTAACATCGGTGATGAATATCTGAACCTGGTCCTGGACGTCCCCTAAGGTCGACTCAGCCTTAAATGAGTACCTGGTATGGTGAGTAAACATCAGCAATGGGTAGACAAAAACGGCCGGCCGGCCGGGCGTGTTGCTAACCACCCACCCCTTCGTGTGCTGGGTTGGTCTGCACAGGTGCTCGCTAACAACACTTTCCCCAACAATCTGTTAAGGCTATATTGGAGGCATTTTTCTCTTTGTGTGCTTGTGTGTCTGAGTACACGTGTGCATGTGCCTGCGTGCGTGCGTCTGCGTGCGCGTGTGCTTGCGCGTGTGTATGTGCATATGAGTCTGCGTGCGCATGTGTATGTGTGCATCATCACAGTCCAATGCTCTTTCACCAAATTCTGACAGTGCAGCAGCAGCTGCTGATTTGACGTTTACGAAACGGAATCTCGGGAAACGCGCCGCTACAATCAGTCGCAGTCGGCGCCAATTCGTCACTGACACGCAATCTCACGGCGCTACAACACGAAATGACCACGACGCCTAACCACAAAGCCGCACACCCACCACCACCACTACCGCGACGGTGAGACGTGACGCCACACGGCACCGCACAAAACCGCCGCCTCACCCCACCCCCGCCCCTGGCGGCGGCCTACAGCTTGGCCTTCCTTTGGAAGAAGCCTGCGATGGCGGCCATGCAGTCTTCGGACTGCCAGCGCTCAATGAGGCACTGGCACTCGCGCAAGTTGGCCGCATGCAGTGCCTCCCGCTCCGCGTCGCGTGACAGCTGCTTGGAGAACGCCAGGGACTGCGCACGCAAACGCGACGACACATGGTTAGTTTGCTTGTTCTTACCCCCCAGCCCCGGCACCTCCGAATAGCACGGTTAGTGATGTACGGTACGAAAGAAGTTCAACGCACGTACATGCCCTGCGACGCAACCTCGTTAAGCGGAGCGGCGCAAATGGCCATCGTCGCGCTTCGCACAGTTGGAGCATCGTTCGTACGGAGTAATAAAAAGTAATCCAAACTACAAAAACTTTTAATATTTTTACTGTACCAGGTAAGGCTTATTACGTGGATATGTATAGCAGCCAAATACTTTCATGCATGCATGTTGATTCAGACTCTTTCAGGAGGGTCCTGCCAAGTTTTTGCAGCAGTGGGCGGCAATGTTTGCTGCGTGTGATCCCAAGCGAGTCAATTCTCAGGTCATTCTTGTTCAGCACTGGGATGCTTTTGGGCCAATTCCCATTACAGTGAAAAACAGTTCAATCGTACACCTTACCGCGTGTTTTTTTACCATTATAGGAAATCTGAGAAGCCGGAGGAAACCCATGCAAAACACAGAAAAGGCACCCAGAGTCGGGGTTCGAAACCAGGTCCTTCTTGCTGCGATACATGAGCGTTAACCGCTGCGCCCCCCCCCCCACCCCCACCGTGCCCAACTGAGCAATTTGCACAAAACAATAGAAATGATGGAACAACGATGGAACCATGCACCTTCTTGGGCAGTTTGGCCAACGTTTCCAAGCGAGCCCACACCTCCCGCTGGAAGCTGTTGTCGGGGTAGACTTCGGTGACAAGGCCCAGGTCGCACGCCTGCTGGGATGTCAGCCTCTTGTTGAAGAGAAGCATCTCAGTGGCCTGGGAGATCGTGAGGACAGGGTGCGCGTGAGACGGACAGAGGAAGACGAGCAGGAGAATGTGCGCACGTAGCATGCACTTACATGTTACGTGCGGATGTGTGTTGTTTATATGTGTTGTCACTCTGTGAATGTCCGAAACACCTGGAATTCTATTGGCTCAAGTAGACTCACACAAAGACCAGTAAACTCGCCCAGAGACCCACAGACTCAGTGGAGACACATTGGGCATGTTTCTCTGCTAATGCTCCAAAACTGGAATCCCATCGCTTCATGCATCCTTTGGTTACTCCTTTTGTCCAATCAGAATTTGATGCCGAGCTCTCTATTCTTCTTGATAACCTCACATGCAATTACCATTTGACCTATACCCTAGGAATGTATGTGGGTAGTCCAGGTGGTGCTGGTGGGTAGGAGGAGGAGCTGATATTACTGACAACGCTGCTGGCTAGCGGCTTGCGCGCTCGCATGATATTGGCGATCCTGGTGGTGTGCTAAGCCTCTGGAGGCAGTGGGCCAAGTGGCGTCGGTACGGGCAGCGAGCGCCAGGATGACAGGGCACGGCATGGCAGAGCTCACCTTGGCGGCGCCCATGAGCTTGGGGAAGATGTAGGAGGAGCAGCCTTCGGGGCTCTGACCCAGCTGGCTGAACGGGGTCTGGAACGTCGCCTTCAAGGGAGACAGAGCGAGCACCGTGAGCACGCACCAAGATACTAAAGAGCTATTAAACAATTTTTATTTTACCAGGTAAGGCCTACTGAGCTATGTAGCTCGTTTTCAGAAGCCACCTGGGTATCACAAATGATAGCGTAACGAAGTGGTGGCTTATCGTGTGGATCGAACCCACTACCTCCTGTATACCAGGCGATGGAGAAAACATCTCACCACCGGTGGCGCCTCCATTCTTCATGCAGGCAAATCGTACGCAAACGTTACTTGAGGCTAATGGTCAAAAGAATCAAGAGTACAATCGAGGTAGGCCAAATAATACGGAAAATATAGATGTGACAGAAAAAAAAGACTTGCAGATCAAAACAGTACTGACACAAAAGACAAGGTGTATGTGTGTGTGTGTCTGTGTAAGCACGTCTTTCTGAAGTCGACTACGAAGCGTAAGAACCCACCTGTTGCGAGATCGGACGACGAAGACAGCACGGAAGAGGTCCCCGCAATGTCCCCTGAGTCCGGGGCCCCGGAGATGCGCCCCGTGGAGCCTGGCCAACCCGTGCAGGAGGTGGTGGCCGTGGCCGGCCACTCACCACAGCAGGAGAGCTGGTGACTCCTCACCAGCCAGTTCGGCCAGCTGCTGCAGTCGGCCATGTATCTCGTCTCCCTGATGTTGGAGGTGGTAGCCCAGCTGCGCGTGCCCGTCACTTTTTTTGAGCGTTTTCTCAACGGACGCGACACAGCAATCGGCCGCCATCTTGCCCCTGGGTGCGCTGCAGTAACCAGGCGCCATTTTTTATGCAACACAGCAACCGGGCGACATTTTCTCCCAAGATGCGACACAGCAACTGGGCGCCATTGCCTCTGCTGCAGCGATGCCGCCGAGTGCATCTTCGGGAGCGCCCACGCCAGGCTTCAGCTCCGGCTCTTCCAAACTTCGTCGCCTACTGCCTGTTCGTCCAGCTGGCGGAGACTGGAAGTCCTTTCAAGGCCGGTTCGATGCGGCTTACGCCTCGGTCAGGTGGCCTATGGACGAGGCCCTCAAGGTACTCCTGACGGCATTAGATGATTCTCTAGCCGCATTAAATTTGATTCCGCCTGCGGACAGGGCAACGCTCCCCATGGCGTACGCCCAAATGGCTTTTATTTTTGAGCCGCCCTCCAGCGCACGCCAGAAGTTCTTGCTGCGGAGGCGAGGCTTAGATGCCTCTCGCCTTCCGCAGCTATTATTGGCGCTGAGTCGGGCGGCCTACCCCAATATGGATTGTGCGGCACTCAACTCATGTGGGAACTCGGTGTAGTTTTGGCTATAGCGGAGGAGGCGGACATCTCTTCCCTTAAAGTGGCGCAGGGGATCCAAGCACACCTCGGTCTGTGCCAGTGGCCTGGTGTGGCAGCGTGCGCAGGGGACCCAGGTCCAGCGAGGGCTGGCACGCCGCAGGACGAGAATCATCTTCCCGCAATCGCTGCACGCGACCAACGCTGGAGAGGCGCCAGGGGCCGCCGGCCGGAGCAGCGTCCACCATCTGCTTCCGCTGTCGCCAGCTTGGCCACATCGCGATGGGCTGCCGCAACGCTCCTGGGGCCTTCGGCGGGACGTCGTCTCCCTCCGCCTTCACATCAGCGTCATCATCTGGGCCTCAGGCAAGTCGCGGCGCATCTGCCACTTGGCCGCTCCTCCCACCTCACATCTAGTGAGGATAGGGTTCATGATCACCAGGGTACCACTAAAAGTTTGGAAACGCTCGATGTTCACTCACCGTCGGTTTCCGGGTGACCTAAGCGGGTCCATCAATGGGCTGCGCTTGCGCATCGGGTTGTGGCGGCCGCGGCGGGTTCCTCCGCGGCCGCTGGTTACGTCCAAGGGGTGTAAGTCCGGATTTTGGTGGACATGGGTGCATCGGTCACCATTATATCGGAATGCATTTTCAGGTTGTTCGATTGAGGCCTGTACAAGGGGCTTGCATTGCCGCTAATGGAGGTAGTTTAGGTATATTGCGTCACATTGTTGCCTCCATTAGAATTGGTCATATTGAATTGGAAGGCCCCGTCTTAGTCTCAAAGGCGTTGGCAGTGCAATGCCTTTTGGGCACAGATTTCTTGGCCAAAATTCCATGAAAATATTGATTGACCAGGGTTGTGTGGAGATGCCATCGGGCTGTCGTTTGAACTTTTTGCGTTCCCCCACCTTGTTGACTCCTCTTGCTGCCAGCATACGAGCTTTGGCTAGGGATTCCATGAACATTCCACCTGGGTCCCAAATATTGATACCGCTGAAGTTGCGCAAGCCCCTGAAATTTCATACGCCAGAGGCGGGCATCCTCTTAACTCCCACTAACTACTTTTCGCGGACTTCCTGTTTGGTGGGTTCCCTGATGGTCGTGTTGAAGGACCAGGAGCCCTTTCTACAAATTCTAAACGCGGGTCCTTCGCATGTAATTGTTCCGGCCGGCACCGTTTTGGCGCACGCGACCCCAGCTCTCCCACCAGACGACGCCATGCCGGTTGAGAGGGTTGTGGCTGGCGTAGTACAGGATGGAAAGCCCGACGATTCCTGGATTGATGCGTTTTGTCGGGAAAATGCCCTCTTGGCCCTCGAGGAGCAGCAGCGGCTCCGTGCGCTTATTGAACGATTCACCGATGTCTTCAGTCACAGCAAATTTGATATCGGACCCACGTCCTTATTAGAGCATCATATAGACACGGGGAATTCACCCCCCATTCGGCTGAATTCCCATCGCTTTATCCCTAGAGAGAAGGATCATGTCCGTTTGGCCGTTGATGAGATGTTGGCGGCAGACATAATCTCTCCTACTACTAGCCCTTGGGACACCCCTTATTGTGTTAGTCAAGAAACGGGATGGGAGTCTCCGTTTCTGCATCGACTTTCGTAAATTAAAAAAGATTTTGGTGGCAGATGCCTATCCCCTTCCTCGCATGGACGATTCGCTTGACGCCCTCTCGAGTGCGTGGTTCTTTTCAACCCTATATTTGCTTTCGGGCTTCTGGCAATTGCCATTGGATGAGGTCTCCAAACCCAAGACTGCGTTCTGCACACCCCAGGGGCTATTCCAATTCAATTGGCTTCCTATGGGCCTCCACTCGGCCCCCGCCCACCTTCTAACGCCTCATGGAGATGGTCTTGGTGGGTCTCCAGTGGGAATCTTGCTAAATTTATTTGGATGATGTCATCGTTTTCAGCCGCACGTTTGACGAATACTTGCATCGTCTCGAGTCGGTCTTCGTCAAAGTGCGTATTGCTGGCTTGAAATTTAAACCCTAAAAGTGCCATTTGCTGCAGCCATCGGTGAAGTATTTGGGCCACATTGTTAGTATGTCAGGTGTCGCCACAGACCTGGAAAAGACGGTTTGCATCCGTGCGTGGCCGACTCCCACATCTGTCGCGGAGGTTCGCAGCTTCATTGGCTACGCCTCGTATAACCGTCGCTTTGTGCGGGATTTTGCGACTGTTGCGAAACCACCCCACGCGCTCTCCGCTAAAGGCCAAAAGTTTCATTGGGGCAAGGAGGAGGAAGCAGCGTTTGTCGCACTTTGAGCGTCCCTGGCAGATGCGCCCACCCTGGGGTATCCTGACTTCTCCCTGCCCTATGTGCTCAACACTGATGGCAGCGACACGGGTAAAGGGGCTGTACTTGCCCAGGTGGTCAATGCCACTGAAAGGGTCGTGGCGTATGGCAGTCGCGTGTTGTCCCCCCGCAGAGCAGCATTACTGTGTGACTCGTAGGGAGCTGCTTGCCATCGTGTTTTTCGTGCAATTGTATAGGCCCTACTTGTATGGCAGGTGGTTCACTGTTCGGACAGATCATGCGGCCCTGCATTATTCCTTGCACATCGATCAGCCGTCCCGCTGGCTTGAGGTGCTGCAGGTATTTGACGTCACCCACAGGAAGGGGGCACAGCATGGAAATGCGGATGGCAGGTATGCGTGCATGACGGACTCAGGTCGCTGCAGGGCCCCAATTGACACCGGGCTCCAGTTGGTGGTGAAAGCCGACACGGCTCCCCCTTCCGGGTGTGTCGCTGCACGTGGATTTCGGCCTAGGTCTCCCTCGGGATGAATGGTCTCGCTTGCAGATGGAGGACACCTCTCTGGTAAAGCTGCGACGCCGTGTTAAGTCGGACGGCCGTTTTTCCTCTCCGTCGACCGCCCCGGTTATTACCCTGCACGACGGCCTACCTATACGCTGAGATACGGAGCTGGAGAGATATTGTGTGATGGTGCCCACTGTCCTACGAGGGAAACCGACTCGTGCAGTTCACGAGAAGTTGATGTACCTTGGGTTCCACAAAACCTTTTAAACTCTTAAGCGGGATTATTACTGGCCGGGCGTAGAAAGCGACGTGGCACTACTTGTGAGTGGCTGCCACGATTGTGCACAGCAGAAGGCCCCGGTTGTGCGTGATCGGCTCCCGCTACAGTCCATCCAAGTTTCCCGTGTGAATTAACTTGTGGCCCTCGACATTTTGGGCCTATTTCCAACTTCCCAACGGGGCCATAAGTATCATTTGGTCGGGGTAGAATACCTCACACGTTGGCCCATGGCGTGGCCTTTGCAAAACCCATCGGCCTCGTCTATCACCGATGCCTTTTTGCATGGGTATGTTTTAGATAAGCGTGCCCCTGAACAACTGTTAACCAATCAGGGTCTGAACTTTTCTTCCCGGTTGCTCAAGGTCTGTGACCTCCTCGGCACCGAGAAAATACAGACCTCACCCTACCACCCTCAAACCGACGGGATGGTGGAGTGGTTGAATTGCACCCTCACATCCATGCTGTGCCACGTGAGCGCGTCTCAGTTGGACTGGGACCTGTTTATTCTGGGTGTCCTTGCTGCGTACAGGTTGGCCCCTCACTCCGCAATGGGGTTTTCACCCTTTTACGTAATGTACGCGAGGGAACCGGAGCACCCGATGCACATGCAAATGGGCCTGGGGCCGTCTAAAAAGGGATCCGCTGTGGCCGCTTCGATGAAGGTCACGCTCGACAGGCTGCGTGAGGCACGATAAGCGGCTGTGGATAATTCGGCCAGCCGACAAGCAGCTAACGAACGCTCACAAAAGCATCAGGGTTCTGGGCTGCCATGAGTGAAAGGGGAGAAGGCGTGGCTACATTGTTCCCAGGTGCCCATTGGGACGTCCCCAAAATTACATCGCCCTTGGCAGGACCCTGTTGAGGTCGTGGAGGTCCGCCGGCCACAGTGTGTGCTCATCCGCTTCAGTTGCCGGCATTGATTTGTCCACCCGTCTAGGTTAAAAAGATACGTGTTACCTTGTCTTGTTGAATCATCCCCACTTCCGGAGCGGTCGGTGCTTGATGCGTCCGACGAGCAGGGCCGCCCTAGCCGGGATGCTATGCAGTGTTAGCCCTCTGTCTGTCCACCCACAGAACCCCTACGAGTAGCTCCCGAGGCACCGCCTGTTGGCCCCTCGGTGGCGAGGCCGACGTCGACGGGTACTCCGCCTACTCTGACACCGGACGCTGCCTGGGGGAGTGGACCGGCTGCACATACGCGCTCCAGGGGCACTCTTTTTCGCTGACCACCTCCCCTTGGGCACGTTGTCGTTGGACACCAGCCGACGCTGACGCGTGGTTGGCGCCTTGCACTGCAGGCTGAAGGCCTTCCTACACTTGCCCTCCTGCCTTATCATCTTGTTCACCCGCAGTTGGCTCTGCCTTCCCACCTCCATTTACGTCGTTATTGTTGATGTTGTAGTTACAATTGTTCTGATTGTTGGTTGCTGGCTTTACGCATTGGCCCCGATGCGGGGCAAATTTAGTATAATTAGCAGCCGGGACGGCAGATTTTTTTTACGAGGGGGGGGGGGGGGTGATGTAGAGGAGTAGTGTTATGTCATGTCATGGGTGCTGTAAGGGGATAACTTCGGAAATAGGGGCGGGTACAAGTGAAGGGGAGGAGCCACCCAAGGGGTACTTAAGGGTAACCCCGTGACGAAGGCGGGGTCGTTGTGGGAGCCCGGAGTGTGGATCGGCTGCAGGAGGTCTCTCCCGCTCATGACCGGACAGTGTTGGCTGAACCCCCGTCCGGGGTCCACGAGTGGAAGAGCCGAAGAGATAGCGGAGTGTAGGGCTCCAAGAAGTCTGTGAGAATTGGCTGAGAGTGAGTGGGGTTCTTCTTTCCTCGGCCGGGCAGTGTTGGATGAACCCCCGTCCCGGCCCGAGTGAGAGAGCCAAAGTGATAGCCGAGGTTAGGACGAGTAGAGCTCGGGGGTCTATGGGAAGGACCGAGTATAGAGAACACCTACCCCTGGTGTGAGCCTGAGTCTTTAAACAGTGTTAATAAATGGCGAAAGCCCTTACAAAAAGTTCCGTCTCCGCGTGGTTCTATGACACAACGCATTTATTTGTATAGGAGAGCGGTGGAGCAGCGGTTAGTGCGACACGTTGCAAACCTGGCGACCCGAGTTCAGTTCCCGCTCACGAGCAATATCAGTGGCGAATATCTGAACTGGTCCTGGGCCACCCCATAGGTCGACTCATAGACTTAAACGAGTACCCAGTGCTGTGTGTAAAAACATCAGCAACGGGGAGACAAAGGCGGTCAGGGCGGCCATGGCCTTGGCCATTCACGCCCACGTGTGTGTGCCGAGCCGACCTTCAATAATGCCTGCTACAACAGCGCTTGCCCCAACAGTCTGTTAGAGGGGCTATCCCCGGGGGATCCCTTGTGATGTAGACATGCATGTGGGTGGGTGGCCTACCCTGCTGGTGGCATAGACGGCGTCGTAGAGGCCGAGCAGCGTCACCGCCACGCCGACCGCCGGGCCGTTCACCACCGCCACCAGTGGCTTGGGGAATTCGATGAAGGACGACACAAACCTACTGCTCGCGCAGAGGTGAACAGCCATCGTTACCAACGCCAACCAAATGCCCCCATCACCGTCGTCCGTCGCTAGCCACCCCTCCCCCCCCCCCCGCCGTCACCATCATCCATCACCCATCATCATCGCCAATCACCAGCATCTATCCTCACTGCTGCCCTTTACCACCGATAACTACCACCACTGTAGTGCATAAACAGCACTGACCATCATCGTCACTACTCGTCACCCGCCACCACCACCAATCACGACCTCCGCCACCCATCACCACCACCGCCACCACTGCCACTCACCACCATTGTCCATCACCACTGGCATTTATCAATCACCATCCGCACCCAACAACAGCACCACCTTTGACCACCACTGCCACCCCCTCACCCACTCCCCCCGGCTCACCGCAGCACCTCGGCGGCATCGAGCGCCATCTGCTTGATGCCGCCTGGCGGCATGTTGGTGAAGTTGCTGAGGTCGTTGCCGCTGCAGAAGTAATCGCCGGCGCCTGGGGCAAGAGGTGCATGCGTGTAGGTGAACACACACACGTGCGCGTACGTGCTCGCTCCCACTCTCGCCGGTGCTCACACATACACACTGGTGCAGGTGCACACACGGCTACAGTGTTTCATTCACGGTGCTATGAGTCTGGTAACCCAAGAGCAACTCCCAGCCATGGCTATCCGACCCCTCCCCACCCCTTCACTAAGCCACACTGACCAGCATGAAGTACGATCAGACAAACCCCGTGCCCTCATTGCAGTGGATTGCAAAAAGGGCTGCAAACTAATGATGATGTAGAGCATTGGAACAAGCATATCTATATGTAGATGCGATGGCGTATGGGGAATCTCGCCTGTAATAACGGCAAACGCAGACTCGTCTTTCCCAGCCTCCTCCAACGCCTTCATGATCTCTTTGTACATCTGGGAGGCAACACAGGTACTCAAGGACCATTGCAACACATTGCACCTCTCATGCGTCGGCACTTGCAAACCCGACATCCTCCGTGACCGATGATATGCACGTCTCAAGTCAGATGGTGGCAGGAGTTCCCAGTGAGCTACTGGACCATTCTTTCAACGGCGAGTCAGCCGGGAGATAGCGGTGGCAACAAAGCACCACAGTGGTGATATGTTAACTACCTCGCGTGGTATGCAGGAGGTCGTGGGTTCGATCCCAAACCTGACGCCTGCTGTATATTTGGAGTTTGCGTGTTCTCTCTCCCCGTGGTGGCGTGGATTTTTATCCTGGCTCTCTGGTTTTTCCCCTCCACATTTAGAATCAACGTGCGTATATAGTATTTGGCTGCTGTAAATTTCCACACAATATGCCACTAAGTTAAGCTGTAATTTGTGGTCAGGTCGCTTCTGAAAAAGAGCTATATAGCTCAGTGGGCCTGATCTGGTAAAATAGAAACATTGTTTAGTTTAGAGTTGGGTTTGCAGGCGTCACCGTGGTGTTGATGGCGTTCTTCTTGTCGGGCCGATTCAGCGTGATCACTGTCATGTTGTTCTCACACTTCAGCTGCAGGGTCTGGTAAGCTGTGGCTCCGGCCTCCGTCGACGGAGCAGCAGGAGCCTCGGCCGCCACCAGCGAGTCGATGAGCTGCACGTACTTCAGCCGAGCCTCCTCCTGCCGGGGTTCAACGGTCGGGGTGAGGGGGTGGTGGTGTCATCACGAGCAATAGTGACTAGAGAGACGGCTCATGCGGTCAGTCGCTGGGGATCAAACCGAGCTGAGACCTCAATCTGTAAACTAAAACTAAACTATTTTTTATATGACCGGGTAGGACCCACTGAGCTGTTAGCTTCATTTTTTTATAAGCGACCTAGCCACGAATAATAGCTCAACGAAGTGGATTAGCGTGTGGAAATTTATTGCAGCCATGCAAACTGCAAATATACAGGCGTCAGGGTTCTGGATCAAACCCACGACCTCCTGTATACCAGGCGAGGTAGTTAACAACTCACCACCATGGCGTCCTCTAACCCAGGATCTCAACATACATACAAAGGTGGTTGGGTGGTTCATGGGGTTAATCGTTGGAGACCAAATCGGGTTGAGACACCTCAATCCGTATTGCAACAACTGGTGAGATGTGGTAGCGCTGGCCATGACGATCTCTGGACCTTGACCTGGCATTGAGGTTGCCATGTGCGACTTGCCGTACTCCCCACCAAGAAAGATAAAGTGAGAGGTGGTCCAGGTGGGCTAACGGGGCTCATAATGGCCAGGTCAGAGATGGTGAACGGGCAACGGCTGAGATCTTGGGTTAGAGTGAAGAATGTAGCCCTCCTCGACGTAGCTGGGTCTCCTCAAATGTAGAGAGCCGATGGTCTCAGCCCATTTACCAATTGACCACGCGCAAAAAAATACGTCGCGTGATGGCTCAATCCAGCTCTGAGAATATCCATTTGATTGCCATGCTGCGAACATGTCCACAACAAAGCTGTCAGAATCTGAGAGTTTGTTATCCATATAAGAACTCAATTACAAGGTCAACCTGGTGAAGATGGCCTTAGAATGGAAAGATAACACGAGCACATGCGCTCTAAATGTTGGGATAATAATGATTGTATGTTTGAAATAGCTGCCCTCCTTTACGCCGGGGCAACTCAGAACTTGCATCATCTCGAAAATTTTGATAGGGCACCCTCAGTGGAAACTATCTCTGTGCGGCACCTGGCCTGCAAGTGGGTATTCGTCTGCCAGTAGGGGGCAATTGTTGCTGCGCGTGATCCGTAACCCCAATTGAGTAATTTTCGGGTATTTTTCGAATTGGCAAATTTGGACCGTGATGCCAGCACACAGGGCATCTTTAACGTCGACCTCGAAGCAGACAAGGGCGTATCTTTACAGTTAACACAACGGCGGTAATGACCAGGGTGGCCTGCCGGCATTTGAACCGGCGAACCTCCTGGGCCGCGTCACCGCCCCGTAGCCTCCCGGAAGCGACATGCGGCGATTACCTTGCTGAGGGGTCCCAGGTTCTTCCACGCCTCCCACTTCATTTTGTTGACAAAGTCCAGCATTCCGGGCTTGGGGGTGTTGCAAGACCCCTGCGTGGACTGAACGGACACAGCAGGGCACATAAAGACCCACCGCCAACGCTCAACCACAGCGCCAAACCGACGGCTCAAAATAGAAATCGCCACCGACGCCGCTTCTACACCTCCCCCGCACCCAAAAATAACATTTGGCGGCTGGCTCAGGCTGCCTCCAACGCCATGGAAATTCCATCCGGGCCCAGCAGGGGGAAAACGTCCTGATAACGATTTCTGTCAGCAAGCGGCGCTGCAGATAGCAGCTTACGGGGAGGCCGGCGGAAAACTACTGACCGCTTCCGTCAAAATGCTGCCTTGCAGCAGGAAACAAAGACAAATATTCCCCCTATAGCCTCAACAGACTGTTGGGGCAAGTGCTGTTAGCGAGCACCTATGATGGCCGGCACGGCACACGAGCAGGTGGGTGGCCAGCAGCATGCCCGGCCGCCTTTGTCTCCCCAGTGGTGATGTTTACACATTGCACCAGGTAATCATTTAGGCTGAGTCGACCTACGGGAGGCCCAGGACCAGTTCAGGTAATCGTCACTGGTGTTGGCCATGAGCGGGAATCGAACCCGTGTCGCCAGGTTCATAGCGCAGCGCGCTTACCGCTACACTACCACTCTCCACCCACAGCAGGATACACACACGCACACACACACGCGCACGTAAGTACGGTGCTTTTGTAAAATATCTAATTATGAGAGGGAGGTGGGGCTGAGCCTTCGGTACGGGGGGCTTGGGCCCCCCCTCCAACCTCCTCCCACGGGACTGCTGCACCTGTACTCTCTCTCTTTCTATATCACTCTTCATGTCACAGTCGACCCCTCCTTCTCTCCGCGTCCGTCTCTAAGAGGCCGTCTTCTCTGCACACCTCTTACTTTCCGTACAAGGGTGTTTCCCCTCTGGCCGGCCGCTATTTACCTCGGTGTGTGGTGGTGGTGATTGGGGTTGGGGTTGTGGTGATTGTGAACACAGCAACCCGACTTCGATTCCCGCTCACGCTAACACCAGTGACGGTTATCTGGACCGGTCCTGGGACTTCCCGAGGTCGACTCGGCCTTAAATGAGTACCCGTTGCAGTGTAAAAACTTCGCCACTGGGCAGACAAAGGTGGTCGGGGCGTGGCGCTGGCTACTCACCCCCTCGTGTGCCATGCCGGCCTTCATAGGTGCTATTTGCTAACAGCAGTTGCTCCAACAACCTGTTAAGGCTATACGGAGGATTTTTGTCGTTGGTGGAAGTGGTGGTGGTGATTGGGGTTGGGGAGGTAATGGTGGGGGGTGGTGGTGATTGGGGTTGTGGTGGTGGCAGTGGTATGGGGGTGGTAGTTGGTGGGGGTGCGGGTACCACCTGCTTGAAGAGTGCGTAGATCTGGAGTTTTGCCTCATTTCCTGGGTCCGACGTCAGCTGTCCCAGCCGCTGCTTCGCCGCCTCAAACTCGGCCTCACTCGCCACGGGACGCATGGCCACGGCGGAGCTGCAGAGGCTGGCACAAGGATCGTCTCTCCACGGCACTGTCCTGCACGGCGGTGACGACGACGACGCGGAGGATGAGCACGTGATCAAGACGACGCGACGTCTCACCGCTCCGCGCTCCCGAGTGTGATCTCTCGAGTAAAAAAAATACTATTTTTATTTTTAGCAGGTAAGGCCTACTGAGCTATGCAGCTCTTTTTCAGGAGTGACCTGGCTACAAAGGATAGCCCAACGAAGTGGCTTATCAAGTGGAAATTTATAGCGGCCAAATACTCTAAACGCATGATGTTGATTCTAAATGTGGAGGGGAAACACCAGAGGACCCGGAGAAAAATCAACACGACCACGGAGAGAACAGGGAAACTCCATATATATAGGCATCAGGGTAAGGATCAAACCTACGACCTCCTGTATACCTGGCGAAGGAGTTAACTCGCCGCCGCAAGCGTAGAATGCGCAACGCGGCACAGCTTATAATCGCGCTCGGAGCAAGAATGATTCACAGGCATGGAAAACCACGGATGAGTCGCAACGCAGCCAGAACCAATGCCAATAATTGGCCAAGCTCTCTGGTTCTATGTCGGGATGTTTGGCCAACTCCATATGGGACATCTTCAGACTCCCAATTAAATCACGACTCATACCTAAAACCCACGCAACTACCGCAGGCATCTCTCAACTCCCAACAACTTCTGAAGACGGCCGCAGTAGCGCGTGGCGAAAGCCCGAGAGAAGATATGCTCAGCAAGAAATACCACACTCGGATCATGAGTGGCAGCGAAAACCTACACGTTGAATCCTCCGGAGGGACAATGCCACCGACGCCGCCGAGAAGTATGGCTGGCGTTTATGCTGTGAACTCTGTACCACTTTGCCAATCATCACTGATCAGTGGTAACGGTGGAGCGGGTGAATGATTTACCTGCTGTTGTTTTTCCTCGCGGTGCAGAACTGAACTCTAAAAGGGACGCGAGTCTGGATCGCCAAGCTCATCCCTTAAACAGGAACGACTCTGGAGGAGTCCTTGGTGCCATCGTCTTTCCACCGTGATATGCGAGAGCTCATCCTTGTGCTAATTTTGGCTCTTTAGTTAAAAGAGAAAAGACGGATAAACACCTGGTGTGCTGTGCTGGACTATGCCCCAAATGTCTATGCTCCCGACTTCACCAACTTGCACTGACCAGTACGGTGAAGTATGGCCAAATAACCTTGATGACCCGCATGGCTTTGGGAGGCCCTCATCCAACAGTTTATTGACAAAAAAGGGATGTCTGTACATGTGCACCGCAATGAAGATCATGACAATGTCGACAGCAGTGTGATGATGATCAGGGTTTGAAAACTATTGTAATGCTGTCACTGTCCGCCAAATAGGTTCGAGAGAGTAACCAGGCAGGCCGTAGCCAGCCGGCAATCCTATTTTGAGTTTGAGTGGCAGCAGTGTGTCTGTACTTTGAACTTCTTTCGCACCGTATGTAGCCAAATGTGCCAATCAGAGGTGCAGGGGGAAGGACAACAAACTAAATACAAAAATAAGTTATCATGCAATGAGTTTTCAATCAAAATAATAAAAGTGCATAGCTCCAGTGGCTTCCTAATATCAGAAGAGCGTTTCCAGATGGCCACAGAAGAGCATCTGAAAGCGCACAATGTTGCGCTGTCTCTGTTCAATGGCCAGCCAAAATCCGCTGCTGTGTGGATGAATCGGAGTTCGTGTGGTGATTTATATGCTCCTTGATGAGATTAGCAAGGTATTGTGGTTCATTTGTGGCAAGAGCTTTAAAAGTGGCGACGCTGATTCCATTAAAAGTTGCTACTCACTCTCCCGTCCAGGTCACGCCTTCTCGTGAAACCCGACTCCTGCCGACGAGACAGCGTGTCGAATCCAGTCCAGAGTTTGCACGTGTTTGAACCAATGCCACTTGAAATTATGGGCTCCAAGATGGCCGCATGGCAAGCTTAGCTGATGGAATGTGTAATAGAAAAATGCCCAAATGAGATTATATATACATGGCTGTGCAGTGCACTTATGCAACTCGCAAACAACTACACCACCCCCCTCCCGCCTCTCTCTCTGGTGGTGACTTTGGCTGAGGTTGTGGTAACGCTGGGTGAAGGTCAACGGGTGTGTGGATTTCTTGGGCTTCACAGCCAAATTTCCAATCGCCTGCAGGAAAGCAGTTTAAACCCCAGGACCCATCCACCGACTTGTTGACCTGTGATGGTTCTAGACTACCGTGTGTGGTTTAGATGTTAGGGTTCTCTTCTTCTTTCGTATGACTGATGTACTATTTTTTTTTTATCAGAGAAGGCCCACTGACCTATACAACTCTTTGTCAGAAGCGACCTTGCCACAAATGATAGCTCAACGAAGTGGCTTGTCATGTGGAAATGTATAGCAGCTAAACACTCTAGCGCATGTTTCTAAATGGGGAGGGAAAAACCGGAGGACCTGGACAAAAATCCACGTGACCACGGGGAGAACGTGCAAACTTCAAATATAAAGGCGTCAGGGTCGGGATCGAACCCACGCCCACATGTCTACCAGGAGAGGGAGATAACATCTCGCCACCGCTGCAACTTCACATTCAGGTGGTCAAGCCAGACAACCGCGTCAGGAGCAGCGGAGTGCGTCACCGTGATGTTTCCTTCGTATTTGCGGATCGAGCGTTGGATGTGAGGGTTAGGGCTGTGTCGAGACCACTGGTGCAGCCTCCTCCCCATCATCATCTCTCCTGACCCCGTGCTCCCGCTTCTCCAATCCGTTTCCACTCTCCCATTTTCTTCTCTCTTCCCCCACCCATTCCCATTTTTTCCATTCACTATACAGGATCCTTGTGACTCTTACTTCCCTTTCCCGTGGGGCGGGTGTCATGGGTAAAACGTTGCTCGTGTCCGTGAAATATTGTGGGCGCTATGACTCGCATTATTATTCTTATTGCAGCATTAGCATGTACCTACAACAGCTATTGAAGATGGTCCGGGATCAAAGTAATACAACAAATAGGTGGGTGGGAGTCGGAGTGCTCTTGGCAATGTAACTCTGTACACCTCTACCTAATTACATGGCACTCTACATAATTCTTTGTGTCTTTTGGTAGTCACGTAGATACGTTAAAAATAATTAAATAAAACTACGACACAAGCGAGTGTCATCAGGTGGAATAAGTAATATTAAAAAATACTATTTAAAAACACGCTTTCATGAAATGTACCCTACTCGTAATAGCAGAACTCCACGACTCCAGGAAGTGGCCCCGAAGCTTGCCACGACATAAGGGGTCGTGGTGATTTACAGCCAACGTCACTTGAGCGTGGACAATTAGACCCAAGCCGAAACATAACATATAAAAAAGATAGTTAAAAAAAGTTTTGTTATGTTTTTATGCTAGAATATAGTATTGTCATCGGTATGACATAAGTATACCACGTTTGTAGTCGATACCACATTGGGAAGTGGGTAAAAATTGAGTTACGAGATTTGAGGATACAACAGAATTAATAAAAATCGTGTAATAAAAAGGAGGGGAAAGCAACTAAAGGCGAGACGCTTTAAAGGTTTAAAATGGGCGTAGCCCAAGCGTCCTGGTGTCAGAACGAAGTGGGAGGGGCACAAGTGCCCTCAGTCCAGCACAAGCGGAGAGGGTTACGTTAATGTGAAATCGGAGAATCAAGAGAAAGACGCGAACAACTTGTGGTACGCACAATGCAGGGGCGACACCGCAGGAACTGCAATTGCTGGTCCCATCTTTAGTAAAATAAAACTAACATCGGAAGGTGACAAGATGGAAACTTCACAGCTAGTTATGACTTAAACTTGTTAATGACGTCATTCCAACGATTGCTGAGTTGTGTACCCATCCTCGCGGTTGACGAGCGTTTTCGAAACGTCTCGGCCCGCAGCCGCCAAATCGCCGTCACCGACCTGAACGAAGCGCGGTGCAGCAGCAGCAGCAGCCCGCCCAGCTGAGCTCCAGCCGCCATGGCAAAGTGACGTCAGACCCGCGAGATGACGTCATGTAACCACCGCGGGCGCGTTGGTTACACGCCGGCACGTCACGCGCGAGGATGTAAGTGTGACGTCATGCAACGGGGGCGGGGGGTGCGGTGACGTCAGGAGTAGGTACGAGAGCTAAGAATCGGAAAATGTATTTACACTGCAGGAATCCGATGAGCTGTGAAGATCTTTTTTTCACAGATGTGGGTCAGTGTTTATAACCGAATAAAAAAACAAGCTTTTAATATGTGTAAAGTTGAATTCGCATCAGGCACCAGGGTATAAATAATTGCTGTCTCCAACTCTTATGATCTCTCTATTTGTGCTATGAAGAAGGGCCATTGCTTGAAACGTCGCCTCTTGTATAGTTTTCCTTTGAAGGCCATAAAGTGTTATTGATTCTGATTCTATTGACGCGCGTGTTTAACACCGTGTGCTGTTACGTCATGTCGCCGATAGGGGTTGACACAATCTGTAGGTATGTGACGTCACGCTTTTTTGACACTTTATTTTACCTGAAGACGATTGCTTGTGTTGCGATCGGAACGTTACCATTATATCTACGTGGCTTTACCGAAAGACCCAAAGAATATTAATACAATACGGTAAATGTATTTTTTTACAGGAGCATTGTTCAACACCATTTAAATTCAACGATTGCTTAAAAAAAAGAGTTATCAAGCTATCTGGTGATGCTGCTGCGTTGGCAGCGGTGTGCAAACAATGAAGGAAGACATCGATTATAGAAGGACACTGGCGTTAATGGGGGAATTTTTTTTAACTGTAATAGTCTATAAGATAAGAAGTAAACGAAATTTCGTAAATCGGAAAGGCTTTTTCCATTAATTTAATACAAAAAAATTTGCATTCGTATATTCCTCACCTAAAAAAGTACACCTATATCACTTGTCAGAATAATAATAAAGCACTTAAATATTAAAGCGATTTAATCATAATTAATGTTAAACAAGTACTGTATTAACCTCATCAGGGAGCTCACCGTGAGATGTGCCGCGTGTTGAAATGACTGGCAAGGCGATGTGGGACGCGTTAGTGCTGCCACTTGCAGGGATTCCGTGACGCTGCCGGCGATCAGAATCAGAATCATTATTTAGTCTGTAGGAGGAAATCTGAAGAGCTATGAAGTTCTTTCTCACAGATGTCCGGTAGCGGATGGATGACGACGCAGTCTCCCGGGTGGCTTCTCGTCTGACGATCTCGTGGCGAGCGCGTGGCATTTTTGTCGACGGTGGAAAATGTTGTCCGGAAATTTTGGTCAAATAATTTCACGAGAAATTTCGTAAAACCACACTGGCTCACAGCTACACACCGGCACTCAGATTGGCACACAAATACACTGACACACAGATACAACACTGGCACACGCAGGCATACAAATACACATTTACTAATGTACACACAATGTCCAACGTGTCTAATCAATACTAAACTCACCACGCAGTTCACCAGCACCCAGTATAAACCCACTACACAACTCACCAGCACCCAGTACTAAACTCACCACGCAGATCACCAGCACCCAGTACTAAACTCACCACGCAGTTCACCAGTTTGCGAGCGAGATCATAAGCTACGCGTGTGCGTGTGTGTATCTTTTACAGAGTTTTATTCAACACACGACACGATACCTTACGACTGTCACCGTGAGCACACACACGGTTGGCACAACGCTGAACCAAACAGATTCTCTCCCGTTAGATCGGATTGCCAGCTTGTTTATGGATTATTGTTGTTTTATTTTTCAGTAGCATTCAGCAGTAGTCACGCCAACTTGTAGCGCGCTCTAGGCCTCGGCAAGGTAAGGTCATTTACCCTTCTTACCGGGTAAAAGGGTAAAGGTCAAGGGGTAAGGTAAAGGTAGCTCGGAAGAATTACCCGGTAGGGTAAAGGTAGGCTCGTTGCTTTTCACCTTTTACCTTACCTGCTAAAGGGTAAAAGGTAGGGTAGAGTGATTGTATTGTGGTAAGGTAAACGGTAAGGTAAAGGTAGGCTCTCCTCGAGAGAGGACGACTCAGGGACGCGAGATGGAGGAACCGCAGATGAGCGGGGGAAGGCAGCAGCAGCATCCACGCGATGAGCTGGGGCTACCAACAATTGCCCGCCCCCTCCCCAAGCTCTGCATCCCTCTATATATTAAGGGCGCCACGGTAACGAGATGTTAACTACCTTGCCTGGCATGCAGGAGGTCGTGGGTTCGATCCCGACCCTGATGCCTGTATATTTGGAGTTTGTGTTTCTCTCTCTCTTTTCCCGTGGTCACGTGGATTTTTCTCCGGGTTCTTTCGATTTTCCCCTCCACATTTTGAAACATGCGTTTCGAGTATTTAGCTGCTATACATTTCCACGTGCTGATCAGCACTTCGTTGAGCTATTATTTTTGGCCAGGTTGCTTCTGAAAAAGAACTGTTATAGCTCAGTGGGCCTTACCTGGTAACATTAAAATAGTAAATAGCAGTAAGGTGTTATCGGCCAATTGATTGGTTTTCATAACCGAGGGAGGAAACCAAAGCACCCAGAGAAAACCCACGTGTGCGTGCGAAGGGGCAACGCTCTATCCCGTACAGACGGAACAGATGGAGTCCACAGTTTAGCTCTAGCGCCTTTTTCAGGCAAACCCACGGAATGGCTCCCTCCTCGACGCCCACGGGAAGGGAGTTTCACAACATCTGTGCGGTGATCCACCAACTCCCGCTGCTGCCTCCACAGTGCTGGATTACAGGCAACCGTGCATCGTCACGGCTGCCCGGTCATATAGAGGAGTGCTGGCGCAGTGGTTGGCGCACTGCACTTACCGGCCAGGCCACGTGCGTTCCATTGCTGCCGACCACGGCATTCGTCACCAACGCGCACTGCCCAGAGTGGTGAAGTATGGTCAAACAACTCGCACGACCCAAACGGCGTGGGGTGGCCTTCATCCAGCAGTGGATGGAAAAGGGCATAGACGTATTTATGTACTGTATCTATGGACAGAGTGCACCCACCTTCGAAACAAAAACGGACTGACTTCACGCTGGCGCAAGTGCAATTAGCGAGCACCTATTAAGGCCGTCACGGCGCGCGGCGGCGTGATGTGGCCTATAGCCCCGTACCACACCCGACCACCTTTGTCCGAACAGTGCCGATCTGTACACACAGCTCCACGTGCTAATTTAAGGCTGAGTCGACCTAGGGATCTCGACGACAAAGTTGAAGGCCGTCCAAACTCGTGCCACCACGGCCCCCCTCCCCTGAGCCAACCTTGCACCTCCGATTAGCACGGTTGGCTACGTACGGTGCGAACGAAGATCATCATACGGTCCGTGCATAGTGGGGCTGGAGGTTACTTATGACCTAAACACTAATCTCATGTCAAACCCGAACCCATGCAGCTCAGGTTCAACCCCCTATCCTAACCCCTACCCGAACCTTCACCCTAACCCGTACCCTAACCCCTGTCCTAACCTTTACCCTAACACCTCCCATAACACCGGCTCAACTCCCAATGCGAGAGAGAGTTCCATCACAACAATGCGCGCTACGCACTCGGTCTAGGGCTCGGCAACCTCCGGCTCCGGAGCCGCGTGCGGCTCTTCAAGGACTGCTGCTTCGTGGCATCATTCACATCGCATTGCGGCTCTTCAAATATTGATGGGGGTTTTTTTTTTTTACCGAATTCGAAAACAATGTCTCTGCTTGTTATTTTACTTGCAGACCCTTGCGCCAAGCACAATCCACGAGGCAATGTGCACTGGTGACTGTGCACTAGTTACTATGTACTAGTCAATGTGCACTACGTACACGTCACCGTGCACTATTAGTCGTTATGTACGAGTGAGTGTGCACGAAGTACTATCCACTATGTACGAGTTGCTATTTACTAGTCAGTGCGCACGATTGTACTTGTCACTATGTACCAATTGCTATTTACTAGTCACTGTGCACAAAGTACTGGTCACTGTGCACCGGGCACCGTGGTGGCTGGCGCTGCGCACTAGGAGCGCGTCATGATGAAGAATACGAGCGGGTCGAGGCACGTGCTGAGCGCCGTCACCTGCAGGCACATCTCGTTGAGCATGTACCAGCGGTGCCTCCCATCGCAGCCCGCTCCCGACGCGTTTGCCTGCGCCGCCACGTAGGGCAACCGCGTGGCGTGGTAGGGCCCGTAACACACCACGAACGCGGCGAACATCCACAGCAGCTTGAGCAGCGCCCTCATCTCCACGCTCGCCGCCCCGGGCGTCCCCGGCCGGCGTCCCCCGGCGCCGCGCCGCAGACGCCGGCCCAGGAGGCAGAAGCCGACGACGAACGCGACGCACGCGATGGCGTAGAGCGCCGTGAGGGCCACGTTCACCCGCAGGACGTAGGGCTCCTCGACTCGACCGCTGTACTCGAAGCAGGCGGACTCCTTCCTGGCCGCATCCCTCGTCGTGTTGGTGCCGATGATCTCGAGGTACACCGGGGTGGCGAGCGCCAGGCTGAACACCCAGGCCAGGGCGCACACGGGCAGCGTGTAGGCACGCAGCACCGCGCGCGCCACGTTCCCACCGCCGCCGCCCCCCGCGCCAGAATCGCCGTGCCGTCGCCACAGCTGCACGAAGCGGTAGACGCAGAGGCAGACGAAGAGGAGCACGGAGACGTACATGTGCACGTAGAGGAGCGCCGACACGGCCGAGCAGAAGCCGGCGCCGAACGGCCACGAGCGTTGGCGCGCGTAGTGGACGATGCGAAAGGGCAGGCTGAGCAGCAGCACGGCATGCGCGGCCATCAGGTTGAGGCCGAACACGGCCGGAGCGCTCTTGAGGTCGCGGGACGCGGGCCCCAGCACTCGCCAGCACGCCAGGCCGTTCCCCACCACGCCCAGTACCAGCAGGGTGCTGTAGAAACCGATCATCCCCTCATTGGAGCCCTGCGGGAGGAATTTGCAGTGCTCCGGTGGCATGCCCGCTGCCCGCTCCCTTTGCTCCGTCATGCAGAGGATTCGGTGTCCTGTTTGTTTCGAAACACTCAGCAGCAGCGCGCTCCGCTGTGGGCCGGTTCGATGATGGCCGTTGTCCTCCTGGACACGCGGAGCAGGAGGCGAGGTTCCACGGAGACTCGCGAGATGGGACGAGTTTTGTTTTGAGATGGAGTTGGAGGTCAAGCAGTGACCTCAGCCTGGAGGGAGCTGCATCTTTTGGGCAAGGGACCTTCCCTTCCTAGTCCCTCGTCAGAGCACAGATGGGTGCCACCTGCAGTCACAACACCAACGCACGACCAGCGATAGTCAATTCGCGCGTGGGATTTTGTTCTCGATGGGTGGGGCGGTAGCGCAGTGGATTGCACATTGAACCCCTGGCTATCCTGGGATCAATTCCCGGCCATGGTTGCCACCAGTGATGAGTGGTCTAATCGATAGAGGGGCGGCGACCCGTCCATACAGGCGAACTAGGCAGTCGCCTAGGGCGCCAAGTTAAGTTTGGGCGCCAAATTTGAGGGGAAAAATAAAATAACGAAGATGTCAGTATTTTAATTCCCGTGCACGTACGGAGGGAATATTAATTTTCATGAATTTCTCAATATTCCTGAGAATCTATTGGTTGGACAGACGGACGGACGGGACCAAACGAATCATTACTCTTCTGTTTAAAAAAAAATCTGCTTACAAAACATTACACGGAAAATATGGGCCGAAATGTCTCGCAGTTTAGCAAAAAAAACCTCAGCCTGGAGCTGCCTTTGGGGTTTGGGGCGCCGATTTCGCGACGTGCCCAGGGCGCCAGCCGCTGGCAGCGAGGGTATGGCCGCCCATTGCTGGGCCCCACACCTCCCCACCACCTTCACCCACCTGCATTGACCAGTGTGGTGAAGTTTGTCATCAAACAACCTTCGTGCAGCAGTGGGCTGAGAACGGCTACAATTATTATTCGTATTTTCATTGCGGAATGTAATTTCCAAAGGTAAAATGCAGCATTTAAACGGTCTTGACATCCAGACATGACATCACTTTTGAAACACGCGGCTATGGTTTGGCCATCTCAGGCTGCTACCGACCAGTTGAACACCCGGTTCGAGTTCAGGGCCCGCGTCGGCGAAGATGGAGCTTTCTCGCGCACATCCTGACCGGGAATAGATCTCGCGCCACCGCTGTCCGCGCACACGCAGAAGAAGTGTGACGCGTGGTGAGGTAAGCAAGATAGAGAGAGATAGAGTCAAGGAGAGAGTCAAAGAGTCGCACAGAGAGTCAGAAGAGAGTCAGAGAGTCGAACAGCGAGCAACTCAAAGCGAGAGTCAAGGAGAGAGGCAAAGAGTCGAACAGAGAGTCAGAAGAGAGTCAACGAGAGCGTCAAAGAGAGGGTCAAAGAGTCAAACAGCGAGACACTCAAAGCGAGAGTCAAGAAGAGAGGCAAAGAGTCGAACAGAGTCAAAGCGAGAGAGTCAAAGCGAGAGTCAGTCAGTCAAACGAGTCATCGAGCCTTGGGTGGGAGAACAGTCAGGTTGCCAGTTGACGCACATAGAGACCCATAGACTCAAGCAGATACCCATAGACTCACATAGAGACCCATAGACGCACCCAGAGACCCATAGACTCACGCGGAGACCCATAGACTCAAGCAGATACCCATAGACTCACATAGAGACCCATAGACGCACACAGAGACCCATAGACTCACGCGGAGACCCATAGACTCAAGCAGATACCAATAGACTCACATAGAAACCCATAGACGCACAAAGAGACCCATAGACGCACAGAGAGACCCATAGAGTCAGACGGAGACATTTAGGCTCAAATAGAGACCCATAAACTGACAGTGACGCAAAGACTCGCGGTCGAGATCCAAGCGCTCAGAAACACAACAGACTCGCACAGAAACACAACAGAAACACAACAGAAACACAACAGACTCGCACAGAAACACAACAGAAACACAACAGAAACACAACAGAAACACAACAGACTCGCACAGAAACACAACAGAAACACAACAGAAACACAACAGACTCGCACAGAAACACAACAGAAACACAACAGAAACACAACAGACTCGCACAGAAACACAACAGAAACACAACAGAAACACAACATACTCGCACAGAAACACAACAGAAACACAACAGACTCGCACAGAAACACAACAGAAACACAACAGACTCGCACAGAAACACAACAGAAACACAACAGAAACACAACAGACTCGCACAGAAACACAACAGAAACACAACAGACTCGCACAGAAACACAACAGAAACACAACAGAAACACAACAGACTCGCAGAGGTAACGGTGCGGCTCGGGTGTGCAGGTACGGGCGCAAAAAACCGCGAGTCGAAGTTACGCAACGCTGCGTAAGCGTATGCTGTAAGTACTGTGTGTACTGCCGTGATGGAACTCACGTGGCTTGAGTACTTGGTCACAGCGCTCATCGTCCAGCCCGTGTGCGGGGAGCCCAGAAGCTTGGTACAGCCGAAAGCACGCGGTCCCGCCCTGCGAACGGTCTGTGGCGGGACTTCTGGCTTTTCGATGGCGTGGGGGGGGGGGATGGGTTACATACGGCAAGAGGGTAATGGTAATGTATGTGCTCACACACACACGCGCGCGCGTGAGTGAGTGTGTGTACACGGACGCAAACGAGTGAATCGGTTTCCGTTCAGTTTCGCAAAACTCTAATCTCCACGCTGGGTGCCTTATCGGCCATGCAGCGAGCGAGGGCGGGAGGACGGTGGGGGCGGCGGTGAGGGCTGTGACGTGTGCACATTGAACTTCTTTCCCACCGTACGTAGCCAACCGCACTATTCGTGGGTACGTGGAGTGATGGGAGCATTCGATGTTGGTGGGGGCATGTAAAAGGGGGTGGGGGGGGGGATGGGTGATGGGATGATGGTGGTGCTGGGAGGGTGGTGATTGGAGTTTGGTGGTGAAGACGATGAGAGCTTGATGGTGGGGATGATGGGATGATGATGATGATGATGGGAGGATGGCGATTGGAGGATGGTGGTGAAGACGATGTGAGCATGCTGGTGGGGATGATGTGAGGATGGTGACGGGAGGAGGGTGGGTGTGTTGGTGGTGTGGGGACGTGTGTGCGTGGTGGGGCAGTGGTTTGGTCGCACACTCAACGTTTCCCACAGCCTATTTCCCGTCACACGCATGCTACTCTGGGGCGTGATTATGGCGGCAGCAATGGGTTCGGGAGCTAAATGCCAATGTCGAGGTCTGCCGCTGGCCACGACGGGAGGGCCCTCAGGAGAGAGAATTCGTGTCGCTTTGCTGTTCCTCGCCCGTTGAAGAAGCGCAGGCTACAGTGGTTTACTGTATGATCCATAGTGTGGATTGCATGGCTGCAATTGTACTACTGTGGCTGACGTCTTTAATTGTATATCTACGTGTCTCCCAAGGGTCTCTGTGCATCTCTGTGTATCTCTATGGGTGTCTGTGCGTATCTCCACGGGTATCTAAGGTTATATTTGTGCCTCTGTAACTTTACTACGTGGCCCATAGTGTGGGTGGCATGGCTGCAATCGCACTACTGTGGCTCGTGTCTTTAACTTTCAACAAGGGTAGCAGTGCGACACGTTACGAAATTACGATTTTATTGGTTTTGAAGTATGGTACGCTATTATGCTGCGATACTTTTAAATCAGTGACGCTACGGTATTACGGTAGGATATTTATTCACCAGGTATGGTAGGAGAAGCACGCTTTTTTTTGGGTCGTACCCTTCTCGTACCAACTCAGGTGGTCGATTAATTCGAAGTTAAGTGTCTTCATTTCTGATAATCGTACTCCCCTCTTGGCTTTAAAGAAGGCTGTAAGAATTTAACTCACGAGTTATAAAAAAAAATACAGCAGGCAAAGATGTATTCATAATATAGGTTTTTTTGGGTTCGATCGCGTAAATATTAATGTCCTTAAAACCGCCACCACCCGACACAGCCAATTAGTAAGAGTTGTCACATAAACAGAACGTGCCAATTCGTTACTAGTACAGCACATCGGTGTGTTAGAGAGCAAATTCACAACATTTACAATCTGAGTACGATGTTTCGCCAGTAATTACAACTCGGCAACAATTACAACTAGCATCATCAGGCAGACAGCCACAAATCTGGTTGCCCGCCTGATGATGCAGGTTGTAAAAAAAAAACTATATTATGGATGATATTGGTCGCGAAAGCTATCATACCTCAGTGGGCCTTACCTGGTAACATAAAGAATAGTTTATAGTTGTTTGATTAGTTTATAGTTTTATAGCATGGGCCTGCTGTTGATGTTGTGATGCGGTTGATGGTTACCCACCGCAGTGCCTTCGACGAGGAGGAGGAATTTCAAAGCCAGGAGGTGTGCGATGTTCGGCTTGCCGAATTTGGTGTTTATTCTTCTTCTTCTTATTATTATTATTATCTGTACTCATGGCATCGCATGGACGCTGTGAGAGGTCGAGGGAAGAGGACGAAAAAGCCTCGCCGATCACTGCCTCGTGGCGGCACTCGCTGGCATCACACGGATGCTGCGAGCGGCTTGAGAAGGCAGGACGGCGGGTGGGGGGGGGTCTTGGCGGACAAGATGTTGAAAAGATCTCTTTCGAACAGCCTCAGGCTCCCCTTTATTTCCCCCCTAACTTCAAAAGCCCGGGGTTGCATTGTACCGCACGGCCAATCGTGCGCCTACCGTTGATTACAGCCCTGACATGGATCCCGCTAAGACAAGCTGCGTGCGTTCATGGCCGATCCCTACTTCAGTAGGGGACGTGCGTAGTTTTGTAGGATTCGCTTCCTACTATCGACGTTTCGTCGCGGGCTTCGCGTCCATTGCCAAGCCCCTCCACGCTCTTATGGCCAAGGGGGCAAAATTCAATTGGGGCAATGCAGAGCAGGCCACGTTTGACGCCCTTCGAGAGTGTCTGGTCAATGCCCCTCCCCTGAGTTATCCTGATTTTTCGGCGCCGTTCCTTCTGGACACGGACGCCAGCAATACAGTCATAGGGGAGGTATTGTCCCAGATCATCGATGGCGTCGAGCGTGTGGTCGCCTACGGAAGTAGGGTGTTGTCGCCCGCTGAGCAGCGATACTGTGTCACCCGTCGAGAGCTGCTGGCTATTGTTTTATTTGTACAGCAATACCGACCGTACCTGTACGGTAGAAAATTTACCGTACGCTCCGACCACGCTGCCCTACAGTATGCCCTCAGGGTTGAACAGCCGTCTGGTCAACTTTCCCGCTGGCTAGAAGTTCTTCAAGACTACTCATTCACCGTTATCTACCGTAAGGGTGTCCGACACGGCAACGCCGACGCGCTTTCGCGGATGTACGGTCGGGCCGCTGCAAACAGCCAGTAAATAACGCGCCTCCGTCCTTCACCGCGGCGGCCGAGGGTGTGATGGATCCCCTTCTGGAAACCGCCGTGCCCGCCGCCAAGGACGCCTTGTTGGGCCACGACTCTGACACGTGGGGCCGCCTCCAGGTGGAGGACGGTTTCCTCCTTGGGATACGCCGTCGAGCCAGCGAGGTCCACAGGCAAGGGGTTTCTGAGGGGCCAGTCTCTTGTTGTAAGGGATGGCCTGCTCATGCGATGGGATGGCAGCGCGGGAGGGCTGTGTTGGCCGCCCACCAGCGTCTTTTACACCTGGGGATACAAAAAACCCTTGCCACGCTCCGGCTGGAATTTTTCTGGCCGGGCATGGCGGGGGACGTCGCTAACTTACTTCAAGGTTGCCCCCAGTATGCTCGGCGAAAGCCTCCCTCTAAACCGTCATGCCCGCCCCTTCAATGAATTCATGTATCCCGCGTGAATGAGCTGGTTGCGCTTGATATCTTGGGGCCTTTTCCTGTCACTCCCCGTGGTAATAAGTACCTATTGGTTGGGGTTGAGTACTTCACCCCCTGGCCTATGGCCTGGCCGCTCCCCAACCAATCGGCGGCAGCCGTCATGGAGGTCTTTCTCCAGGGCTATGTCCTCGATAAGGGCGCTCCGGTGCGGCTGCTGACCGATCAAGGGAATAATTTTTCGTCCACCTTGTGGAGATCCCAATCTTCTTGCGATTCGGACACCTCGCCTTACCACCCACAAACTGACGGCAAGGTTGAGCTAAACAGGACGTTCACCGCTATGCTAAGCCACCAGGTGTCCGAATCGCAAGAGGATTGGGATATCTGCCTACCGAATGGCACCTCATGCGGCTACAGGGATTTCCCCATTTTATTAGATGTATGGCAGAGAGGCCAATCCCCCAGTGGATGTTCAATTGCGTCTCATGCAGGCCTCCCTAAAATCCAAGATCGCCCAACACATTCGGTCCGATGTCCAAAAGTCGGTAGAGGCGCGAGAGGCGGCGAAGCACAATTCGGAGGCCCGCCAATTAGCCAACGAGCAACTGCGGAACCTCAGAGTTTCCACTCAAAAGTGGTCTGTGGGTGACAGGGCATGGCTCCATTGCCCCCAAGTGCCACTGTCAACATCACCGAAGCTATTGGCACCCTGGAGGGGCCCGGTCGACATTGTGCGGGTCGTTCGACCACAGTGTGTGAAGGTCCGCCACGAGAAGTGGTGCTGGTTTGTGCACCCGTCGCGTCTCAAACCCTTCTTTCCTCATCACATACACCCACTCCACGCGGGGGCCAAGGGCGTAACGTGTCCGACGAGCTGAGTCGTGCGATCGCTGAGCCTAACCTTCAGCCCAGCCGTGTTGTTGCTCCCTCAGACGCCTCGGGAGTAGCGCCTCGGTGGTGCACTGCCCCAGCCACTGCGGACACCTCTCGCTCGGCTGACACATCACTGCAGGACCCCCATCCTCTGCTTCATGCAACCCCGCGGCCACGTCTTCCCCCCGGTGCTTACGATGGTCCATCGACCAGAACTCGATCCAAATCTAAAACTTTCTCCTTAACACTGCCATGCTCATCCGGCTCTCAGGTCAGCTCGAGGCAGTGCTCTGAAGACGAAGACAGAAGGCCGGCTAGGCTAGGACCCCGGGACCCGACGTCCTTCTAAGGGCCGGGGCCGAGCGCGGAACAGTGGTCGGACCTGCACCTTGGCTGGATCGGGTCAGTTAGCCTCCCCGAGGTCACCCTTAGCCGGAGGGCTCTGAGTTAGTTCCAGTGATAGGGCACGTTAGCTCGGACGCTATACCCCCCTAGAGAGCGGGGTAAGAGCATTGTGTTACCTTGTTATAAATAAATATGTTGCCTCTAAAGTAACGTCTCAAGTCTCCGTGGAACCCACTACAGAAGTAACAATTGCTGATATGATCTGTTGGCTCTCTCTCCAAATCATTGGCACTGCAAAAAGCATAGATTTACTTTTCCTGTTCAACCACTGGTGAAGATTTGTTGCACAAGTGTTGCAGCATATGTGTGGGGCCCACATCTTGTCCTGATCTCCAATTTTGCAGCACAAATCAAGGTGATAGGCTTTCTTAACGATAGCGTTTATAATGCGTTTTTGTGATGCAAAGGTCACTTCATCACAAACATAGCAGAATTTACCTGCTTTGTTCACACAAGTATGAGGCATCTCTGCTCACTTTGGCTTAACAGATTTGTGTCCCTATACGAAATAAAACACTGACAAATAATAGAGGACGACACTGTATGATTTATAGAGCTGATATAGCGCAATTTGTTCATCAGAGGGATGTAAGCCTATACTTTGTGGTTCTTTCGGTAACTAGGCACTGCTTTTTGCAGTGCCTAGTTATGATTGCATCATGCATGACTTCTAGGAATAACATGATGCAATTCATATCATGTGTAGGGGTGTTAATCAGCACTCCCCATCCTGTTGGCTGCTAGCTCCCCCTTCTTGTCAACAGGAGGCGGAAGCACTATCACGCCAGTGTTAGTGACCATGGCCCAAGGGCCAACGACAATCCCTGGGAAGCGGATCCTGGGACACATTCCCCGGACCCCGGGAGGGGGGACTGGGGGATGATGTCACCTTCCAGAAAGTTCTGGAAGGTAGGCGTGGCTAGGGCGGAGCAAGCCACGAACCAGTACATAAGCCGGACCTCTCAAGGGTCTGTCTCAGTCATCTCCAAGCCGAAGACTGAAGACCTGGGCTGAAGTTAGGACCCTGTTGGACCACAAGCTCCATCATCCTTCTAACGGGCCGGAGCTCAGTGAGGCCAGTGGTCAGGACCCGAAGACCCCGGCACGGTCGGGTCAGCGTAGCCTCCCCTAGGGCCCAGCCGGAGGACAGGAAGTCAACGGGGTCCCCAGTGCTCGGGCCCGTGTGTCCGGAGGCCATACCTCCCCAGGTATCGGGTAAAGGGGCCGCTACCCCTTTGTGTTAGGGACCTTGTAAAATAGATTCCTAATAAATATCGTGTTGCCTCGCAAGAAGTTATCCGTCGATTATTACTCACTACACATGTATGATGCAATACCAGGTTCAGATTGAATCATTCATTATTTTGTTCAAAAAGGAAGTATTGTCCAAACCCAGTCAAATATGTATTTGAGTAATTTCTCGTTTAAATTGAGATCCATTCCATTTATAACTCACTTTTCGTCCGTCATTCTCATGTCAAAGGTCGTACATACTGACCCAGAAGCATATATTTAAAACTAGAGCCAATCAACAATTTTAAGCTTCATTTTCATACTCAGTGACCCAGTATTAGTAAAGTTGGACTACATTTATTTCGGAAGCATTTTGCCTGTAGACGAGTATAATCGTCACTGGTGTTGCCCGTGAACGGGAATCGAACCCGGGTCGCCTGGTTCGTACCGCAGCGCGCTAACCACTACACTTCCCACACACACGTGTATTTGCATGCACACAAACATGCACACGTACAAGTATATTCAAAAGATAAATATTCCCTGGAAAGCCTTAAAAGTCTGTCGGGGAAGGTGCTGTTCGCGAGTAGGCCAGCACGGGAACACGACGGGGTTGAGGGGGGGGGGGAGGGGGGCTGCACCGCCCCCGGCCGCCTTTATCTCCCCACTGCTGATATTTACACACCGCACCAGATACTCAATTTAATGCTGAGTCGACCTAGGGGATGCCCACAACCAGTTCAGATATTTCATCAACCGATTTTGGTTGTGAGCGGGGTTTTCAGAACTCGGGGCACCGGGTTTGTAGCGCAGTGCTCTGACCGCTGCACCACCGCTCCCCCGTACACTGGGTTTCAGAATCAGAATCTATTTTTTCTTGGAGAAATCCGATTGGCTCAGAAGTTCTTTTTCACGGATGTCCAGCACAGGGAAAGTTCCTTCTGCTCTGCTGCTCCTCTGGCCGTGTGAACGCCCTACCCGGTGTTGCTTGTGAGTCAAAGTGGCTTGGTTAAGACCCCCACGTCTCAACACCCATTCATTCTCTCTCTCTCGAGATTCCTTTGGTATGAATTCGAGTCTTTTTGTCGAGCAAAGCCTGCACTCTGCTGATAAGGCACCGCGTGTCGAAACCGGACCAAGAGTTTTGCTCGCCTTGCAACATTGCTGCGGTAAAATGATTTGTAAAAACATATATGTGTTCATATATTTTATGTGATATAAGGAAACAGTGTGGTAAATGATTACAGCCATGAGCACTCCACTGCTGGATGAAGGCCTCCCCATGTCGTCCCATCCATCACGTATGCGGCAATCCACCAAAGACAAAGACCCCCCGTACAACCTTCTTCACCAGACTGTCGGGGCAAGTGCTGTTGGCGAGTAGCACCCATGACGGTCAGCATGGCACGCGACGAGAGGGTGGGTGGCCCACATTATGCCCGGCCGCCTTTGTATCCCCAGTGGCTATGTTTACACACCGAACCAGGCACTAATTTTGAGGCCGAGTCGACCTAGGGGACACCTGCGCACGTGCCCGCTGCTGTTACTGTTCCCATTATCCGCAGCGGTGGTGAACATGAGGTAAGGGTGAAACCGCGTGCGGTTCGGTAACGGGGGTGGGGGTGGGAATGGCACATTATTAAATTATTTCTTCCGCCTCGGAAAGTAACGGCCACCACGGAAATGAACACGGTGCCAATTTTGGGCCATGAAGCTCACCTCGTGAATCTGGTGACTGCTGTGGCAGTGGTGCGCGCAAGAATGCGTCAAGACGATTAGGCGGTGTCACTTTTGAAATGATGAATTGTAAATATATCTCATTATCTCGTTCAGTTTTAGGGCAGTGTTACGACTCACACGCGTTGTTGTGTGTGTGCGCGCGGTTGTATGGGGAGCGGTGGTGTAGCGGTTAGCGTGCTGCTCTCCTGGGCCTCCTCTAGGTGGGCTCAGCCTCAAATTAGTACCTGGTGCGGTGTGTAAGCATCGGTACGAGGGAGACAAATGCGGCCGAGCGTGGTGCTGGACACTCAGCTCCTCGTGAGCCGTGCCGACCTTCATGGGTGCTACTCGCTAACAGCACTTGCCCCAACTGTCTGTTAAGGCTGTATGGAGGATTTGTCTTTGCATGTCTCAGTATGGGGGAGAGGTGGCGCAGCGGTTAGCGCGATGCGTTGCAAACCTGGCGACCCGAGTTCAGTTCCCGCTCACGAGCAATATCAGTGGCGAATATCTGAAGTGGTCCTGTGCCTCCTCTAGGTCAACTCAGCCTCAAATGAGTACCTGGTGCGGCGTGTAAACATCGCCACCAAGGAAACAAATGCAGCCGGGTGTGGTAAGAGCCACCCACCCCATTCGCGTGCCACTCGCTAACAGCACTTGCCCCAACAGTCTGTTAAGGCTACACGGAGGGGGAGGGGGGGGGAATCTTCGTCGTCGTTGTGCGACGTTGCTCGGATCTCTAAGAAGGTGCGTGTGGACTGGGGATGAATCCGTGGCGCGGTGAGCAGGAGGAGGAATCTGCGAATGGCCGCGATGAAATCTCTTTATTCGCCGACTCACAGCAGCAGCTCCGACTCACAGCTCCTCCCACTCACAGTAGCTCCTCCCACTCACAGTCTCCCCTCCCCGCGCACCCACATCGCGGCCGCCGTCAGTGGCGAGCGTCCCAGTCTTTCCGGCAACCCTCGTGGAACTCCCACAAACATTTCACCATCAAGTCCGTTGGTGGGGTGATAACAGCGGCGATGGGCAGGCGTACACAAGCACAGATAACAAACGAAAAAAACAACAACACTCGACACATTCGTCAATAGCACACGCACACCCATTCGTTGGCGAGACACCGTGATATATAGAGGATTACAAAGCTTGGGGCAGTTGGTGGTCGCTGTGCCTGCTCACCGCCTGGCTGCTGCCTTCTCGCTTGTCTGTCAAAGTTCTTGCCACAAATGAACGCCAGCGTCGGCTAACGTTGGTCTAACACTCCATGTCTCCTGAGGTCTCCAAGTCGCCCTCTCCGCCCCCCCCACTCTCTGTCTTTGGAAGTGAATATTGTGCAGCGTGTTATAACACGGATATTAGTCTTATTATTAAGACACAACACCTTGCTGATCTCGTCAAGGAGCATAAACCATCACGCGAATTCCGGTCATCTTCCCAGCAGCAGCCGCGGCTTTTGGCTACTAGCTACTAGCCATCGAACAAAGACTGCGGCCACCGAATCGTTCTCGATGCGCTTCTGTGGCCGTCTGGAACGCTCTTCCTTTCGATATTCGGAAGCCACTGGGAGCTATGCACTTTTAAACCATCTGGATTGAAAATTAATTTCTTTAGAACTGCTGGTGCGATGTGTGAACATCGTGCCCTATCTCTATGCGCTTCTGTGGCCGTCTGGAACGCTCTTCCTTCCGATATTCGGAAGCCACTATCTGGATTGAAAACTTTCTTTAGAACTGTTTTTTGTGTTTAGTTTGTTGTCCTTCCCCCGCACCTCCGATTAGCGCGGTTGGCTGCGTACGGTGCGAAATAAGTTCAACATACGTACGTACGTGTCCCAGGAAGCACGGAACGTTTTACCAACGTAGAAGTCGTCCTCTCCCTCTATCTCTCTTTATGAGTGAATATTCTACAGTGTGTTATTATAATACTGCCCGAAAGAGGAAATTGTGTATAATGGGCGGACGTTTCGGGCAATTACCCTTCTTAAAAGCAGTAACACATAACACGCGTGTGCTCTAATACCCACGGGGTCCCCGGATAATCATTACGAGCGCTATTGCCAGTGACATCCACGCATCCAGCAGCGCGTTACGACGGGCGAGACTGCTGATGAGATCCAAAAGGCTGAAACCGGTCCAGAGTTGAGTTTTGCTCGGTTCAACAAAATGCTGCTCGATGGTGTTTGGCGCATGGGTTATTTATGTCTGGGGAGACAGAACGGGGTTTCCGCCGATGTTATCCTTCTCCACATCATAGAGATTAATCAAATTCTCCCCGCCAGTAAGACGGCCCATTGCCCGAAACGTCGCCAATTATGTACGTTCCTCCATCGGCCGGTGCTGTTGACGATTGCGTGGGATATTCACTGCGGTCGGCCTCCTCTCAACTGGCACTCGGTGCAGAGTGGCCTACCGAGCTGCGAGCCACTGCGACACGCAGAGGCACAGATGATGATGATCATGGGCGAGATCAAAAGAGAAACGCAGCGAGAGATGGAGATGAGAAAGAGCTGTGGACCGGAGGTAAAGATTTGCCGAGTTGTGAGATGAACAAGAGAGACGGGAGCGATGTCGATAAGAAGTACAGATTTCGTGGAACACTCCACAGTATGGGAAGGAAGCGTGCATTCTCGAAGGACGGAGAGAGAGAGATTTAGAGATATTTCGCCGGGAATTCTATCGCGCTTGGGGCGAAGGTTCGATCTCGGAACTCCTCAATGGAATTCCGCTCACCACACCGCGTCGCGTGCCTCTTGTCCCGAGGGGGGCCCATTTCAACGCGCGGTCCAGAATGCGTGAGCTCCTCGTCGATCGAACCTTCGCCCCAAGCGCCATAGAACTCCCGGAGGAATATCTCGTTCTCTTTCTCTCTCTCCGTCCTTCGAGAGTTCACGATTCTTTCCCATACTGTGGAGTGTTCCACGAAATCTGTACTTCTTACCGACATCGCTCCCGTCTCTCTTGTTCATCTCACAACTCCTCGTCGAGGAGCTGACGCCGCACACACGGGCGGGTGTGGCGTGTCCCGGGGCCGTCCCCCGGTGGAGTTTGAAACAATTGAACAATTATAACAACAGCAGCACCACCCCCTACCCGTTTTTCTCAAACCACTGCTGGATGAAGGCCTCCCCACGCCGCGTGGTGCACGGTGGGAGTTGTGCGCGTTGGTGAAGGTTGCCGGGGAGAGACAGTCCAGGTACTGGTTCAGGTAGCGTTCGTCGCCTCGCTCACGTTTGTCGTTGTTGGCCTGGGTATCGAACTCGTATCGTTCGTAGCACAGCGTGCACCAACCAACCACTGTGCCACTGCTCTCCCAACTGCGTATTATTCACTCATCAGAAAAAAATATTGTTGTACTGCACTTCTATGCTACATCATCTCTACTCCCCGACTTCACCGAGCTTCATTGACCAGCGCGGTGAAGTATGGTCAAATGACCCCTCACCAACCCGCACGGCGTAGCAGAGGGCGAACTTATCCAGCAGTGCAGTAACAAAAAGGGCGGGGGGGGGGTGGGGAGAAGTGATATACGAAGACAAAGATCCCCCGTGTAGCCTTTAACAGACTGTTGGGGCAAGTGCTGTTAGCGAGCACATTTGAAGGCCGGCACGGTACGCATGGGGGTGGGTGGCCAACACCACGCCCGGCCGCCTTTGTCTCCCCAGTGCCGATGTTTACACTCTCGCAGCAGGTACTCATTGAAAGGCTGAGTCGAGTTAGGGGAGGCCGAGGACGGGTTAAATTATTCGCCAGTTATTGGTCTGGAGCAGGAATCGAACTCGGGTGGCCGGGTTCGTCGCGCAGCGCGCTAACCATTGCACCACCGCTCCCCACCAGTACATAGGGACGCCACGGTGGCGAAATGTTAACTACCTCGCCCGGTACACAGAAAGTCGTGGGTTCGATCCCGATCCTGACGCCTGCTGTATATTTCGAGTTTGCGCGCCTCTCTTCCCATGGTCGCGTGGATTTTTATCCGGGCTCTCAGGTTTTTCCCTCCACGTGCGTTTAGAGTATTTGGCTGCTTTAGATTTCCACGCGATAAGCCACTTTGTTGCGTTGTCATTTGTGGCCAGGTCGCTTCTGAAAGAGAACTACGCAAGCTCAGTGGGCTTGAGCTGGTAAAATAAAAATAGTTAAATAGCTTTGGAGTGTTTTCTTTTAACATCACGCAGGGCAGCTCAGAACAGCGGTGTGCTGCATCAACTTGCCCCCCTAGAGCCAGCACGTGTAGCTACGGTGCTCCTGCAGCACCACTCGAGCACGGCAGGCTAGCAGTGGAGACAGGCGAGACCACGTGTGTGTGTGTGTGCACCTAGCCTGGCACAAGCGCCGTGGTGACGTCAGCACCACTTTGGTGGTACACGGCTGCTGTTGTTGGCCGCTGCTGCTGCCGTTGTTGTTGCGTGTGGTGACGCGTGCGGGTGCGTGTGCTCGCTAACAACACTTGCCCCAACAGTCTGTTCAAGGCCATACGGGGCATCTTTGTCTTTGTATTGGGCTGCGTGTTGTGTCGGTGCGTCAGTGGCGACACGTGGCCTGGCCGTGTCCGCGGCGTCACCACGAGCACGCCACGCGCGCGCGCTGCCTACACGGTGCGTGGCGTGTGTGTGGCGTGTTCACGGCGGTGGTGGTGGGGGGGGGGGGGGGGTGATGGCGGTTGGGGGGGGGGGGCAGCGGGTTGGGGAAGTGGGGGGGCACCACATGCACAGGGGGAGCCAGAGACTCCCTCGCCCCCCCCCTAGAGGAAGGCGAGCAGCGTGGACGCCGCGGCGATGAGGAGGGCGGCGAGGAGCCCGCAGCCTCCGGGGGCCGCGAGCAGGAGCATGAGGGGGGACCCCGCGGCGCTGCAGTCGGGCTCGGAGCCCTGGGGGCAACTGCACACGGACGCCTGGAAGGCCACGTCGGCGTTCTGGGGGGGCACGCCCGAGTCGGTGACGCGCAGCTGCACGCGGTGCAAGCCCAGGGGCAGCGGCCGCGTGAGCACCAGCTGAGCGTGCGTGCCTGTGAGGGGGGGGGGGAGACATGGGGGGAAATGTGGAGAAATACGGGGGAGATGTGAGATGTTGGGAGGTAGAGAGAGAGAGAGGCATTGCGAGACGTATGGGAGATACGGGGAGGTACGTGGGGATGCATAGTAGACACGTTGGGAGACATTGGGAGATATGGGGAGACATGGGAAGATATGGGGAAAGATGTGGATATGCATAGGATCGTGGGGAGATTCGGGGAGATGTGTGGGGATGCATAGGAGAGACATTGGTTGACGTTGGGAGATGTGGGGACACGTGGCGGGGGGGGGGAAATGTGCTGAGAAGCTTTAAACTATTGTTATTGTAGTGGGTATTTAATGTGGCGCTACACTCTGATGTTGTCGGATAAAACATTTATTAAAAAGTCTATTTAATGAAGTAGAACGTGTTGTCTATATTTATTTAAAGTTACACATTTCTCAAACCCCCCACCCCCCCTCGTCACATCGTCACAAATGTCTGACCACGCCCCCTAGGTGCGTGACGTCATTTATGGACGGCCCCAAAGTTCTCACGCGTGGACCCCCCCCGCACCCCCAACCCGGGGCCCGCCAGACGTCTGCGGGGCCGTTACCGTTGGCCCCTTCGAGCTTCCACGCGGCGGCCGAGGCGCCGCGCAGGACGAAGGAGAAGGGGCCGCCGTTGGTTCCCGCGTCCCGGTCGGAGGCGCGCAGCAGCGCCACGGCCACGCCGCGGACCCCCTCGCACACGCGGCCCTGCAGCGGCGTCACCATCGGAGCGTTGTCGTTGACGTCCACGAGGGTGATGACCAGCGTGCTCGTGCCCGTGGCCGGGGGGTTCCCTGCGGTGGTTGGGGAGGGGGAGGGGGTAGGTTTCAGTTTACAGTTTCATTTATTAGGTACTAGCTTTACTACCCGGCTTCGCCCGGGGCTTGGATTCGCCACGCCCGGCCGCCTTTGTCTCCCCAGTGGCGATGTTCACACACCACACCAGTTACCCAAAAAAATACAAAAGTCTATTTTAATAATTTTTGAATGGTGTACAGTCTGGAAAGTACCCACATGCCAAATTTCAAGTTTGTTGTATGTCGGGAAGCACGCTAAACATTAAACATTTTGAACAGACACACATAATCACAACTTTGCCTTTTATATATATAAAACCCTATGAGCCATGCGGCTCTTGAATCGGGTGCAACCGCAACAAACAACAACATGAACAAGAAACATCTTAAAGTGACTACACGCAACAGAAAAATCCAAAAACAGCAAAGTCTTCCAGAAAAAACACAATATTTCAACGTTGGGTGTAAAAATCCCAGTGGGATGTAAGTCAAACAATACCAACCATAAGACAATTTAGATAAAAGTTATCAGGCTAACTCTGTACTACAACAAACAAACATGGCTAAACCAAAAACTTTTCAAAATTACCAAAATAAAGCTATAAAAACAATGTAACGGTGATCATAGGAACTGTGATTAAAATTTAACAATAAACGATATACATAACATGTACGACCAAACTTTGCAGCCATAGCTGGCTGCAAAGTTGGAGTGACTCATTCAGCTGGCTGCATGAGTCACTCCATAACAACAGGAGTATCAGTAGCAGTATCAACATTTTTCAATACACCTTTAAAGATCAGCATACTATAATCAAAACTCAAGATCATACTTTCCAGCGGTCGATTCTGAAAAAAACGAGCCATATAGATTAGTGGGCCTTACCTGGTAAAATAAAAATATATATATATAATTTGGTACACACAAGATAAATTGAGAGTGATTTATTTTTCAAAGTAAGCTAATTATTTTGTGTCTGTGCCAGGCTAGGTGCACTTTTATGACGATGATGTCCTAGCTGCTGATACTATATCTGTTGTTGCCGAAGATAACATTGCTAATGCTGTTTTTGCTGCTGATGCTACTGTTGCTGCTGTTTCTGCTGAGAATGCTCCTGCTGCTGCTGATTATGCTGCTGCTGATGCTGCTGCTGCTGCTGCTACTGCTGATGATGGTGCTGCTGCTGATGCTGTTGCTGATAATGCTGTTGCTGATAATGCTGTTGCTGATAATGCTGTTGCTGATAATGCTGTTGCTGATAATGCTGTTGCTGATAATGCTGTTGCTGATAATGCTGTTGCTGATAATGCTGTTGCTGATAATGCTGTTGCTGATAATGCTGTTGCTGATAATGCTGTTGCTGATGCTACTGCTGCTGATGATGCTACTGCTGCTGATGATGCTGCTGCTGATGATGCTGCTGCTACTGATGATGATGATGCTACTGCTGCTGATTGCTGCTCACCGTCGTCCGTGGCGAGGAAGGACGCCGTGTAGTACCGCCCATCCTGGACAAAGCTCGACTCCCGATCGAGCTTAGCGGCGGTTCGCACCTCGCCGGACACCGAGTCCACGCGCAGCCAATTGGCCGGATCGCTCAGGATGGAGAACCTGGGGGGAGGAGGAGGGGGTAGGGGGGAGGAGGAGGTAGGGGTGGAGGAGGGGGTAACGGGGGAGGAGGGGGTAGGGGGGTAGGGGGGGAGGAGGGGTAGGGGGGGAGGAGGGGGTAGTGGGGGAGGAGGGGGTAGGGTGGGAGGAGGGGGTTGCGGTGGAGGAGGGGGTAGGGGAGGAGGACGGGGTAGGGGGTGGAGGGGGTAGGGGGGGAGGAGGGGGTAGGGGGGGAGGACGGGGTAGAGGAGGGGGTAGTGGGGGAGGAGGGGGTAGGGGGGGAGGAAGGGTAGCGGGGGAGGAGGGGGTAGGTGGGTAGGGGGGTAGCGGGGGAGGAGGAGGTAGGGGGGGAGGAGGGGGTAGGGGGGTGGGCTCTCATGAAATTGTCTTTTCTGAGACCAAGGTGCTCTGCAAACCTCCTGGCTACCATCAAAGGTTTGTACACGAAGCCATCCAAATATACAAACACAGACATAATTTCAACCGTGATGATGGGTACAAACTTAGTAATCATTGGAAAGATGTTATTAACCATGCAAAAAAGATTTAACTACACATGTTTGGACCATTTTATTTGACAGGCACTATTCAGTTACCATATAGTTTCTTCTTTTTTCACACACTGGTTTTCCTACTTTAAGTTTTACCACACATATTTGGCAAATCTAGATTTAATCCCAGCAACGTAGCAAAGTGCTGTTTCATCTACATAACAAAGGCTCAGTCCCATTCACACCCGCCGCACCTTTACATCAGCCGCACCTTAACAACTCTTAGAACCTCCGAGTCCAACCAGTCTACACAACAAAGACTCATTCCTGGCAGCGGTTTCAGCCGCACCACCTCTACATAACAAAAGGCTCAGTCCCATTTACAGGCACCTTTACATCAGCCGCATCTTAACAACTCTTGAAACCTCCGAGCTCAACCAGTCTACACAACAAAGGCTCATTCCTAACAACGTGCTTCAGCCGCACCGAACCTCACAATAATAATATCCAGGGCCTACCTTGGCTCCTCCCACCCTCAACCAGTATATATGTAGGGCTTGAGATAGCGCGCCACGCATCCCCCGCCTCTGTTGCTATGCGAGCAAGCACAGTACAGTGGGGTGATGTGAGGTAATGGTTGTTGTGACTTTAGGCGAAGTGGGTCGTTAAGAGTTGAAACAGGTGTCAGGGTAGCCGGGAGGACATAGGCCAGTGATTGGCTGGAAAGGTAATTGGGCATTAGCCGGCGTCGCTCTGGCGGCGAAAACAAGGCCACGTGACACGGGGGGGGCAGGGGGCGAGCGATGAGCAGAGGGTAGAGTTAATTAGGGTGATTAATTGGTGTGGGGATATAAGCCAGAGCGCAACGGAGAGAAGGGAGTCTTGTACGAGTTGGCGTCGTGGATGGAGTTGCAGCAACGGTGCCCAGGGAGTCGCAGAGCAAGTGATAGTAGAGTAAGGTGTAGAGCAGGGGTCCTCAAACTTTTTAAACAGGGGGCCAGTTCACTGTCCCTCAGACCGTTGGAGGGCCGGACTATAGTTAAAAAAAACTATTAACAAATTCCTATGCACACTGCATATATCTTATTTTGAAGTGAAGAAACAAAACGGGAACAAATACAATATTTAAAATGAAGAACAAGTAAAGTTAAATCAACAAACTTGCCAGTATTTCAATGGGAACTATGGGCCTGCTTTTGGCTAATGAGATGGTCAATGTCCAGTTCCATATTTGTCACTGCTAGTCGTAACAAGTGATGCAAGTGTGCATCCGTTAGTCTAGATCTGGTTGGAGATTTCAAATGTTTCATTCTGGAAAAAGTTTGTTCACAGACATAAGCGCTGCCAAAGATGGTTGCCATTTTGAGTGCATGGTTCCTGAGATGAGAATATGTCTCAGAGGGGAGAAATGCATAGAAATTATGAAGGCTGCTTGACTTGAATGCGTCTTTCAGAGTGTCACAATTCTGCAGTTCAGCCAGTTCCATTTGGTAAATTGTATCCACATTTTCAATGTCAATAGAAAATGGGTTACGGAAAAGCTGTATGTCCTGTTCAAGGAGATGAAGCTCTTTAAATCTAAATTGGAACTCCTTTTGCAATTTTTCCAGTGAATCCACATATGTTTTGTTTGGGAATGCAACCAATGGTTTTTCCGCTAACAGATTTTGAGTTGTGGGGAGATGGCAGAAGTTTTCCTCCTTCACGTGTTTGATGAGGAGGCCTAATTTTACTTCAAATGCTTTGACGTGTGATTGCATATCACAGATGAGCTTCCCCTTTCCTTGAAGTTGCACATTGAAACTGTTGAGTACCTCTGTTACATCTGTCAGAAAGGCAAGGTGCCATTTCCATTCTGCATCATTGAGCTCTGGTACTTCTTTGTTTTTTGAAAACAGAAAAGCTGTAATCTGTGGAAGTAAGTCATAGAAACGTTTCAAAACTCTCCCTCGACTCAGCCAACGGACTTCTGTGTGGTACAGAACATCTTCATAGTCAACATTTAGCTCAGACATAAATTCCTGAAATTGTCTGTGGTTTAGTGCATGAGCTCTAATGAAGTTAACAGTCCCACTTCAGTGATTTACTACACAGCGCTTGTTGGTGGATGAGGCAGTGTATGGCTATTGGATGAGAATGGTTATGTTTGTCCATCTCTTGGTTAATGCGAGCAATTACTCCTTTCTTAGACCCCACCATGCTAGGAGCACCATCAGTTGTCACACTGGCTAGTTTAGCCCAGTTCAGCTCCAAATCATTCACAGTTTGGCAAACCTTTTCATAGATATCCTCTCCTGTAGTTGTTCCTTTGATGCTTTGCAGTGCAGCAAGCTCTTCTGTGACTTCGAAATAGTCATTCGTCCCACGAATAAAAATTAGAAGTTGTGCAGAATCACGAACATCATTGCTTTCGTCGAGTGCCAAGGAAAAATAGGAAAGTTTTTTTGTGGAGTTTTGCAAATGCTGATGGAAATTGTCTCCCATTTCTTCAATCATCCGTGTAATTGTTGGTCCTGAAAAACTCACTGTAATAAATAAATCGGCCTTCTCTGGACACATCTCTTTGGCAACAGAAAGAAGGCATTCTTTAACAAATTCTCCCTCAACGAATGGTCTGCCAGTGCACGCTATTAGCTTGGCAACTTGAAAACTTGCTCGCAGTGATGAAATATTTAGCTGCTTCTGCTTCACAAAAGTATTTTGCTGAGTTGTTAATGTATTTTTCAGTTTTAATATTTTATCTTTTCTCACTTCTCCGACCAAACAATCATATTGTTGTATCCTAACCCTTCTTCCAAACTTGATATTTTTATATATTATCATCATTGATATATAATGAATGAAAACACTAAAGCGCAGCAAACTGCAAAACACCAGGTGTTGTAGTAATGAACGGGAGGAGGGCTAAGATGGCAGAATTGCAACCTTGCTTCAGGGATAGATAAGGCCTGAGAAACGGGCATGTCACCCGTGCAAGGGCAGAGACAGTGGGAGAGTCAGCCAGACAGTTAAAGCAAAAAGCCCAACCATCTATGACCTCAGCACATGGGCAAATAATTGGGCAATGAAAGGAGCAGAGGCGCCTTTGTCTGGATCACGGCCACAGAAGGCCGGGGGGGGGTCATCACTGATTGTGTGTTAGGGATTTCGAGCTAATTGGAACACGTGCACACAGGGAGGAGGAACACGCCTTGTTCTCTGCAGCTGGAAAAGCCAAGATAAGCCCAGCTCAAGGTTGTGTATACAGGAGAGGGGGGCTGATTAACAACCACTGCACGTCTGAACGTGAGGGGGCCTTGTCCTGAAATTAATCACACTCCCAGAGCAGAAGGTTGGGTGACCACAGTGAGACGAAAATAAGGGTGTTGCTCTCTCTCTCAAGGCTGCAGGCTCAGCTGAACAGCGAGGCTGCGGGGGGGGGTACCAAAAGTTCGTGTTCACCTAGTTAAGTCGAAAAGCTCAATTATTCTGTATTGCTATTAAAATAACGTTAAAGTCGGAGTTTAACAACAGGGTAGGCTAAAGTTATTGATACAACTCGACCCGAAGCATAACGGGATAAATCACCACCAGGTCGAAATAAAATACATAATAAAAGAGCGATGTTAAACCCAGGGTCGGAGAGAAAGGGAGATCCCGGCCGTCTTTGTATCCCCGCAGCGCGGGATATGAGTGTGTACACGCTCGGGGAAACCTCCACTTGAGTCAAGCACCACGATGGGAAATGACAGACCTTAGGTTAAATACAGAATCATAACTGGGAAATGGTAAGGGACAAATGTTAAAACTTTTAATCATTTCTTCATGCGTCAGCGAGGGTCGGGGGGAGTGTGCCCCTCCCTCCAGGTGGTGCAACACGGACAAAGACGCCTATGAGACGATTTGTAACGTCTGTGTTTTGGTTCATGAAGAAGGCCAAACAAGGGATGAATCGCACCCAGACAGAGAGACGACCTCGAGGCAATTTGTAACACCTGATTGTTTGCTCGTGGATTTTATGGAGGGAATATGACCACGGGATATATCGTGGGTGATGCACACAAGGACACACGGACGTACGGACACACACATGAACACACCTACACACGGACAGATCCTGACACAGTAAATCAAAAGAAAACCCCGCCTTGTGGGCAGGACCCAAAGGGATTTTTCGGCATAAAAGAAAGGACTGAGCATTGGAAACCAGTTGGACCAGGAGAGTCAACTCATCACGAGGGCGACCAACGGGTCGACTCATGAGCGAGCTCGACCGGAAGGGTCGGCTCGACTCATCAGCCGAGTTGGACCAGGAGAGTCAACTCATCACGAGGGCGACCAACGGGTCGACTCATGAGCGAGCTCGACCGGAAGGGTCGGCTCGACTCATCAGCCGAGTTCGACCAAGAGGGTCGAACTCACCAGCCGAGCTGCGACTAACGGGTCGGCTCGACTCTTCAGCTTCTGGGACTCAGCCGAGTTCAGCTGGCTCTCGGGGCTCGACTCAAGCAGCTCCCCGTCGCCTCTGCAGGCGGGCAAGACCCGCTTGACAGTTCAACCTGCCGCGTCAGAAGCCCCTGCTGGTAGCCAGGGTCGCGGTCTGGTGACGAGAGGACGACGGTGCGCTGCGAGCGAGCTGCGGGCGCCACCTACCGACCGGGTTCCGAACTACGACAGCGTATCAACAGGCATCCAACCAATTCCCCACGGCGACAGAGGAGCGACTAATACCTTCTGGGACTCAGCCGAGTTCAGCTGGCTCTCGGGGCTCGACTCAAGCAGCTCCCCGTCGCCTCTGCAGGCGGGCAAGACCCGCTTGACTGTTCAACCTGCCGCGTCAGAAGCCCCTGCTGGCAGCCAGGGTCGCGGTCTGGTGACGAGAGGACGACGGTGCGCTGCGAGCGAGCTGCGGGCGCCACCTACCGACCGGGTTCCGAACTACGACAGCTTATCAACAGGCATCCAACCAATTCTCCACGGCGACAGAGGAGCGACTAATACGTATGACGCGCACCGCCCCCTCACCACACGACCACCAGGCGTTTGTTTGACATAAAGAACCGACTCCGAACACTGACTATTGAAGACAACTCTTACCACTCAAACCCACTCGAACCCATAAGCCATCCGTGGCTGTGAAGAAAAACTCGAGACCGAGTGATGGCCATCCGTCATTTGTAAGAGTATTATCTTTAATATTTAGTGGACTGTACTCTTAATCGCATAAATTCCCAACAGATCCATCAATACGAATTGATTCTTGGCACCTCCTTCAGCCGAGCCACTCTGTTGTCAGATAACCTGCGATGTATCTGTTGAGATTGGTGCCTTTAAGAATCATAACGGTTTTGATTGTGTTTTTTCGCCGTATAATCTTTCAAGCATCTTTCATTCATTAACGTTAAGGTTTTCCTAGCATAGTATTTGCATGTTTTAACGACTCTCTCTCTCACTAACAACCATCGCGTTACGCGGGATCCATGTGCCGTTGTCAAGTGAAATCAGACAATCGTTGATGATACTGTATTGATGCCGTATTGACGTTCCGGGATTGAGAGTTCGCATACTATATCATAGTTGAGGTTGAATTAGTAATAAATTGATTAATACAGAAGTGGTTGTGTGATTCTTTCCTGAAGTCTATGCATAAGATCTGCTTCTGCGTTGAGATCTGAACTTGGTGACCTTAATAAACACACTAACACATACTCAGTAAATGTTAAAGCGATAACGGGGCGAACCGGGGACCTAAGATAAGCGAGAATGAGACGAACCTAGACAACGATGCCGAGTTAATCTAAGTTAATCTTGTATACTTACACCACACCTGCATAACTGCATACGATTAATTGCCTTATTTCCGATCGATAACCCACCCTCGTCACCGAGGCGGGGTCTGGTTATCATAACGACTTGCATTATCATAATTACACCCACTCGCATAACTACTACAATTACCTCTCGAATTGGCATAATTAAATGTGCGTAATTACATGGATTAAAGTATTTCCGGATAATTACACCTTTGGCCAAATTTCGATTGATTATTATTATTTTCACTGAATATTCATAACCCACATATACAACATAATAATTTCACCCACGCACGCATACAACACATCAAAATTTTCACACCCAAGATATACAACATAATGGGGGCTCCTGTCCGGGATTTCTCGCAGACAGTTTGTGCATGAATTCAGGAACGAATCACTGTTGTGTTAATCAAAGTGTTGTGAACTAACGTTGCTTTGTGATTGTAAACGGGCGTAAAACAAAACAAAACGCGCTCTGAAGGGAATACCAGAGTAGCAGAGTATAACAAAGACAGCTGGGCTGAAATTATTTGCTCGAGTTGAACTGACGCATCCTGTGATACAATTGTGTATAAGTGCTCTGAAAAGGAATGTCTAGAGTAACTTCCGCCACTTGAGATGATAGGATTAAGAATAATTTTTGAATGGGTGACGGGGTACGGGGAGCTCGTATTAAAACGTACCGACCAATCTGTTACAAAGCAGTACAGTCAGAGAGACATATGGGGAGGGAGCTGTATCGATAACACGAACACACCTCGGGGGAAACTAATTGACTGGATAAAATGTAACAAAGGCGAACACGATGCAAAAACTACAGGAAAGGCAGGACAGGACTCATTCCTCCTCACACAGGCATACAGACAGGGATGGTGGAATAAAGGGAAATTTGGAAAGGAAACGGGAGATAAATCGTCTCTAATAAACGAGGAAAAATGTCCTCACACCATTGTAAGGGAGGAGAAATCAGGGCTCGCGACACCAGCGGAGCTCACAGACGTGGATCCACAGAATAAATGTGGAAGTAACATTAAATCACACTCATTCGAGAGAAGGGAGGGAGAGATACATATGCAAACAAAAACATGTGAGATTGACAACTTCACAGATAGAGGGAAGCAAAATGTTAAAGTAAAGTTGACAGGACGTGTTCCGCTAAGGGCAGAGGCAAAAACTGAAGGGAAATGGCAACACGAGCGACACGGCATTGAGCGCGCACACAGAAAATGCACACCGCTTAATCACGCCCCACGCAGAACAGATAAAAGTGACAGATTGCCTGATGATAACTTGTTTGATGATGACGCTGACGGCGACCAACTTTCGGAATACTTTTTCAACAGTAAAACCCTTAAATTGATGGACAAGGCTTTAGTCAGAATTCCCGATTATGACCCCCACAGTAAGTCCATGGATATCCACACACATATCGCGACAGTGGAAGAGGAGGCAATGATTAGAGGGTTGATGAGACGGGATGAAAAGCGAGTTTGTTGAAACGAAGCTTAAATAAAGATTCTATTACATGGGTAAAGTCACTACCACACAAGGTTAGAAATGATTTTAAACAACTGAGCCTGGCAGTGATTCGGAAGTTTGGAGAATATTCGACACTCACTGAGGGGTTTTATGCTGTAAAGTCGATGACCCAGGGCATGGACCAAGATCCACGTGACTACCTCGTACAATTTAAAAGAGCGTATTACGCAGGCGATGTGAATCAATACCACGAAGGAGATAAAATGTTCAAAATTATGTTTTTTGAATCCTTGAGCCCAGAGATTACCGAAAGGGTGAGAATGGTTGTGAATCCAGAAACCGCATCCTTACGCCGCATAGAGAGCAAGGCGTACATGGCATGGTTATACAGAGCTAAGAATCATAATTCGGATCCAGAACACAGGGAGAGGGATAAGGAACCCAGCCTCTCAGAGAGGAATAAAACTCACCGAGCAGTCCCACAATGCAGGACGGAGCAAACACGCACGCACACATGGCAAAATAACCCAGGGAGAGGTTGGCACGAGGATGAGAGCGGCACAAAGCCGGACATTCAGAGGAATCGCAGGAGGGGGAGGTTCGGAACAGAACCATACCAACACCCCATGCCACGACACACACGAGGCCAAAATTACGCACAGAGATGGCAAGATAACCACCCAGCGGGAAGGGGTTACACAGACCGCGGAGGTATGGATGCGAACATTCAGAGTAATCGCAGGATGGGAGGTCAAACACAATCGATCCAATTCCGACCAATTCCTCCACCGGCTATACCAGGAGGGAATAGAGGAATAACACAGAATGCGGTCCAAAGACATGATGAACTACCCACAGTGAGCGCGAGCAAGCGGCCAACACGCGTCCCACCCGCCGAGGTATTAAACCCGAAACTCAATGAGAAATACGGGCAGGCTGCAGGTGACAGGGCGGGCAGAAACGTGGACAGTACTACCGTAAATGACGCGCGGATCGAATACAAGGACAAGGTTGCATTGAAGCGTGATCGGACAGTACAAAAACCGACAGCAGGGACACGCCCTGAGGAGCGCAGGCATGAGCCTTTGAATGGAAAATATCCAAGGGAAACCAAAATTTAAGTGGATCGGAGTGCTAAAATGGAGACGAATGTCCATGACGTATCGGGAATGGTGTTGAAATCCAACACACTCGTAAAAGCAAAGAGGGCAACATTACGAGGGACAGAATTAAATCGACACACTGACTCGGCAAATGTGCATGTAATCGCAGAGAGAGCGAATGCCAGTGAGGACGGAGTACAGAAGTTGGTTGTGTGCGCGAATTCTGATTATGTGCAGCACAATTTTACACCCCACACTCCCACGACGCGAGAGAGTGAGAGGGGAAATTACAAAAACGAACCGGAAAACCGTGATCGAATGATCAAAGTGATAAGTGGTAAACCAGACACTCGGAACTTGGTAAAAAGATTGCAAGGATGTAACAGGAGGGAATTAACGCAAAAATGCGTTCGAAACCGCTACCTATCGTTTCCCAGGATTTAACAAAAACAAAAAAAAATTAATATCCGTCGGAGTTATGAGGGATGAGAACCATGTAACTGGGGATATCGATGTTAAAGTTTTGTGGTATTTTTTTGTTTATTTCAAATGTAATCTTGTTAAGATTGTGATACATGCGCGCTTTGGAAGGAATGCGTTATGGATTAGTACCGATGTTTAACGTGGTGTTTTATTTTTTTTGCTTATTTCAAAAGTAACCATGTTACGATTGTGATACATAGGCGCGCGTCGTAAGAAATAACCGCCGAGAGTGAGGGCGGCTTATAGATTCATAACACAAAAGAAAGGGGCATTTACGTGGTTTGAAAATTCGCCAGTGGCCAAATCGACCCCTGATAATTTTCAAACGGCCGGATTGTTGTAACTATTTTTTTTATTAAGAACAATTCAAAAAAAAATATAATAATTTTTTTTAAATTTATATATATACCTTTTTTAATTAATTAATGAAAACAACTCACTTCTCCTCACAAGAACACCAGGAATCCATGAAACATGGAGGGCGGTTAAAGTGTTGAGAGTTCGGTCACAAAGAGGTCATGGACATCCAAATGGACAAAAGATGTATGGACTAGCCTCCCAAGACGTCTAGAGATACAGATAAGGGCAGAATAAATAACGGTTGAAACTTCGCGTTTTCTTAACGTTTTCCGTACCGAAAAGTAGAAACTTAACAAAGATAATTAACCAACAAACAATACTTTTATTATTATATGTTTCCTACCTATACGACCTTCCAAAAAAAAAATAAAAACTAAAGAGTACGAATTCCAGAAAGCTTAAGTGGAAACATAATAACGCTTAACCTTAGGACATAAAAATTAACTCAGAATAAAACACCAATCTCTGGGGAACTAAACTAATGGGCATATCACACTACGATAATATGTAACATGTTTTCCAGGAAATGGCAGCCCTCCTGCTCACGCTCCTGCTAACGTACCTTGCCAAGCTAGATAGAGCCAAGGCCTGATGATGCCACCCAAGAATAACCGTAGAAACTATATTTTTAACGATATCTCCTATAACACGTAGTCAATAGAATAATTTCTCCCTCCCTTATCGTTTTACCTTCCTTTAGAATATTTTTTTTTTTGTCACATATAACCATGTAAGTTGTGACACGTACGCGCGCGTTGTAAGGAAATAGCAGCAAAACTTGAGGACAATCGATGGTTCATGATGGAAGAAGGGTATACATTTTTTTAAAAATGACCCGTGGCCATTTGACCACTGGCCATTTTTAAAAGGGCGGAATGTTGTATCCTAACCCTTCTTCCAAACTTGATATTTTTATATATTATCATCATTGATATATAATGAATGAAAACACTAAAGCGCAGCAAACTGCAAAACACCAGGTGTTGTAGTAATGAACGGGAGGAGGGCTAAGATGGCAGAATTGCAACCTTGCTTCAGGGATAGATAAGGCCTGAGAAACGGGCATGTCACCCGTGCAAGGGCAGAGACAGTGGGAGAGTCAGCCAGACAGTTAAAGCAAAAAGCCCAACCATCTATGACCTCAGCACATGGGCAAATAATTGGGCAATGAAAGGAGCAGAGGCGCCTTTGTCTGGATCACGGCCACAGAAGGCCGGGGGGGGTCATCACTGATTGTGTGTTAGGGATTTCGAGCTAATTGGAACACGTGCACACAGGGAGGAGGAACACGCCTTGTTCTCTGCAGCTGGAAAAGCCAAGATAAGCCCAGCTCAAGGTTGTGTATACAGGAGAGGGGGGCTGATTAACAACCACTGCACGTCTGAACGTGAGGGGGCCTTGTCCTGAAATTAATCACACTCCCAGAGCAGAAGGTTGGGTGACCACAGTGAGACGAAAATAAGGGTGTTGCTCTCTCTCTCAAGGCTGCAGGCTCAGCTGAACAGCGAGGCTGCGGGGGGGGGTACCAAAAGTTCGTGTTCACCTAGTTAAGTCGAAAAGCTCAATTATTCTGTATTGCTATTAAAATAACGTTAAAGTCGGAGTTTAACAACAGGGTAGGCTAAAGTTATTGATACAACTCGACCCGAAGCATAACGGGATAAATCACCACCAGGTCGAAATAAAATACATAATAAAAGAGCGATGTTAAACCCAGGGTCGGAGAGAAAGGGAGATCCCGGCCGTCTTTGTATCCCCGCAGCGCGGGATATGAGTGTGTACACGCTCGGGGAAACCTCCACTTGAGTCAAGCACCACGATGGGAAATGACAGACCTTAGGTTAAATACAGAATCATAACTGGGAAATGGTAAGGGACAAATGTTAAAACTTTTAATCATTTCTTCATGCGTCAGCGAGGGTCGGGGGGAGTGTGCCCCTCCCTCCAGGTGGTGCAACACGGACAAAGACGCCTATGAGACGATTTGTAACGTCTGTGTTTTGGTTCATGAAGAAGGCCAAACAAGGGATGAATCGCACCCAGACAGAGAGACGACCTCGAGGCAATTTGTAACACCTGATTGTTTGCTCGTGGATTTTATGGAGGGAATATGACCACGGGATATATCGTGGGTGATGCACACAAGGACACACGGACGTACGGACACACACATGAACACACCTACACACGGACAGATCCTGACACAGTAAATCAAAAGAAAACCCCGCCTTGTGGGCAGGACCCAAAGGGATTTTTCGGCATAAAAGAAAGGACTCTGAGCATTGGAAACCAGTTGGACCAGGAGAGTCAACTCATCACGAGGGCGACCAACGGGTCGACTCATGAGCGAGCTCGACCGGAAGGGTCGGCTCGACTCATCAGCCGAGTTGGACCAGGAGAGTCAACTCATCACGAGGGCGACCAACGGGTCGACTCATGAGCGAGCTCGACCGGAAGGGTCGGCTCGACTCATCAGCCGAGTTCGACCAAGAGGGTCGAACTCACCAGCCGAGCTGCGACTAACGGGTCGGCTCGACTCTTCAGCTTCTGGGACTCAGCCGAGTTCAGCTGGCTCTCGGGGCTCGACTCAAGCAGCTCCCCGTCGCCTCTGCAGGCGGGCAAGACCCGCTTGACAGTTCAACCTGCCGCGTCAGAAGCCCCTGCTGGTAGCCAGGGTCGCGGTCTGGTGACGAGAGGACGACGGTGCGCTGCGAGCGAGCTGCGGGCGCCACCTACCGACCGGGTTCCGAACTACGACAGCGTATCAACAGGCATCCAACCAATTCCCCACGGCGACAGAGGAGCGACTAATACCTTCTGGGACTCAGCCGAGTTCAGCTGGCTCTCGGGGCTCGACTCAAGCAGCTCCCCGTCGCCTCTGCAGGCGGGCAAGACCCGCTTGACTGTTCAACCTGCCGCGTCAGAAGCCCCTGCTGGCAGCCAGGGTCGCGGTCTGGTGACGAGAGGACGACGGTGCGCTGCGAGCGAGCTGCGGGCGCCACCTACCGACCGGGTTCCGAACTACGACAGCTTATCAACAGGCATCCAACCAATTCTCCACGGCGACAGAGGAGCGACTAATACGTATGACGCGCACCGCCCCCTCACCACACGACCACCAGGCGTTTGTTTGACATAAAGAACCGACTCCGAACACTGACTATTGAAGACAACTCTTACCACTCAAACCCACTCGAACCCATAAGCCATCCGTGGCTGTGAAGAAAAACTCGAGACCGAGTGATGGCCATCCGTCATTTGTAAGAGTATTATCTTTAATATTTAGTGGACTGTACTCTTAATCGCATAAATTCCCAACAGATCCATCAATACGAATTGATTCTTGGCACCTCCTTCAGCCGAGCCACTCTGTTGTCAGATAACCTGCGATGTATCTGTTGAGATTGGTGCCTTTAAGAATCATAACGGTTTTGATTGTGTTTTTTCGCCGTATAATCTTTCAAGCATCTTTCATTCATTAACGTTAAGGTTTTCCTAGCATAGTATTTGCATGTTTTAACGACTCTCTCTCTCACTAACAACCATCGCGTTACGCGGGATCCATGTGCCGTTGTCAAGTGAAATCAGACAATCGTTGATGATACTGTATTGATGCCGTATTGACGTTCCGGGATTGAGAGTTCGCATACTATATCATAGTTGAGGTTGAATTAGTAATAAATTGATTAATACAGAAGTGGTTGTGTGATTCTTTCCTGAAGTCTATGCATAAGATCTGCTTCTGCGTTGAGATCTGAACTTGGTGACCTTAATAAACACACTAACACATACTCAGTAAATGTTAAAGCGATAACGGGGCGAACCGGGGACCTAAGATAAGCGAGAATGAGACGAACCTAGACAACGATGCCGAGTTAATCTAAGTTAATCTTGTATACTTACACCACACCTGCATAACTGCATACGATTAATTGCCTTATTTCCGATCGATAACCCACCCTCGTCACCGAGGCGGGGTCTGGTTATCATAACGACTTGCATTATCATAATTACACCCACTCGCATAACTACTACAATTACCTCTCGAATTGGCATAATTAAATGTGCGTAATTACATGGATTAAAGTATTTCCGGATAATTACACCTTTGGCCAAATTTCGATTGATTATTATTATTTTCACTGAATATTCATAACCCACATATACAACATAATAATTTCACCCACGCACGCATACAACACATCAAAATTTTCACACCCAAGATATACAACAATATTTATCTTTATGTTGAGTTTCATAGTGTCGACATAAATTGTATTCTTTGAACACAGACACTATATTCTGGCATATCAGACACACAGCTCTTTCCTTGTACTGCATGAAAAAGTAATCATAAGTCCACTGTTTTTTGAATATCCTACACTCCGAGTCAATTTTTCTCTTTCTTGACATCATTGTTTCCTAGGGAGTCAAAATTGCTATTAGTAAAATACCAATATATATACAGCGCTACAAAAACAATATACCAGCAATAACTTTGACCACACAGAGACATACAGACTGCACTGCCCATCAATGCAGTCTGATTGGGGGAACTCCGCTTTTACCCCAGGCTCACACTGGTGCGGGTGCCATTAAAAAGTTAATTACACCTGCAGTTTTGTTCACAGATCGCAGTGCGATCTGCGAACTCGCATAGGAATCTGATCGCATGGGGGAGAAGACCCATGCGATCTACTGCAGGAAAAAAGAAGGCACATGTGCCTTTTTTCTTCCGAATCTAATGCAAGTTCAGCCATACAAGCATATGGCTGAACTCGCACTGCTCAGAGATCGCAACAGTATGAACCGGGGCTTACACAATATACAACATATAACCTTATATAATTGAATAGCAATCAGAATATAAATGCACTTACTGTCATTTAAATTGGGTTTCCTACTCCTCGGCTGTCTGTCACTGACCAGCACGGGAAAACAGCAGGCAGCCCCTCCAGAGATCAGAGATCACTCTGTTATTACCCCTCTATCATTTACTCAGCACACAGGAATATCACTGGGAGTGGAGCCGAGGGGCAAGTGAGGGAGCTGAGGGAGGGAGAGCCAGTCAAGCACAGCCAGGGGAGGGCTGGCAGCCTTAGGCCTGGGGGGCAAGTCCAGTCAATTGGCCCATTGAACCATTCACCAGCGCAGCCCAATGAGTGCCCACCGCCGCAGCTCAATCATTGCCCACCGCCGCAGCTCAATCAGTGCTCACCAGCGCAGCCAAATCAGTGCTCGCCACCGCAGCCCAATCAGTGCCCACCACCGCAGCCCAATGAGTGCTCACCAGCGCAGCCCAATTAGTGCTCACCAGCGCAGCCCAATTAGTGACCATGGGCCGGATAAATGCCCTCGTGGGCCGCATGTGGCCCGCGGGCCGTAGTTTGAGGACCCCTGGTGTAGAGAGACAGTGTTAGTAGAGTAAAGCGTAGAGAGACAGTGTCAGTAGAGTAAAGCGTGGAGAGACAGTGGTAGCGAGAACGCAGTGAGCAGACAGGGTAGCCATGCATCGGAAGGATGCAGAGTAGGAGAAACCGTAGAGACGACAAGCGTAGCGATAGTGAGGTAGAGAGACGCAGAGCGACGCGGAGCGGAGTGAGTGCACGGAGAGACGCGGAGCGGTGGCGCAGCAGAGCGACGCGGAGCGGAGCGGGGTTGCGCAGAGACGCGGAGTGGTGGCGTGGCGAAATAAAGAGAAAGAAAGACAGCCCTTGTACGAGTCGTACATATAAACAAGGACTGTTTTCTTGGAATTTCTCTTACTTGATACAGCTATCGTGCTGTGACGGTTCCACGTGAAGACGGAAGCTTGTGTTGCCTCCGAAACGTCGTGATTTTGATTTTACTTTTATTAATTTTAATTTTCTTTTTTACCTACGTGACTTTACCGAAAAAAACCTAAGAATATGAATCCTTGAAGGCACGAAAGCTTCAAATCTAGAATACCTTATGGGGTACATGTGCATGTACAGCTCGTTTGTGGACCCACTGCTATGTGCGTGTCTCCACACGCCGTGTGTGGGGGGTTCTTTGACCATACTTCACCACGATGGTGAGTGCCAGTTGATAAAGTGAGGAGAGAGGGGGGGAGATAATTGCAGAACACCGGATGTTGCTTTACCATGCAGACATTTACGACGATGATCTTATTGGCATTAATCATCGAGGACAGACTCGCTGAGTCTCAAGACACACCTTTGTTGTTTGAGGAGGGCCCTGCCACATGAAGACTTTCATTGTAAACATGACGAGAGTGAGCGGTCATCCACCGCGTAAACGAGGTGATGACACCACGAGGTGTCGCACGCATGGGGGTCCCCCACCCCCCCACCCCCCGCAACAACCAACTTGCTGTACCTGCCATCATCTCCCGGCCACCTGCGCCTCCAACCCCCTCCACCTCCAACCTCGTGGTGAGGTCGAGGAAGCTCCGACTGAATGAGATTGTGGGGGTGGGTTCCGTGCTGAGGGTGTTGCGTGACGTTGGGGATATCGGGGGGCGGGGGGTGATGTGAAGGGTGGTGTGCGTCTTGTCATCATTGCAGGCAGGCGAAAGCTCCTCGGAAAGAGCACTACTTAGTGCCTCCCTCCCTCGTTACGATTTCACGAGAGGAGCGGGACAGGGCGGAACGGCAGCAGTTGCACCCCCGGTGAAGGACATCAGAGGTCACCACCAATGTCATTGTTTCGTGACATCACAACAGCTCGCCATTGCTTCCTTCCGACCGACTGCGTCCCCAGATGTTGCACGCTCGGCAGCCGACCTCTGAGGTCCCCTCTCACGAGTCTCATAAAATACAAAGATGCCCCCCGATAGCCTCAACAGACCCGTTTTGGGGCAAGTGCGAGCACCTATGAAGGCCGGCACGGTACACAGGGAGGTGGGTGGCTAGCACCACGCCCGGCCGCCTTTGTCTCCCTAATAGTCTCATCACCACCGTCACCAGTAGCATCTGGCTCCAGGCATTGCCCCCGATCGCCTACCTCTGGGTGCCACTCCCAATGCCCTTCTCGGTCACGTGACCTTCCTCCTCCACCCTGCACCCGTGTCCCACCCATCTCAACCCTCCTCCTCTGCGTGATCACGTGCGCAGCGCTTTCCTGCAACAATCTATTCTGAACCTCCGAACCACCAAGTTGCTAGGCCCATCCTGCCACAATATTCCCTCCCTCTCGCGCCCATCTCTCGACTGGAGGGGTCACAGTCTTCGTCAGTTGTTGCTTTGTTAAAGACCGTGCTCATTATTATTAATAGCGTTACATGTGCACCCCCACCCCCCTCTCCCTTCCGCTCTCCCCCTTTCTTTCCACTTCTCTCTTCACCCCTTCTCTCCCTTCGTCTATCCCCTTCTCGCTCCCCCTCTCTTTTTTTTACGATCAATGGAAACAAGAAGATGCTCGGTGTAGTCGGCACTTTGCTTCGTTCATAATTTCGTTTTTTTTAATGCTTTGCTTTATGTAACCACCCCCCCCCTCCTTTATAAATGAAATATATCACACAATAGTTCACTCTCTGCTATCCTTACCCCTTCCCCCTCTCTCTCTGCCCCCTCTCTCTACCCCCCTATCTCTCTACCCCCTCTCTCCCTACTCCATGTCTATGTTCCCCCTATGTTTTCTATGTACATAGTTGTAATTTGCTTACTACGACAAGTGCTGCATCTGCACCCAGTCCTTCTCGCAGTCCTCTTCTCCCCTTCCTCTCCTTTCCTCTCTCCTTTCCCTCTCGTCGCTTCTCCACCTGCCTCTCTCTGCCTCTCTCTCATGCCCCTCTCTCCCCGCCGTGCTCTGGTGCCAGGTCCGTTTCTCCTCCCGCGAGACCCCAAATATAGGAGCCCTGCAGAACCCGGTGTCCTTTCACCAGCGATCGCCTCTCCGCACGAGAGTAGCCACTTTGCGTCTAATCCACTGCTGGATGAGGGCCACGCCACGCTCATTGTGGGGGGGGGGGGGGTTGTTTTGACCATACTTCACCTCGCTGGGTCAGCGCGGGTTGTGCAGGCGGGTAACATCCCGTATGCGCGGGAGCATAGAAATACAGTACAACTTTCTTTGCCGTGCTGCCCTCTTGCTGCCCACAACGTAATTCTGTAGCAGCCTATGGCACCTGTTATGCATGGCGGTCGTCCATCCAAGACACCACTATCCAGGGCTACCGCTCTGCTCAGCATCCGAGATCTGGGCCATGCGTAGATTCATCCCTCACCCTCACCCGCCCCGCCCCACTCCTCACCATCCCCCACCTCACCCCACCCCCCTACCGCCACAACTCACCCAGCTCTACTCTCATCCACCCCTCACCCCACCCACCTCTCCCCTCACCACACCCCCTCACTCACTCACCCACCTCCCCTCACCCCACCCACCTCTCCCCTCACCCCACCCACCTCTCCCCTCACCCCACCCACCTCCCCCCTCACCACACTCCTTCACTCACCCACCTCTCCCCTCACCCCACCCCCTCACCCCACCCACCTCTCCCCTCACCCCACCCACCTCCCCCCTCACCACACTCCTTCACTCACCCACCTCTCCCCTCACCCCACCCCCTCACTCACCCACCTCTCCCCTCATCCCTCACTCACCCACCTCACCACACTCCCTCACTCACCCACCTCTCCCCTCATCCCTCACTCACCCACCTCCCCTCACCACACCCACCTCTCCCCTCACCCCACCCACCTCTCCCCTCACCCCACCCCCTCACCCCACCCACCTCTCCCCTCACCCCACCCACCTCCCCCCTCACCACACTCCCTCACTCACCCACCTCTCCCCTCATCCCTCACTCACCCACCTCCCCTCACCACACCCACCTCTCCCCTCACCCCACCCACCTCTCCCCTCACCCCACCCCCTCACCCCACCCACCTCTCCCCTCACCCCACCCACCTCTCCCCTCACCACACTCCCTCACTCACCCACCTCTCCCCTCACCACACTTCCTCACTCACCCACCTCCCCTCTCACCCAACCCCCTCACTCACCCACCTCCCCTCCCCTCACCCACCTCCCCTCTCAACCCACCCCCTCACTCACCCACCTCCCCTCACTCACCCACCTCCCCTTACCCCACCCACCTCTCCTCTCACCACCTCCTCTCACCCCACCCACCTCTCCCCTCAATCGCCCAACACTCCCTCTGCGGTCTAAGTCACAGTTTGATACCAAACAGTCGATTATTCATGACACATTCACATGCACTTGCATGTGACTCGAATATCCCCGTTTCTCTGCAATTTCGTACAATAGTCACCCGAAATGTGCTAAACCTGTTTGTAAGTTGTATGTATGTATGCTGAACTTCTTTCGCGCCCTACGTAGCCAACCGTGCTCATCGGAGGTTGATTGTAATCGTGCTGTGATCGGTCTCGACGGGAACTGCATCAGCCGATTTGCGCTTCGGGGAATGTGTCATGAGCGCGTCGATTTGTGCTTGCGAAACATTTTCGAATTCTCATGCTTCGATTTATATTTGCTTATAGTGCTGAAACTTTATTTTATTGGTTTTCCTTTTGTCATTTCTCTGACACAGGTCACACTGTAAAATAAAAATTAAACCATGAACTCATTCACCCACTCACTCATATACTCACTCACATACTCACTCACCCACTCACTCCTTTACTCAGCCATTCATTAACTCACTCACCCACTCACTTACTGACCCACTCAGTGACCCACTCGTTTACTCACCGAGCCACCCACCCTTGCAAACCAGCATCTATCCCGGTCGCCTAGAGCAGCCGTTCTCAAGGGGGTCTGCTAGAACCACCCACGCAGCTAGAACCAACCACCCAGCTAGAACCACCCACCCGGCTAGAAACCAACCACCCAGCTAGAACCACCCACCCAGTTAGAACCACCCACCCGGCTAGAACCAACTACCCGACTAGAACCACCCACCCAGCTAGAACCACCCACCCAGCTAGAACAACCCACCCAGCTAGAACCAACCACCCAGCTAGAACCACCCACCCAGCTAGAACCAACCACCCAGCTAGAACCACCCACCCAGCTAGAACCACCCACCCAGCTAGAACCACCCACCCAGCTAGAACCACCCACCCAGCTAGAACAACCCACCCAGCTAGAACCAACCACCCAGCTAGAACCACCCACCCAGCTAGAACCACCCACCCAGCTAGAACCACCCACCCAGCTAGAACCAACCACCCGGCTAGAACAACCCACCCAGCTAGAACCAACCACCCAGCTAGAACCACCCACCCAGCTAGAACCAACCACCCGACTAGAACCACCCACCCAGCTAAAACCACCCACCCAGCTAGAACCACCCACCCAGCTAGAACCAACCACCCGGCTAGAACCACCCACCCAGCTAGAACCAACCACCCAGCTAGAACCAACCACCCAGCTAGAACCAACCACCCAGCTAGAACCACCCACCCGGCTAGAACCACCCAGCTAGAACCACCCACCCAGCTAGAACCAACCACCCGGCTAGAACCACCCACCCAGCTAGAACCAACCACCCAGCTAGAACCAACCACCCGGCTAGAACCACCCACCCAGCTAGAACCAACCACCCAGCTAGAACCAACCACCAAGCTAGAACCAACCACCCGGCTAGAACCACCCACCCAGCTAGAACCACTCACCCAGCTAGAACCAACCACCCAGCTAGAACCACCCACCCAGCTAGAACCAACCACCCAGCTAGAACCACCCACCCAGCTAGAACCACCCACCCAGCTAGAACCAACCACCCAGCTAGAACCACCCACCCGGCTAGAACCACCCACCCAGCTAGAACCACCCACCCAGCTAGAACCACCCACCCAGCTAGAACCACCCACGCAGCTAGAACCACCCACCCAGCTAAAACCACCCACCCAGCTAGAATCACCCACCCAGCTAGAACCAACCACCCAGCTAGAACCACCCACCCGGCTAGAACCAACCACCCGGCTAGAACCACCAACCCAGCTAGAACCACCCAGCAAGCTAGAACCACCCACCCAGCTAGAACCACCCACCCGGCTAGAACCACCCACCCAGCTAGAACCAACCACCAGCTAGAACCACCCACGCAGCTAGAACCACCCACCCAGCTAGAACCACCCACCCAGCTAGAACCAACCACCAGCTATAACCACCCACCCAGCTAGAACCACCCACCCAGCTAGAACCACCCACCAAGCTAGAACCAACCACCCAGCTAGAACCACCCACCCAGCTAGAACCAACCACCCAGCTAGAACCAACCACCCAGCTAGAACCACCCACCCGGCCAGAACCACCCACCCAGCTAGAACCACTCACCCAGCTAGAACCAACCACCCAGCTAGAACCAACAACCCAGTTAGAACCACCCACCCAGCTAGAACCACCCACACAGCTAGAACCACCCACCCAGCTAGAACCAACTACCAGCTAGAACCACCCACCCAGCTAGAACCACCCACCCAGCTAGAACCAACCACCAGCTAGAACCACCCACCCAGCTAGAACCACCCACCCAGCTAGAACCACCCACCCAGCTAGAACCAACCACCAGCTAGAACCACCCATCCAGCTAGAACCACCCACCCAGCTAGAACCACCCACCCAGATACAACCAACCACCCGGCTAGAACCACCCACCCAGCTAGAACCAACCACCCAGCTAGAACCACCCACCCAGCTAGAACCACCCACCCAGCTAGAACCAACCACCCGGCTAGAACCACCCACCCAGCTAGAACCACCCACCCAGCTAGAACCACCCACCCAGCTAGAACCAACCACCCGGCTAGAACCACCCACCCAGCTAGAACCAACCACCCAGCTAGAACCAACCACCCAGCTAGAACCACCCACCCAGCTAGAACCACCCACCCAGCTAGAACCACCCACCCAGCTAGAACCAACCACCCAGCTAGAACCACCCACGCAGCTAGAACCACCCACCCAGCTAGAACCAACCACCCAGCTAGAACCACCCACCCAGCTAGAACCACCCACCCAGCTAGAACCAACCACCCAGCTAGAACCATCCACCCAGCTAGAACCACCCACCCAGCTAGAACCACCCACCCAGCTAGAACCACCCACCCAGCTAGAACCAACCACCCAGCTAGAACCACCCACGCAGCTAGAACCACCCACCTAGCTAGAACCAACCACCCAGCTAGAACCATCCACCCAGCTAGAACCACCCACCCAGCTAGAACCAACCACCCAGCTATAACCACCCACGCAGCTAGAACCAACCACCCAGCTAGAACCACCCGCCCAGCTAGAACCACCCACCCAGCTAGAACCAACCACCCTGCTAGAACCACCCACCCGGCTAGAACCACCCACCCAGCTATAACCACCCACCCAGCTAGAACCACCCACCCAGCTAGAACCACCCGCCCAGCTAGAACCACCCACCCAGCTAGAACCAACCACCCGGCTAGAACCACCCACCCGGCTAGAACCACCCACCCAGCTAGAACCACCCACCCAGCTAGAACCACCCACCCAGCTAGAACCAACCACCCGGCTAGAACCACCCACCCAGCTAGAACCACCCACCCAGCTAGAACCACCCACCCAGCTACAACCAACCACCCGGCTAGAACCACCCACCCAGCTAGAACCAACCACCCAGCTAGAACCACCCACCCAGCTAGAACCACCCACCCAGTTAGAACCAACCACCCGGCTAGAACCACCCAGCTAGAACCACCCACCCAGCTAGAACCACCCGCCCAGCTAGAACCAACCACCCGGCTAGAACCACCCACCCAGCTAGAACCAACCACCCAGCTAGAACCAACCACCCAGCTAGAACCACCCACCCGGCTAGAACCACCCACCCGGCTAGAACCACCCACCCAGCTAGAACCACCCACCCAGCTAGAACCACCCACCCAGCTAGAACCAACCACCCAGCTAGAACCACCCGCCCAGCTAGAACCCAGCAAGGCGGGGGAGCGGGGCCCGCGGCTGCCCTCACCTGACCCTCTGCAGCTGGCGAATGTCGGGGTCGGTGGCGTGGAGGTCGAGCAGCAGCGTGCCCTCGGCGACGTTCTCGGGCCACTCGAGGCGAGCGGCCAGCGCGCTGAACGACGGCGCCTCGTTCTGGTCCACGAGGCGGACCGTGACCGTGGCCTCGGAGGCCGTGGCGGCCGCCAGGGCCTCGGGCACCACGGGCTCCTCGTTGTCCACGCGCAGCACCAGCGTGTACGAGTCGGCCTGCTCGAAGTCCAGAGGCTGTCGGGGTGGGGGGGTGAGTGCGTGGGGTGGGGGAGTGTAGTGGCTATCGCGCTGCACTACGAACCCGGCGACGCGAGTTCCATTCCCGCTCACGGCCACCACCAACACCAGTGAGTCGAGGGTTAGTCGAGTAAGTCGAGAGTAAGTCAAGGTGAGTTAAGGTGTGTCGAGGGTGAGTGGAGGTGAGCTCAGGTGAGTCGAGCTGAGTCGAGGGTGCGGGCCGCTCACCTCGGTGACGGTGAGGTGCGCGCGGTTGGTGATGGGGTCTGTGGTGATGTTGAATCGCCCGTCGGGGTCCCCGGACACGATGGAGTAGACGGCCCTCCAGTTGGGGCCCCCCTCCACGTCGCCGTCCGTCACGCTCAGGTTGAGCAGCGAGCCATGGAAGTTCTCGGCGATCGTCAGATCGATCTGCGGCGGGCGGGTACAGCAAGTAGGTTCGCGATGTCGGCCAGGGTCGTGACCGCCAACGCTGCTACGCCAGCGCCACCACCACCATGACAACAACCGCCCCAACCACACCACGCCATCGTTTTCATCCTCCTGCCTCTACTCGCCACTTACTCTTAGACACAGAGACACACACACCGTACACACACAACAACAAGAACCGCCATTCGCCACTATGTGGCGGTGACGTCACCACGACGCTTGTGCCAGGCTATGTGCACCTTGAGGCCACGTGAAGCGTCGAACGCCCGCTGGCAGGAGGTCACGGGGAAGACCCAGGTGCCACGGGTCGACTGACTGAGATGATTGGCTGATGCACCACCTGTGCCCCCTACTGTGCCAACTTGCTGTGCTATAAACACCCGGAGCTCCGCTCGTTGTTGTGAGCGTCGCTCCTCTGCCCTCCGTTGTTGTTGGAGGGCGACTGCCTCCAACTGCCCAGCAGCGTCTTTCACGAGCCTCCTCCACAGAGCCCGATCTTGACCCCGCTGGTACCGGTCATCGGCAAGTCCACTCAGCTCCACATCCTCCTGTACCACATCACTCCATCTCTTCTCTAGCCCGTGCCGCGCCCGTTTAGCCCCCTCTATCCGGCCAAACAAAAGCTGTTTAGGCATGCGGTGACTGGGTATGCGGGCTACATGACCCAGCCAACGCAGCTTTGCCTGCCGGAGGAGCTCACCGATGGGACTTTGCTCAGATCTTTCAAATATATGTGAGCTCCTCACACAATCCAGCCTGGTTAAACCCAGGATGGATCGTAGGCAGGCCAGCCTAAATGTTTCCAATCGGCGAAGATGCTCCATTAGGGGGGTCCACGTTTCGCAAGCGTAGAGAAGGGAGGGAATGACCGTGGCCGAGAAGACTTGATGCTTCGTACGGAGCGACAGACCAGGTAGCTTCCACACAGCGTTACGCAACCGATGAAAAGATATTGCCGCCCAACTGATTCTCAGTGAGACCTCTGCTATCACACCAGAGCCGGTCATGAGCACACTGCCCAAGTATGGGAAACTATCCACTCTCTCCACAACTGCCCCATCACCGATTGGGAGTGGGAGTGGAGTGCCCGATGGTACAAAATACCCAGGCAGGTGCTTAGTTTTGGTGGGGCTGATGGTAAGGCCCCACCTCTTAGTGGCACGCTCCAGTTTCAGCAGCAGCGCCTCCAACTCCTCCTCTGAGTGAGCGGCAATTACCAGATCATCGGCATACATACAGTAACATACACACACACACATATACAGACACACGTATAGACAGACACACTCGTACACACACACGCGTACACACAAAACGATCCCCCGTATAGCCTGTAAAATATCTCACGGGGGGGTGGGTGGCCAACACCACGCCCGGCCGCCTTTGTCTCCCCGGTGACGATGTTTACACACCACACCAGGCACTCATTTCAGGTTGAGTCGACCTAGGTGAGGCCCAGGACTGGATCAGATACAGTTTTAGGTTCTGCCTTTTCTCCACTTCCATAGGATTCGTGTAAAGAATGTGTCGGTCTAGCTCCTTGTCAGTGAACACGCTCCCTCCATCCTGCAAGGTCACGTGACTGCCGCCACTGCCGAAGGTCTTGGGGCTGTGCTCTATGGGTCTCTATGCAACTCTATGGATCATCTCTCTGCAACTCTATGGATCATCTCTCTGCAACTCTATGGGTCTCTCTGTATCTCTATGGACCATCTCTCTGTATCTCTATGGGTCTCTCTGTATCTCTATGGACCATCTCTCTGTAACTCTATGGATCATCTCTCTGTATCTCTATGGGTCTCTCTGTATCTCTATGGACCATCTCTCTGTATCTCTATGCACCATCTCTCTGTATCTCTATGGGTCTCTCTGTGTCTCTATGGACCATCGCTCTGCAACTCGATGGGTCTGTAGGTGGCCGTCCTCGTAACGGACGGCTCAGCTCAATGTGGGGCCCTTTGCTGGCTGAAAGAAGAAAGAGTTCTGGGTCCATACCCCCCCACCCTCCCCCCATCCCCCGCCCCCCCCCCTCGTACCTCGGTCTTCTCGAAGATGGGGGGGAAGTCGTTGACGTCCTGCAGGATGATGGTGGCCGTCACCGAGCTCGAGAGGCCGGCTTCCGTCTCGGCCATGTCCGACACGTACACCACCACCTCGAAATGGCGCTCCTTCAGCACCTGCAGCGGCCGGAACATGGTGTGGATGTGGATAAAGGGGGGGGGGCAGTGGAGGGAGTGGAGGGGGGGCGTATGTATGTTTAACTTCTTTCGCACTGTACGTAGCCAACCGTGCTAATCGGAGGTGGGTCCGGGGCAACCTGCGGCTCCGGAGCCGCGTGAGGTGGCTCTTTGAGGAACAGCTTCGTGTGACACGTTATTTATTGAGGGCCACCGTCTCGTATTCACGTTGCCTTGCGGCTCTTGACATACATTGAGCTGTTTTTTCTTTACCCAATTCGAATAAAAATGGCTCTTTTTTATTATTATTCAGTTTGCTGATCCCTGGTCTGTCGCCTTCAGCGGTGGTGTCGTGGGTAGCGCCCGGCGCTACGAATCTGACGACCAACTTTATGATAATAACCGTTATAGTCACGACCCCTTTATCCGCGAAAGCCACCACACCGAGTCCAATGGCTCTTATTTAGGAGGGTTCTGCTACATTTGGCGGGGTTATTTTCCGTAAGATATTTTCAGCCAATGTAGGAGTTTATGCAAGTGGGAGCGTGGCAGGAGACTAGAGCAATCACGCACGCGCCGCCCGGAGAAAACCCCACGCACATGAGGGGGCAGCAAAATCCATCCCCCCGTACATATGGAAACAGATGGAGATTAGACCGCACTTTGGCATACCGCCCTCTCCTACGAGCGAGGGTGCGATTGCTTGTCAACGCCTCTGGATGGGAAGAACGTTTCACAACACTCGTGGGATCCACCAACCTTCGCATCTCGATTTTCACACCCCCGATTGGCACGGTTGGCTACGTACGGTACGAAAGAACTTCAATGTACAGTTTGTTCTCCTATAACGCGGTAGTTGCGATCGTGAAGAACACAGCGTTATGGAATAATCGCGTTATAATTAAACAATATAAAATATAGGGTCAAAGCACAGTCCGTGCTAACGCGTGAGATGCACACGCAGGATGAACAAAGCCAGGCGCGTGGGTAGCGTCTAGAAGCATCCAGCAGCATCCCACTGCCTTGTGCGATGCTACGCAGAGGCAGCCGTACCACCGCTTATTGCTACTCGCGCGGCGTAATTCTGTTCACATTCCATCGCGTTATATCCAATTCGCATCCGCGTTATAAAAATGTGTTCCCTAATACATTAACCGCGTTATATTCAATTCGAAACATGAAAACACGCGGTGTTATAGGAGAACAGAGTGCACATACTTAAATGCATACTCCCCAACTGTACAGGATTAAGGCAGGTTCAAGTTGATTTTGTGAAACCAGGTAAGAGCTCAAGAGACCAGGATGAGTTTAATTTGCAAGCGTCGCCAAAATAAACAAAATAAAATCGATAAAGTTAACCACATAAGTAAATAGAAATCATGTGAAAAACAACCGTGTCACATGGGCAATTGGCTAGGTTAGTGGTGATGTTAGTGATGAGGGTTAGCAGTGAGGTTAGTGATGAAGTTAGTTAGCACTTGCAGGGCTGCGCCTTTACCCAGTCCATCTCTGTTTACCCTGACCTCCCCGTGACCCTCTCTCCCTCGACCCCTCTCACCTTGTCTACCCTGACCCCTCCCGTGACCCTCTCTCACCTCGTGGTCGATGAGCGCGGGGTCGCTGGCGGTGACAATGGTGCCGGAGTAGGGGTCGATGTCGAAGCTGAGCGCGGGCTCGGGATCGCTGGGCGCGACCTCCAGGCGGTAGTGCAGGACCCCGTTGTCCGTGTCGGGGTCATCCGCGTCGGTCGCGGTCACGTGCATCACAGGGGATCCTGGGGGGAGGGGGGGTAGCAGCAGGCGGGTCAAGGTTATCAGGGTCAGAGTTAAGGTCATGGTGAGGATGTTAGGGTCAGGGATATGATCAGGATCAGTGTAGTTGTGGTGGTCAGGTTAAGAGTTTACGTTGGTGCTAGGTGGACGATGCATCACTGCTCAGGTGAGATTCATGCTATTGGGCGGACCACTGTGTCAATGTTCATGGACATGTTCGTGTCCACCCTAGCGTCCAACCTCGTGTCCACTCTGGTGTCCACCTTGGTATCCACCCTCGTGCCCACCCTGATGACCACCCAGGCGTCCACCCTGGTATCCAACCTCGTGTCCACCCTGATGTCCACCTGGGTGTGCACCCTCGTGTTCACTTTAGTGACGATCCCGAGTGCCCAACCTCGCGTCCACCCTAGGTGTCTACCTTCGTGCCCACCCTGGTATCCACCCTCGCGCTCACCCCGTCGTCCCCCCTCGTGCCCAACCCGCGGTGCACACACCTCGCGGTGCGTGCTCGTAGAGTCGTCCCACGTACGGCTCGTGGAGGAACTCGGGCCGGTTGTCGTTCTGGTCGATCACGAACACGTCCAGGGGCACCGGCAGCTCCACGCGGTTGTCCAGCTCGTTCAGAGCCGTCACGCTCAGCTGGAGATGCACGGCACAAACATCGATCTCTCTAAGCCACCGCTCGTTAGCAAGCACCGATCTCTCTAAGCCACCACTGATCTCTCTAAGCTAGTGGTTCTCAACCAGGGGATACGCGAACCCCTGGGGGTACGTGGCAATGCCCCAGGGGGGTACGTGTGGTGATGTATGAATGTGTGACATTATATCGCACCTGAGAGTCACTGGCGAATAATCGCGTGTGAATCTGCCAAATATAAAATAATAACTACGATAACATTTACATCCACGTGGTAACCTATAACAAGTTGAACCATCTTCATAAACTCACTTACCGTCAACAATGTTGGCGGTTTCCAAGAGTAACCAGCGAGCGTGAACAAATTACGCGACGCGTGCAGAACGTCCGTTGATTTTTCGTGTTATTCGCTCGCAGTTGCTGAGCTAGTCAGGGATTACCTCACAAAATGGAAACTTTGGTTCAAACATCGATGTCCATTGTCAAACATTTATTTCTAAGAGCCTTGTTGAGTCAGGCAAAGGGGGGTGCTCGGTTGAAACAGCTCAACAAGGGGGGGGGGTGGGGTACAGAGAGTATCCGAGACAAGGTTGAGGACCGCTGCTCTAAACCACCAGCTCAAGCCTGCCGTACACCACGTGACTGCTGCCCCCCCTCCCACACCCCCCACTCTGAATCCATCCTCCCATCTCCCTGCTGGCGCCCGCTGTGAAAACAGCCGCCGCTCCTCCCTGCAGCTCACCTCTGCCACGTTCATCCCTTCTCTCTTCTCCCTCTCTTCCCTCCGCTCTCCATCACCATCATCACCATCGTCATCATCGTCACCACCACCACCACCCTCTCATCCCCCGACATCCCGGCCCGCTCATTCCGTTTTCCCCGTCCTCTGCCATGCTGCTCTTCCTGAGCCGCGGCCCTCCTCTCTGTCCGTCTTGGAGACATCTTCTCCCTTCGCCACTCATCTTCAGGTTTCCCACAGCATGGAACATCTCTAATTCTATTAGTCCCCTTCGCCGTGCGTGTGCCACGGGTACGCAGTTGTATTCGGGCTACGATCCTAGGCGCAGGGGACGTGTGGATACGAAACGCCGGGTGCTCGGAGCGGTGGTCGCAGTGGGTGAGCGCACTGCGACCACGAACACGGCCGGCAGAAGTTCCATTAGCGACCCCGGCTAACATCACACACACACACAAAACAAAGGTCCGCCGTGTAGCCTTAACAGACTGTTGGGGCAAGTGCTGTTAGCGAGTAGCACCTATGAAGGCTGACAGGGCACACGAGTGGGTGGGTGGCCAGCACCACGCCCGACCACCTTTGTCTCCCCAGTGACGATGTTTACACACCGCACCAGGTACTCATTTGAGGCTGAGTCGACCTAGGGGAGGCCCAGGACCGGTTCAGATAATCGTCACTGATTTTGGCCGTGAGCTGGAACCGAACTCGGGTCGTCGGGTTCGTAGCGCAGCGCGCTAACCGCTGCACCACCGCTCTCCACAGTACACACAGACACACACACCACACACACCACACACACACCACACATACACACAGTACACACACACAAACACACACCACACACACAGACACACACACACACAGACACACACACAGTACACACACACACCACACACATACAGTACACACCACACACGCCACACACATACACACACTACACACACACAGACACACACACACACACCACACATACACAGACACACACACAGTACACACACACCACACACACAGTACACATCACACACACACACCACACACACCACACATACACACACTACACACACACACAGTACACACCACACACACACCACACACACACAGTACACACACACACAGTACACACACACCACACACACATTACACACCACACACACACAGACACACACAGACACACACACCACACACACAGTACACACCACACACACACCACACCCACACAGTACACACACACACAGTACACACACACCACACACACAGTACACACCACACACACACAGACACACACAGACACACACAGACACACACACCACACACACAGTACACACATACACACAACGCAACACACACAGTACACACAGTACACACACCACACACAGACACACCACACACAGTACACACACCACACACACACAGTACACACAACACACACACAGACACAAACACACTCACAAACATCGGCGCAGGCGGTGCAACTGCGCCGGGGCCAACAACGCCACCAAATCGCCGGCTAGGGCCACTGCGGAGTGGCGCAGCTGTCGCAAGGCGTTGGGGGGAGGAGGAAGGGGGGGGCACGCGTGGACCCGCGTGTCGTGAGCGGTAGCAGCGAGGGAATTCCCTTGCCCCCAGCCCACCGTGCAGCCGACTCCCAGCTCCCCACCACGTTCACGTTCAGGCTCACGACACGATTCGTTTTCTCCGTTTGCCAAAGAGTGCCGCCTTCCTATCTGTCTACAACATGCACTCGGAGCGAGCCGCAACGACACAGGGTCCCACACATATATATAGAGCCTTTAATATATAGAGAGCCTTTCAAGGACTGTTGGGGCAAGTGCTCTTAGCGAGCACATGTTGAGGAACAAAGACAAAGATCCTCCGTGTAGCCTGTAACAAACTTTTGGGGGGGCAAGTGCTGTTAGCGAGTAGCGCCTATGAAGGCCGGCACGGCGCACGAGGGAGTGGGTGGCCAACACCACGCCCGGCGGCCTTTGTCTCCCCAGTGGCGATGTTTGAGGCTGAGTTGACCTCGGGGAGGGCCCAGGACCGGTTCAAATAATCGTCACTGGTGTTGGCCGCGAACGGGAATCGAACTCGGGTCGACGGGTTTGTAGCGTAGTGCGCTAACCGCTCACACGCACACACACTCCCATATACAGACACAGACACACACACGTCCATATACAGACACACACACACGCGAGTCCAACCCCACCCGCACATACGCTACCACAAATATCTCACTTTTCAACTGCTGTTCAGCGAGCACCTATGACTGCATTCTCCGGATTAGAAGACGCACTTCCACCCCATGTGTTTGAAACGAAATGTAGGGGGTGCGTCTTATTATCCGGTGTGTGTGTGTAACTTTAACTTTATTGACGCGAGGCACGAGTTTATGGATGCGTCTAACTTTCCGGAGCGGTCTTATACTTCGGAGAATACGGCACGGCCATTGGCTGGCGGTGTTTGTAGGGGGTTACGTCTGTGTGTGTTGAACTTCTTTCGCACCGTATGTAGCCAACCGCGCTAATCGGAGGTGCGGAGGGCAGGAAACGAACTGAACACAAAGAATCAATTTCAAAGAAATGGGTTTGCAAATCTAGACGATGATTTAAAAGTGCCATAGCTCCAGTGGCTTCCTGATATCGGAAACAAAGAGCGTTCCCGACGGCCGCATCTGAAAGCGCGCGATGCGGTGACCACCGTCTTCGTTGTTAGCCACCGCTGCTGCATTGATGACCGGAGTTTGCGTGATGCTCCTTCAAGAGGTGGAGGGGGGTTGGGTGGAGGGGGGGGTTGGGGTCTAGGGGCAGGGGGTGGTGGTGGGGACTCACCTGGTATGAGGACTCCTCCTCGCGGTCCAGTGATCCCGTGACGAACACCTCGCCCGTGCGAGGGTCGATCACGAACAGATTCTTCGGCTCCTCGTCCGCGCCGGGACCCGACAGCGCGAAGCGGGCGTCCTCGTCGCCTGCGCTGATGCGGCCCACCTACAACATCGACATCATCATCATCATCGATAGCATTGTCATCGTCATCATCGATATCATCGATCGTCGTTAACGATGGACATCAGCCATCGTTGTGGCTATGTGTGCGGAATCATCACTCGTGCTGATGCGGACCACTACACCATCGAAATCACCATCATCATTATCATCACCATCATCATTATATTCACCATCATCATTATAATCATCATTGACATCATCATCACCATCATCAGTAGTTGTGGTGGTGGTGGAGACAGTGGTGGTCGTTGTGGTGGTGGTGGAGACAGTGGTGGTCGTTGTGGTGGTGGTGGAGACAGTGGTGGTCGTTGTGGTGGTGGTGGTGGTGGTGGTGGAGACAGTGGTGGTCATTGTGGTGGTGGTGGAGACAGTGGTGGTCGTTGTGGTGGTGGTGGAGACAGTGGTGGTGGTTGTTGTTGGTTGGTCGTTGATGCGCTGGTTGTTGTCCAGACGGCCGTGCCCGTTCTGGTTGTTGTTCTGGTTGTCACTACTGGTTGTTGTTCTGGTTGTTGTTCTGGTTGTTGTTCTGGTTGTTGTGGCTGTGGTGTTGTTCTGGTTGATGTATCAGTGGTGTTTGTTGTTCTGGTTGTTGTGGTTGTGGTATTTGTTGTTCTGGTTGTTGTGGTTGTGGTGTTTGTATTCTGGGGAGCGGTAGCGCGCTGCGCTACGAACCCGGCAACCGGCGTTCGATTCCCGCTCACGGCCAACACTCGCGATGGTTATCTGAACCTGTTCTGGGCCTCCCCTAGGTCGACTCAGCCTCAAATGAGTATCTGGTGCGGTGTGTAAACATCGCCACTGGGACGATAAAGGCGGCCAGGCGTTGTTTTGGCCACCCACTCCCTCGTGTGCCGTGCCGGCCTTCAAAGGTGCACGCTAACAGCACTTGCCCCAATAGTCTGTTAAGGCTATATGGGGGATCTTTGTCTTGTTACTGTAGTGTTTGTTGTGGTTGTGGCAGTGATGTTTCTTGTTCTGGTTGCTGTGGTCGTTGTTGTTGTGGCTGTGGTGTTTGTTCTGGTTGTTGTTATTGCTGTGGCGTTTGTTGTGGTTGTGGCTGTTGTTGTTGTTGTGAGACCTCACCGTGCCGATTCGCCGTGGGAAAGGCGGCCTCTGGTTCTCCGAGACGAACATCTCGGAGGCGAAGATCGCCCGGCGCTGACGGCCCTCGCTGCCCGCCTCCTCCTCCAGCCCCGCCGTGGCCACGAGCAGCAACCCGGCCTGCACACACCGGGGTCAAGGTCAGAGGGTCAGTGGGCCAAGGGCAGTGGGTCGATGGGCCAAGGCCGACGGGTCGGTGCATCAAGGTCAGTGGGTCGGTGGGGCAAGGTCATCGGGTCATTGTGTCATGTTAAGTGGGTTAAGGTCAGTGGGTCGGTGGGTTAAGGTCAGTGGGTAGGGCAACGTGGCCACTCCCCCTTCATGCCACCACGGGCCGCGCCGTCGCCGCCTTCCTCCTGCCAGGTGATTTTCTTAAGTTTCGTCTGCTTTGTGCTCCTATCGTGTCTCTTTGTATTATTTGTTGTTGCAACCTTCTGACCCCCCCCCCCCACTGGAGATCTGTGAAAGAGAGTTTCAGAACTCATCGAATCCCTCCAGTATAAATCAATATTCTCATCTTGAGGTCGCTCAGCTGTTGCGCAGCCGAAACCCGACCTCGAAAGTGTCTTGATGTCGCGGGGTTTCATCAGCCGTGCGCGCGTGCCGTGGAACACGTGGCTCATGCGACACGTGGTGAGACTCTGGACTCTGAAGAGGTCTCACGCCTGAATGCGTGGGACTCGAGAGCAGTGTTCCCCTCACTTATTGTCGCCGTTAAGACATCACCGGTGGGTGTGAGGTGTGTGAGGGGCCGCCACACAGTTGAAACAATTGCTGGGTTTGACGGCAGCGCGATGGTGTCGGCCAATCCGTTTCAAAGACAACGCGAATATTAAATTATCAGAGCTCGTGTGTTTGCACGTTTTGCCACAAGCACCGCGTGTGGTCAACGCAGACCTGGTGCCCTGCACAAGGCAGCGAATTGTGGCGTTTGAACATCTGAACAGCTCCTGTTTTATTGCCAGGATGGTTACAACCTATTCTTGTTGTTTCATTAGTTTTATACCGGGAAAAAAATGCCCCATAGATGTAGCACGATGACGACGATGACGACGATGGGGGGGGGGGGGTGTAGTCACGTGCTGTGTATTGTCGGGGGGCGCACTAAAGGCCACCCAGGGGCCTTGCAATGAAGAAGGCTTCTTGAGACTCTGGAGATCACACGCCTGAATGCGTGAGACTTAAGAGATATCCGGATAGGAGCGCGAGGCGCCGGGGAGTTGATCAATCGCAAGGCGAGGAGGAGGAGGATGAGGACGAGGATGGGGTGAGACTTGAGAAGCGATTTTTCTATGGGGCGGGTGGAACTTTGGGCCTCTGCCCACGCGTTCCTAAGGCCGCGCGTTTATAAATAATGCAGTGCTCATATAATAAATATATAAATATAAATCACTCGTTAGGAGTAGTGTTATTATTAATTATTACTGCAAGTTCAGCTTTGTCGCAGTGATTTGTATGGATGAAGTAGCGCCCTGTCTTCGCATGTGGACCTCGATCATGATCAGCAGCAGCAGTGGTCAATCCACTGCTGGATGAAGGCGTCCCCCCCCCACCCCTGCAAGTCAACCGTCGCCACCTCTCACGACCCTCATCAGAATCTTTATTCATAATGGAGGAATCCGATGAGCTATGAAGCTCTTTTTCACAGATATCCAACAGGGGCACGGGGTCACACCAGGGTGGTCACCACCCTAACCACGCCGGGTTGGGGAGTGGCCACCAGGGTGGTCACCCACTTTCGCCGATAATACATCATCAGTGTGAGTGAGGAGCCGCCACACATTTGAAACCATTGTTGTGGGTTTGACAGCAGCACGATGATGACGATGGGGGGTGTTGTCATCAGGGGCCGCCAGTGGCCCGCGGGCCGAACGCAGGAAGAGTAGTATGAGCATGATGAGCATGATGAGCAGGATCCCATGACGCAAGGGGTCGCAAGTGGCGGCTCTTTAAGGACCGCTTCGTGACGCGTTCTCTGTTGAGGTTCACCACCGTCTCGCACCTTCACCACGCTGTGCATTGACGGCTCTTGAAATGTTGTGGGGGGTTTTTTGTTGACCGAATTCGAACAAAAAACGTTTCCCCTTTGTTGTTATTTTGCTTGCTGACACCCCTGGGATGAAGGCGAGAGACGCGGGGGGGGGGGGGGGCTTGCCACTGGGATCAGCAGTTCACCAGCAGATGAACTCGCTCACGAGCAAAGCCCGGCACTGCTGATGAGGCGCTGCGTGTCGAAACCGGCCCAAAGAGTGTTGCTTGTCTTGAATCAATGCTGCTGAAATGACGCAACTCCCACAAGGCCGCGGGGTTGATGGGGATGTGAAAACAAATACACGTACTGTGCGTTTATATTTCAATATGGAGAGATGGAGTTGTGTGAAAGTTGATCTATAATTACACTTCTGAATAGTGCGTTATGATGCCTTTAAGCTGCGTGTGGTGTCTACCCGTTACTTTGTTACCCAAGTTAACAAGCTGCTCACCGCATGTTCGGCACCAATGCAAAACACATGGGTCACGGTTCGAGTCCCGGGTGAAGGTCAGTGGATGGTAACCGGACATATGATTGTGTGTATATATATTTGCATTTGTGATCCCTTAGAAAATGAATAGGCGGACATGAAGAGGAGGAGGGTGAGAGTTTTCAATCGTTGCGTTGTGATAGCGTTCAGAAACGACGGCGACGCTGGAAAAGAACTTGGAACAAAACGTTGAAAAGTGGGCGCACAAAGTCTGAAGAGGGTGCGGGCTTGAACTTACATAGAGAGGCAGAGGGACGGGTAGAGAGAGAGAGGGAGGAGGAGATACGGGCAGGGGAGAGGGAAGAGAGCGAGTTGGTGGGGAGATAGGGACGGGGAGAGATTTGAGCTGGAGAGAGTGTGGAGAGAGTGGAGCTGCAGGGAGAGAGTGAGGAGGGAGAGAGAGGGGGAGCTGGAGGGAGAGAGGGAGGGTAGAGATGGGAGCTGCAGGGAGAGTGAGGAGGGAGAGAGAGGGGGGGGCTGGTGGGGAGATAGGGACGGGGAGAGATTGGAGCTGGAGAGAGTGTGGAGAGAGTGGAGCTGCAGGGAGAGAGTGAGGAGGGAGAGAGAGATGGGAGCTGGATGGAAAGAGGGAGGGTAGAGATGGGAGCTGCAGCGAGAGTGAGGAGGGAGAGAGAGGGGGGAGCTGGATGGAGAGAGGGAGGGAGAGAGTGGAGTTGGAGAGACGGAGCTGATTCACGCGAATTCCGGTCATCCTCGCAGCAGCAGCAGCAGCAGCTTTTGGCTGCTGGTCATCGAACATAGACAGACGGTCGCCGCATCGGACGCTTTGAGATGCGCTTCCGCGGCCGTCTGGAACGCTCCTTAGGAAGCCACTGGAACTATGTACTTTTAACTAATCTCGATTGACAACCTCATTTCTTGAGAACTGCTTTTTGTGTTTAGTTTGTTGTCCTTCCCCCGCACCTCCGATGAGCGCGGTTGGCTACGTACGGTGCGAAAGAAGTTGAGCATACATACGGGGAGCTGGAGGGGGAGAGAGCTGGGCAGAAGGGAGTTTGAGATAGGGCAGCTAGAGAGAGGGAGGGGAGAGAGCGGAGCTGGAGGGAGATTGAGCTGGAGAGAGAGGGAGGAGAGCTGAACAGAAGGGAGTTGGAGGGAGCTGGACTGGAGGGAGGGAGAGGACGGAGAGGAAGGCGATCCTGTACAGTGCAGTGGCCCCGTGTTTTAAATAAAACCCCTGAGTTGGCTTCTCTCGGCCCCGCCGCTCCCGGCCACCCGAGCCGACCCCCAACGCACGCACAAAGACAAAGCTCCCCCGTGTAGCCCCGGCAGGCTGTTGGGGGCAAGCGCTGTTAGCGAGGAGCACCTATGCAGGCCGGAAGGGGCACACGAGGAGGTGGCTAAGCTAATACCACGCCCGGCCGCCTTTGTCTCCCCAGTGGCGATATTTGCACATCGCACCAAACACTGGTTTAAGGCTGAGTCGACGCACGGGAGGTCCAGCACCGGTTGATTTAATCGTCACCGGTGTTGGTCGTGGGCAGGAATCGAACTCGGGTAGTCGGTTTCATAGCGCAGCGCGATAACCGCTACAATACCGCTCCCCACATTCAGAGACACACACACAGACACTGCACATACACATGCCCACATATGTACAGAGCTCCACGTAGGCCGACACATAGACACCTGCTCCGATATGCTCATTCAAACTACCCACGCCAAATCGTACTCACCGACACCGACTGTTACTCTCTACTCAAGCCAACACTCTCACTCACCCACCCACTCACTCACCCACCCACTCACTCACCCACCCACATATCAACCTACTCACTCATCTACCTACTCTCTCAGTGACTCACCCAACGACATACCCACTCACGTACCAACATACTCGCTCATCCACTTACTCATTTAACCACCCACCCATCCACCCACTCAATCTCTCACCCAACCACCCATCCACTAACTCATCCACCCACTCCATCACCCATATACCCACGCACTCATCCATCAATTGACTCGCTCACCCAATGTTCAAATGACTCGCTCGCCGACTCACTCATCCGCTCGCTCACTCCCACCCACCCACACCAACACAGAATCAGAATATTGATTGACACTGGAGCAATCCGATGAGCTGTAAAGCTATTTTTCCACGGATGCCCATCAGATTTCGCATTCAACTCCAGCAGGTCGGCCGCTATCCCCCTCTCATTCCTGTGCAAGAGCTCTCCTACAACGCCCTTCGCGTGGCTTTCCATGACCGCACCTCCAATGAGCGCGGATGGCTACGTACGGTGCGAAAGAGGTTCAACACATGCACGCGCGCGCACGCGCTTGACAGCTGGGAAAGATGACGAGACGAGCCGACCCGCTCGGCCGCTGCTGCCCTGTCAAATTCAACATCACAAGCAGGCGGGGTGATTGATGATCCAGCATTCACCGATTCACTTCCATTCACTCGCCGTCGGTGCCTCCTTATCGCTCTGTTGTCGTTACTGTCACGGCCACTCATCGATCCCCTTCCTACGGTGTTGAGGACTCGGTTGCATAGGTATGCTGGTCACTGCAAAGTCGCAGCAATACACTCATTCCGCTCACTCGCCCCACTCAAGATACAAAGGTTCCCCGCCCGTACAGCCTTAATAGGATGTTTGGACAAGTGCTGTTAGCGAGCACCTTTGAAGGTCGGCACGGCGCACGGGGAAGTGAATGGTCAGACACCACGTCCGTCCGCCACTGTCTCCCCAGCGCCGATGTTTACACACCGCCATGATGGACTCATTCCATGCTGAGTCGCCACAGGGGAGGCCCAGGACTGAGGTTGAAAGTCGCCACTTTCATTGGTCGTGAGCGCGAAACGAACTCGGCCGGACGCGTTCGCAGCGTAGTGCGCTAACCACTACGCTGCCGCTCACCACACTCACCCATTCACTCACCACACTCACCCATTCACTCACCACACTCACCCATTAACTCACCACACTCACCCATTCACTCACCACACTCACCCATTCACTCACCACACTCACCCATTCACTCGCCAACTCAGCCGCTCAACCACCACATTCGCACTGCGCGCACAAAACGCCAAGCAGCCGGCAACCTGCAGCACGACTGGAGGTGTTACTCGTCGGCGTGATTACCTTTCTTGAACTGGGCAAGGTTATTCATTATCAAAGAGAAGTGTCATGAACGGCAGTGCGGTGAGCGAGTGAGTGGGTGAGTGGATGAGTATGCGATTGAGTGGGGGGTGATAGGTTGAGTGAGTTAGTGAATACACGTGTAAGTGGGGTGGGTGAGTGACCGGGTGAATGCGTGGGTTAGTGAGTGGGTGGATTGTGCTAATCAATGGATGAGTGACTGTGAGTGAGTGGATAGGCGGGTGAATGTGTGAATGTGGGGAGCGGTAGCGTAGCGGTTAGCGCGCTGTGCTACGAAATCGACGACCCGGGTTCGATTCCCGCTCACGGCCAACATCAGTGACGATGAAATCAACCGGTGCTGGGCCTCCCCTACGTCGACTCAGCCTCAAACGAGTACCTGGTTAACGATGTGTAAATATCGACATTAAGGTGGCCGGGCGTGGTGCTGGTCACCCACCCCCTTCGTGCGTCATGTCAGCCCTTCACAGGTACTTTGCAAGCGGCACTTGCCCCAAAAATCTGTTAAGGCCATACGGGGGATCTTTGTCTTTAATGTGTTGTGATTTGCAGCGAGACGGTGGTGGTCGAACACGGTATGGATGAGACAGATACGGTCTGTCTGGCCGAGTCCTCAACACAGGGAAGTCAACTTCTCTGCGTTTGCCCATCGTTGTCGATCTCCTCGTGTCTCTGTCGTCTCCCCCGAGCTTTCGTATGCACCCTACGTTGAACTTCTTTCGCACCGTACGTAGCCAACCGAGCGAATCGTCTTCATCTCTAACACCCCCGCCCGCCCCTCTCTCTCTTATCTCGCTTCCTCGTTCTCTGCGCCCGGCGATCCCGTAACTTGAATCCATTTCTTTGCCAAACAATTCCACCGCAACTGGTGTCACCCGGCGCGTCGCGGGTGGCAATGAATATTCACGAACCACCACCCCACCCCACCCCACACCCCCTCCTCCTCTCCCTTGGCCGATCGCCTCGCCCAAGTTAAAGTTCGAATCCCGGCACGGCCCGTCGCTCGACTACTGGCGCTCGTGGGACAAAGTGCCCATCCCTCGTGCCCCCCCCCCGGCCCGGATGTTGCGGCGCCGGCACCGTCCCACCAACAATCTGAGCCACGCCAATCGCCACTGCTCTTACCGTTACCCCCAACACCCCCACCACCACCACCACCCCGTCTTTACCATTGCTGCAGCACGGCAACCGTCCTCACGGTATTCTCCAAACTCAACGCCCTCCCCGGCCGCCTTTGTCTCTCGTAGTTACTCTTCTGATGGTTACGTACCGAATGTCGTGCTCAGGCATGGCGCTCGCTCGTAATATCGACCGCGGGCCGGGAATGGAACCCAGGAGGTCGGGTTCGTCGTAGCGCGTTGCATTTACACAATAACGGGGTATCATCAACATCAGCCATGGTCGATCCACTGCTGGACGAAGGCCTCCGCCACCAACGCCGTCGCAGTCTCTCGCGGTCTTGCGGTGCACCGATCCTCCTGATGGCTCCCCGAGCACACGAGCTAATTCAACATCGCTCCGACTCCCTCGTTGGACGGAACACCCCAATCGGAGCGCGTTCTCTCCGTTGGCTTCCACTCCGTCGCCAGTCTCGACCGCCCATCATTGGCGACCACGATCATCATCATCATCGACATCATCGTCGTCGTCGTCGGTGTGGCGTTCTACCACCGTGGCCCGAGGCTTCGGTCGGCCCACAGCCCATCGAGGGTAGGACAGGAGCAGGAGAAGAGACGCAAAGACAGAGATCCCCCGTGTAGCCTCACGCAGGGCTTGTTGGAGCAAGTGCTGCTAAGCGAGCTCCGGTGAAATCCAACGCGGCGCGCGCGGGCACGGCGGTGCGGAGAGCACCACGCCCGGCCGCCTTTGTCTCCCCAACACGAAACGTTTAACGCACCCGAACGCGCAACGCGTGAGGTTGAGCTCACCTGAAGGACGAGAACCGCCAGAGCGCGCAGATGGCTCCCCATGGCTGGCTGGACACGTGGAGACAGAGATAGAAAGAGGGGGGGAGAGAACGAGAGGGGAGATAGTAGAGGAGAGAGGGGGGGGGGAGGAGAGAACGGAGGGGGCGGTGAGAGTTATGGGAGAGAGAAATAGAGGAGAGTGACCAGAGATTGGGGGGTAGGAGGGGAGGGGGGAGAGAAATCGGGGAGTGTAGAGAGAGAAAGAGAGGGTAAAGAGGTTGGAGAGAGATAGCAGAGAAGGGAGAGTTTGGGGGGAGAGTGGAGAGAGATGGGGCAGAAAGATTGGAGAGAGAGAGAGAGAGCAGAGAAGGGAGTGTTAGGGGAGAGTGGAGAGAGATGGGGCAGAAAGATAGGAGAGAAAGAGAGCAGAAAAAGGAGTGGTAGGGGAGAGTGCAGAGATAGACAGGAGGGAGTTAGAGGGAGGGAGTGAGAGAGAGTGAGAGTGAGTGAGAGCGAATCCTAACTCTCCAGCCCCCCCCCCACCCTGTGCCTGCTGCGAGTGGAGCTGTGATATAATTACACGCGGAACATGCATGGGGGGTAGGGGGCACTCATGGAGGAGGGGGGGGGGTCAGACCGATTGACGCGGGTTCCATCGGGAATCATTTTTAAAGCGTGGCCTCAATGCTTGCTTCCATTATTCGTCGTGTGCGGACATTCCACATTGCCGTGGCGAGGACCAGTACGGCGTCGCGTGGTTGGGCATGGCCCCTCGGTGAGAGGAATGGAATGGAATGGGCGAGCGCATCGACGGAACTACCGTTTTTGTGTTGCTACAAAGTGGTACCTGATTTATCGACCTCCGGCCGAGATGATGTTAACGTAACTAAACCTTTTTATTTTGCCAGGTAAGGCCCCACTGAGCTACGTGGCTCTTTTTCAGAGGCGACCTGGCTATCACAAATGATAGCTCAATGAAGTGGCTCATCATCATCATCATCACGTGGAGATTTATAGCAGCCAGAGACTCTAAACGCGTGATGTTGATTCTAAATGTGGAGGGGGGGAAATCGGAGGACCCGGAGGAAAATCTACGCGACCATGGGGAGAGAGAGAGAGAGACACGCAAACTCCACATATACAGCAGGCGTCAGGGTCGGGATCGAACCCACGACCTCCTGTATACCAGGCGAGGTTGTTAACCTCTCGCCACCGTGTACACAGAGGCAGAGCCGTCCCGAGGGCGTGGCGAATCGGGGCGACCGCCCCAGGCCCCGTGCTTTGGGGGGGAGGGGGGCACCGTCATTTCGACATCACAGTGTCAGCTGGAATACTTCCGGTTTAGTTTGAAGGCGTCGGGGACCCACACAGTGGGATTTTAATGTAAACATGAACGTTCTTACCGCCTTTACTGGACAACTGTGAAAAAGAGCTTAATAGCTCATCGGATTCCCCCAGTATAAATAAAGATTACAATTGTCATTTTCCCCGGGCCCACAACCCCCTCTCTGGACAGCCATATGTATGCACCTGTATGTTGAACTTCTTTTGCAGCGTACGTAGCCAATCCGTGCTTAATTGGAGGTGCAATTAGTCGGCCCGGCAGAGAGGAGCTCAGAGAACTTGAAATAAGTCCGACGCTTCCTGAAGCTGGGGTTACCGCATAACGCAATCTTCAGAGGTCGCCGGTTTCGATTCGATCGCCTGGGCGCGGCAGTTGAATGAATGGGCACGCTTTGTAAGCGCCCCCCAAACTTCATCCAGCCCTCCTCCCCACCCCCTCGACACCCCCGCCGTGTCTGCCCACCCACAGGAGTAGAAAGCAGAGGTGGGACAAAGTCATTGTTATGCAAGTCCAAGTCGAGTCGCAAGTCATCAAATTCATGACTCGAGTCTGACTCGAGTCCAAGTCACATGACTCGAGTCCACATCTCATAGGTGGGACAAAGTCATTGTTATGCAAGTCCAAGTCGAGTCGCAAGTCATCAAATTCATGACTCGAGTCTGACTCGAGTCCAAGTCACATGACTCGAGTCCACACCTCTGGTAGAAAGTACTAATTTGCGGTGCACCACGTGATGCAGTCGATCGTCAGGTCGAGCGAGGTGGGGTCTCAGTTTGGATACATGAAGACGTCTGTCAAGCGTGGAAGAGTAGGCCAAGACACCCTCGAGAGTGGCTCTCTTTAGAGCTTCCGCCACCAGTTGCCTTGAGCAAGCAGTCGCAGGGCTGCACCTCTAGCAAAGACAAAGGTCCCCCGCATAGCCTCAATAGACTGTTGGGGAAAGTGCTGTTAGCGAGCATCTATGAATGCCGGCACGGCACACGAGGTTATGGAGCCACGCCCGGCCACCTTCGTTTCCCCAGTACTGTTGTTTACACATCGCAACAGGTAGTTGTTTCAGGTTGAGTCGACGTAGGGGAGGCCCAGGACCGGTTCAGATAATCGGCACTGGTGTTGGTCGTGAGCGAGAATTGAACTCGGGTTCGCCGGGTTCGTGGCGCAGTTCATATCCCACACACTCACCACACCACACGCGCATTATCCCACTCACTCACCACACCACGCACTTCATGTGTCACACGCACGCACGCACGAACTCAAGGCACGCACACACGCCAGTGTCGCACAGGCCGCGCGGATAGAGGTCCCTTTGACCAGATAAGTGCGATCAGAGACGTAGCAACCTGGATCTCTCCGCTTGCCTCCTCTGCAAGAAAGCCCCACGCGGAGCGCCGTCACAGAAGCGATGACGTCCGCCGTTTCTGCCGACTTACAAAAACAGAAAGAACAACCCCCATGTCCTATTCTGGTCCAGGGGTTGAACTTAGTTATTATTACATAAAGGCAGCGTCAGTGTGTGCGTGCGTGTTCGCCGGGCCCTACATTCAGACCATCCCCTGTTGCTGGGCCCGAACCAGCACGGCGGAAATTCCACATTCCTGCGGCAAAGGGAACCGCGCCAAGCCGGAGAGGATGCCCGCTCAAAGGAACGCGGTTAGCAATTGTATCGACCCAGACAGCGCACGGGGGATGATGATTGGTGCGGGGTTTGCGTGCGAGTGGACAAGCGGGGTGCACGTTGGGGTTGGCGATGGACCCCGAACTCCGGCACGCATGGGGACCCCGACCCCCACCCCACCCTGGGGTCCCGGCATACCGCCGCTGTGCCCACACGCCCCGCTATATTTAGGGGCCCCGACTCATTCCCCACCACCCCACCCCAATCGCCCGCCCCCTCCCCCCCCCCCAATTTCTCCCCACTCCCCCCCCGCCGCCCCCCCCCCCTCTGGCGTCGTCACCGTGCCACATTTAGAGGCGAACACGCGGTTTGGCCGGGCAGGTGTTTTGTCACATCAGAGGTTTTTTTTTACCTCTAGATCTTGACACACTCAGTCTCATTTTTTGTTTTTAACTCCAACACGTCCATCAATGGTGGGGGGGGGTATATATAATGGGCGACGTTTCGGGCAACGGTCCTTCTTCAGAGCACATGTTTTATCGGTCCGAGCAGAGAGATAAGAGCTCAACGCTGGCCTTGTCGTCCCCTGCGTCTCACGTACAGAGCTTGGTGCTGCACGACGGACATGTGATTCATGCCATGGGGCCCATTGGCTATCCAAGATTCCTATGCAAAGCCAATGTACGTCTCATTTACATATGACTTGCATAAATAGTTCACCCATTCTTGCTTATCGATGAGCCGAATAATGATCGACGCTAATCGATGAAGCAATGAATCGCTACGCGCCTCGATCACAATCTGGCGATGTTGCTGCGAGCGCAGCTACACAAACTGCAGAAGGGCTATTGCCCGAAACGTCGCATTAATTTCAAGACCATACACAGCTGGTGTTACTGACTCACGTGCTGACTTATCGTTCGTTCCACGTTGTTCCGCACTCCGCAAGAGAATGTCCGAAGCAAATGCCCTCTGCCTCCTGAGCGGCCTGACCAGTCTCGAGACAACCACCAAGAAACGAATGACACCACGAGTAACAATCCGCAACTTCTCGTCTCCAATGATCGTCGTGTCAATGTGTAACACGCCACCACCACCGCAGATTGTTCGCTCACTCCCGCAGTGATGAGAGAGAGAGAGAGAAGACGACTCGGCAACCACAGACGAATGGAAAGACATCAGCAGCAGCTACGCGATGAATCAGAATCTGTATTTACACTGGAGAAATCCGATGAGCTACAAAGCTCTTTATTAACAATAATTTAAATTATTGTGAGATGTCCAGTCGGGGCAGGTCAGCACGGCGCAACAACAAACAATGCAAACACTCGATAGCAGTGCAAAGTATCGGAAATATAAGAAAATAATTTATAAATATACAAACATAACTAAACTAGTACTTTTATCTTACCAGGTAAAGCCAACTGGACCATTAGCTTCTTTTTCAGAAGCGACCTGGCCACAAATTATAGCTCAACGAAGTGACTTACCATCACGTGGAAATTTATAGCAACAAAATACTCTAAATATGTCCTGGCCACACCAACAGTTGTCCTTCCAAGCTCTGCGGCCCTCTATATATTGAGGTGTCATCGGTGCCGGAGGAAGCCGGAGCATCCGGAGAAAACCCATACGTCCGTGCGAGGGGGAAACACTCTATCCTGTGTAAACGGAACAGATGGAGTCCACAGTTTTGGTGTACCGCCTTCTCCTGGCGAGCCAGGGTAGAAACACATAACGTATATATTTCTATATTTCCCTGAATATATCGGGCGCCGCGGTGGTGAGACGTTAACTACCCCGCCTGGTGTCCAGGTGACGATGGTTTTGAACAGCGTGGGTTCGATCCCGACCCCGACGCCTGCTGTATATGTGGAGTTTGTGGATTTTTCTACAATTCCTCCGGTTTTTCCCCTCCACATTTAGAATCAACGCCAGGCGTCTCGAATATTTGCCTGCGAGAAATGTCCACGCGATCAGCCACTTTGTTGAGCCATCGTTTGCGGTCAGGTCGCTTCTGAAAAATTGCCCTGGAGCTCAGTGAGCCCTACCTTGTAAAATAAAAATAGTTTAGTTTTTTAAGTTTATCGGCCTGTTATTCCTTGAGCACGAAGGTTTTTATTCATCTGGTCTGGCAATACGAGAGCAGGGCTCACGGGGGACAATGCGGGGGGGGGGGGTGGCCCCTCCTCTCCCCCTCTAACCCCCCCCCTCACCTCCTAACTTGCCCCTTCATCTGTTGCGAACTGTACTTACAGTGTGGCACTGCGGGGCCCCGGCACGTGATCGTTGCTAGAATTGTGGTGAGACACCCCACACACAACGCCACCCTCCCCCCCAAGGGTTGGTGGATCACGCAGAGACTTAGTGCAGCTCTCAAAAACCCACGTGGCTGGGCCGCAATGATGGCGCAGCCCAGCAGCAGCAGCACGTGGGGTCGTGAGCCCGCCTGCGTTGGCGGACTTCGCGGTGTCATCCCCCCCACCTCTCGTTCCCTCCCCACGCGGAGGCAAGGTCCCCCCACCCCTCCCCCCACCTGGCAGTCTCCAGCCGTGGCCGCGTGTTCACCGTCTTCACGGAGTCGGTTTAAATATAAATGCGTCGTTAAACCCGCCACCACCCGTCACAGCCAATTAGTAAGGGTTGTCACGTGAAAAAAGCATGCCCAATTCGTTACTAGTGTAGTGGTGATACGTGCTGGCGGGGAGGATCGTGAGACAGTGCGTGGTGGGTGGCTACATCACGGTCCGCAGGCGGGTGCCCACATCGCGGTCCGCATAGGCCCCACCCCCTGGAGCGGAGGGCTATGTAAGGCGATGCGCGGGAGCACTCGGGGAGTTGGTAACCGGCGAAGACAGAAGACGGAGGAAGAGATAGGCCCTGGGACCCCTAGCCCCGCTGCCCTTGTAAGGGCCGGGGCTCTGTGAGGCTCAGAGGCGAGGCCTTGGGATTCACGGCCCGACCCCCTTGTAAGGGCCGGGCTGTGTAATTCAGTGGTCGAGACCCGTGGCCTGGCAAGGCGGGTCTGATAGCTCCCCGTGGGGAGAGCGTAGCCGGAGAGCCTGAGTGCAAGGCAGAGTTAGGCACGCGTACCCTACGGGAGAGACTGAGTGCGTGGCCGAGCCGGGCGCGTGTAGGGGTCTGATAGCTCCCCGTGGGGATAGCGTAGCGGAGAACCTGAGTACAAGGCAGAGTTAGGTACGCGTACCCTACGGGAGAGACGGAGTGCGTGGCCGAGTCAGGCACGCGAAACATAGGCGTTATCTCGGTTGTGCCTGTTACTGTGCAACCATTGTGAATAAACAAGTGCTGCCCCGTCAACTCGTCTCCCGCCATAATTGAAGATATTACAACTGGCGTCAGAAGTGAAACTGTCTTCAAGTTATGGATGCCAGGAAGACTCATCGGACTCACGAACGTGACCGGGAGGACGACCACGACGGATCGGGACAGCGAGCATCGGGGGGAGAGGAAGAGGAGATGCCGACGCCACAGAATATTACAGCACACGGTGCGTTGGAGAGTTAACCCAGATATTAACCGGTAAGGGGCCGTCCATAAATGACGTCACGCGATTTTGGACGATTTTTGACCCCCCCCCCTCGTCACACGGCATTATAAAAAAGTCAGACCCCCCCTAAAATATGACGTGACAAAGCTCTGCACCCCCCCAAATAAAACATGCTTCAAATCGCTTTAAACTATTGTCATTTCGATTTAAAGCTTTCGTGACTGCAGGGATTCATCTTCTTGGCTCTATCGGTAAAGTCACGTAGAAGGGAAGTAATAAAATAATAAAAATAAAACATAATAAAATAATTCTCACGACGTTTCGGCCACAACGCAAGCAGCCGTCCTCAGGTGAAGAACATGTCTGTCGATAAGACAGAGTCTGAATGACACGTCCTAGGCTTGGAGCGTCTATTTAAGCTGGGAGGGAGGAGGAAGAACGCCTTGACAAAATAATTTTCATATGAAGAGGAATTTAGCATATTTATGGGAAATGCAGGAAATGCGACTAGTGCTACTTGTGAAATGCGTAGGAGGTGGGCGGGGGGTTTTCAAAGTCATATTATGCCCATGCATTATGCAGGATTAGCAGCATCAAAGGGAGGGGGTAGGGGTAGCATTAATTAAGGGAAGGAATGTTAATAGTATGTAGCTGCAGTAACTAAACAACCACGTAAAAAGCTAAAGTATAAACTACATAGTATCATCAGTATGCTAAATATACTCTCAATAAGCTGAGCTACTAACCGTGAGTAATACATTACAATTCTAGGTCGCAAAAAATATAATATGCTTCCAGCTAAACTTTTTAAACTTTTTCCTTACATCACATGGGTCTATCCCGTACTATATGCTGCCATAGACAAACCCAACAATAAATTGTATACTGTATTACTATACACTACCCTATGTCTTAGAATAATACATAGTGTAATATTACACTATGTATTATTCTACCCACCCAACTGTATACCACACTGATGTATATTCACTATACAATTACGATACTATATATTACCTTATACATTGTATTAAACATTACACTTTAATACTATTTATTATTATACAATATGCTATATACTATACCATTGACCGTCGCGTCAAAGGTACTAAGAGGAAGCAACGAAATATGTCAATGGGAGAGTGGTGGTAGGAAGCTTGCAGCGGAGCAAAGAATCCATTCCCTGCGGAGAATACAAGATATATAGTCAATGTCAGTGAGTGGAACGCGGTCTGAAAGTCACCGTAAACGGGGACACAATCAGTTAACATCCGAAATGGTTTATTACGTCCTTACAATGATTGCTAAGCCGGAATCCATCTTCTCGGTTGAAATTGTCTCTGTGTTTGTATATGTGGATCGCCTCATGAACGAATCTCTCATGGTAGCCAGATGGCTTGCAGAGAACCTCTGTCTTGGAGAAGTCAATATCATGTGAACCTACTGAATTGTAACAGTGATCTGCCACGGCTGAGGTGTTTGTCCTACCGTGTTTCAAGTCTGCTTTATGTTCACGGATGCGGTCCGAGACATGTCGTTTGGTTTCTCCAATGTAACTGCTACCACAGAGGCAACTTAGTTTGTAGACGCTGGGTACTGTATGTCTGGAACCACATCTTTTACAGACGGGACCAGATCACGGATTTTATGTACTGTGTTGAATCGGACCTGGATCTTGTGTTTAATCAGGATTTTGGAGATCTTTTTTGTGACCCCAGCAATGTAGGGTAAGGTGATGGTCTTGAGAGGCTCCTCAACAGGATCCTTCTTGATGGTTGGAGTGATGGCTTTGCGGATTGTGTAGTCGGAGTAACCATTAGCCTTAAGAGCTTGGCGTACGTGTTTGAGTTCACTGGCAATGTGTTCCTGGTCGGAAATGCATTGGGCTCTATGGTATAGAGTCTTGATGAGGGAATTCTTCTGGGATGGATGGTGGTGGGAATCCGGTTTTAGGTAAGCATCCGTATGGGTGGCTTTCCTGTAGACAGAGAGGGCACCCCAATGGGCTCCCCTCTATCTCCGGTTGTAGCCAATGTCTTCATGGAAATATTTGAGACTGACGCCATCCAGACTGCCACTCTACGCCCGACCTTATGGAAGAGGTACGTAGATGACACTTTTGTCATCTGGCCACATGGCCGGCCTGCTCTAGACCAATTTCTCGACCACATCAATTCCATACACCCAGCCATCAGATTCACCATGGAAGTCGAAAAAGATGGCAAGCTACCCTTTTTGGATGTCCTAATTAAAAGGAGACCTGATGGTTCAATGAGCCTAGGACGTGTCATTCAGACTCTGTCTTATCGACAGACATGTTCTTCACCTGAAGACGGCTGCTTGCGTTGTGGCCGAAACGTCGTGAGAATCATTTTATTATGTTTTATTTTTATTATTTTATTACTTCCCTTCTACGTGACTTTACCGAAAGAACCAAGAAGACTATTGTCATTGTAGTGCGTATTTAATGTGGCGCTGCACTCTGATGTTGTAGGAGAAAACATTTATTAAAAGTCTATTTAATTAAGTAGAACGTGTTGTCTATATTCATTTAAAGTTGCGCTTTTTGATGTGACGTCACATTTCTCCCCCCCCCTCGTCACACATTGTCACAAATCTATGACCCCCCCTAGGTGCGTGACGTCATTTATGGACGGCCCCTAATGGATATCCAGTGTAATTTATCTATACACATTGGCCCCCCTCCGGCCTCCGCACCCGATTGTCTCACAAGTGACGACATCGCACCGATCCCTCTCGTGAAGACCGAAGCAGGAGGAGGATTTCTCCACAACTTTGGGCTGCCCGCCCGATGGTGCCGGTTGTTGTAATTACCGGCGAAACGTCGTACTCGATTTGTAAATGTTGCAGTGGGTTTACTCTCCAACGCACCGGTGTGCTGCACCAGTAGCGAATCGGCACGTTTTCTTTACGTGTCGGACCTCACTCATTGGCGGTGTCGGGTGGTGGTGGGTTTAACGACACATATTTTTTACGCGATCTCATCCAAAGACCTCGATTTCACGGAGCCATTTAGGGGCCGTCCATAAATGACGTCACGCACCTGGGGGGGGGGGGGGTTGAGTAAAGTGACGTTACATCAAAATGCGCAACTTTAAATAAATATAGACAACACGTTCTACTTAATTAAATAGACTTTTTAATAAATGTTTTCTCCTACAACATCAGAGTGCAGCGCCACATTAAATACGCACTACAATGACAATATTTTAAAACTATTTGAAGCATGTTTTATGCTTTTTTTGGGGGGGGGCAGAGCTTTGTGACGTCATATTTGAGGGGGGGGGGGTCTGAGTTTTGTGACGCTGTGTGACGAAGGGGGGGGGGTAAAAATCGTCCAAAATCGCGTGACGTCATTTATGGCCGGCCCCTTCGGCATGAAACCTCGGCAGCCGGTCTGCTCGCGAGAGACGCCTATTGACAGGCGGAAGAATTTCAGTCCGCACCCCGGCGGCACGATCATGATCATCACGTTGGCCTCTGCTGAGTACAACTACAGAACGGTTAAGGGGCCGTCCATAAATGACGTTACCTCGATTTTGGACCATTTTGAACCCTAGTCACACGGCGTCACAAAGAGTCAGACCCCCCCTCAAATATGACGTCACAAAGCTCTGCCCCCCCCCCCCCCAAACCATAAAACATGCTTCAAATCGTTTTAAACTATTGTCATTGTAGTGCGTATTTAATGTGGCGCTACACTCTGATGTTGTAGGAGTATTGCTATAACAATTAGTGTTGTTATAACAATTCTATATTTATTTAAAGTTGCGCATTTTGATGTGACGTCATATTTCTCAACCACCCCCCCCCCCCTTGTCACAAATCGTCACAAATGTCTGACCCCCCCCCCCCTAGGTGCGTGACGTCATTTATAGACGGCCCATAACCAATTAAAAAAACATTTTACCAGGTAAGGCCCACTGAGATATATAGCTTATTTCTCAGAAGCGACTTGGCCACAAACAATAGCTCAACCAATCACCTCCTGGAGACAGGCGAGACAGCTGACACCCTCTACACGACGCTGCTTCATCTTGTCCCCGATTTAACCGCGGTGGCTATGAGATGTTAACTCCCTCGCCTGGTCTACAGGAGGTCGTGGGTTCGATCCTGACCCCGACGCCTGCTGCTGTATATTTGGAGTCTGCGTGTCTCTCTCATCACGGTGGCTATGAGATGTTAACTCCCTCACCTGGTCTACAGGAGGTCGTGGGTTCGATCCTGACCCTGACGCCTGCTGCTATATATTTGGAGTCTGCGTGTCTCTCGCTCTCCCCGTGGTCGCGTTGATTTATCTCCAGCTCTTACTGGGTTTCCCTCCACTTTTAGAATCAACATTCATGCATTTAGAGTATTTGGCTGACAATACATTTCCACTTGATCAGCCATTTCGTTGAGCTATCATTTGTGGTCAGGTGACTTCTGACAAAGAGCTACATAGCTCAGTGAGACTTACCTAGTAAATTTAAAAAAATAGTGTTTAGTTTTATACGTATTTTTATTACTTAACTATGGACATTATAGCCTTGAATCTTGACGTAAAGCTTTCGTGACTACAGGAATACACGTTCTATGAGTATTTCGGTAAAGCCATGTAGATAGAAAAATTATAAAAAATATCACGACGTTTCGATCGCAACACAAGCAATCGTCTTTACCTACGTGGCTTTACCGAAATATGATATAGCCTTGGTCTGAACTGAATACACTACGCCGCCGTCCTATCGTCCTTTACTTTTGATTTCCTCGGCTCGATGATTATAACTTCGAACAGGAAAACAAATCGCTGATTACAGTTTTTCGTCGATTAATCAACTCAGTTCAATAATTAATCGATTGTCCCACCTCTGACCATCTCTCCGCAGACGGGCGCACAGTTAATGTGCATCGACATTCCCTCGGTCCCGTCTATACAAATCCGCCTCACCTCAACGAGAACCAACCTCTTTGCGGACTAGGAGATAGCGTGGCTTATCAAACATTGTTAGCATGACTCTCCTAAAATTTTAAACACGATTATTATAACGCCAATTACAGTGAGTTCTCCCAATACGCCGCGTGATTTCAGAACGCGAATTAGATATAACGCGGTGAATGTATGAGAGAACACATTTTTTTTTATAACGCAGATGCGAATTGGATATAACGTGATTGAGTGTGAACAGAACTACGCCGCGCGAGTAGCAATAAGCGGTGGTACGGCTGCCTCTGCGTAGCATCGCACAAGGCAGTGGGATGCTGCTGGATGCTTCTAGACGCTACCCACGCGCCTGAGGCTTTGTTCAGCCTGCGTGCGCATCTCGCGTGTTAGCGCGGACTGTGCTCTGACCCTAGATTATGTATTGTTTCGTTATAACGCGATTTTTCAATAGCGCGGTGTTCTGCAGCAACAAACCGCATGTACCTCGCAAAGCCTCACTGAGATTCAAGACTCATCTTGTGGAGTTGGCCGACCATCCCCAATGTAGGATCACAGAACTTGGGCAATTGTTGGTCGCGTCGGTTCTGGTTAACCTTCCCGAGTGCCTTTGGTTTCCCCTGGCCTCTCATTCTTTCAATCAACGAAAGGCGTGTCCGTTACAAATTAATAATATACAATCGGTCTTTATTTATCTATCCAGGAAAGCCACACTGAGCGCAAGGACTCACGTTCAGGAGGGTTCCGTATTGTGTTTGTAATGTTGTGCTCAGCCATTGGATGAGTTGCGCTTATTAGTAGTAGTATTATACACGTGGGAAGAACCCGGAACGCGCGGAGAAAAACCACGCGGAGCGAGGGGGGCGACCACTCCATCCTTTACAGATGGAAACAGATGGAGATTAGTCCACGCGTTGCTGGGCTGCCTTTCCCCTGGCGAGCCAGCCGGGGAATGGGGATTGTGGTGAGCTGCGGTCGAGCGGGTGAGGGGTGGGGATTGTGGTGAGGGTTGAGTTTCTAGAGCAACGTGGAAGAACGGGGAGGTGCGGCAAGATCAATGAAGACGATAGACATGGAGTAGGGAGGGAGGGGGTAAAGAGAGAGGGGGGGGGGGGGTAGAGAGAGGGGGTAGAGAGAGAGGGGGGGGGTAGAGAGAGGGGGTAGAGAGAGGGGGGGGGGGTAGAGAGGGAATGGGTAAGGAGAGCAGAGAGTGAAATATATTGTGGAATATTTCATTTAAAAAGGGGGGGGGGGGGAGGGGGGGAGAGGTTTAAATAAAGCAAAGCATAAAAAAACTAAATGATGAACGAAGCAAAGTGCCGACTACACCAAGCATCTTCTTGTTTCCTCTGATCGTAAAAAACGAAAAGAGAACCAATGGTGGGTGGGGGATCCATGATGACGATGATCATTACGATGTTGATCACAACGACGGTCGTGATGATTACAAAGACAGCGCCTACGGTGATGCAACTCGCCCCTCCCCTTAGGAGTTGTTGTATTGTTCTGAGCCCCGCCTCCCTCGCCCTCTTGCCCCTCCCCTCTCCGGCCGGCGCGTTCTTTGCGTGACCGTGCGCGCATTCCGTCACGCAACCAACGTCGCACCAGGTACGCGCCAGGGATTGTGTTTACATGCGGCACGGTCGCGACACGATAGGGGTTGGGGGGGGGCAGGCACGTGAGAGGCGGGGGGGGGGAAGGCGGGGGGGGGGCAGGCGAGCGTGGCGGCTTCCCACCGGGGATTCCTCGCCTTAAATCCCCTCCTCCGATCTTGGGAGACACAGACAGCGAGCGAGAGAGACACTCACACACAAGAGACAGGGAAACAGTGGCGAGGGAGGGAGAGAGACACAGACACGCACACACAGAGACACACACAAAAAGCAGTGGCGAGGGAGAGAGAGACACACACACAGAGACAGACGCACACACAGACGCACACACAGGGATAGAGAGACGCACGCAGAGACAGCCGTGGTGAGCGAGAGACACGCGCACTCGCGCGCGCGACAGGGAGACGAGTCGTCGCGTGGAGCGTGTCTGGAGGCGGCGGCTGCTGCGGCAGGGGGCGGGAGTCGAGGGGGTCTGCGAGGAGGAAGCCGAGACGAGACCCCCCCCACCCCACTTCGCACGCCATGGGTCTCGCCGGCGAGCAGCTCCGAGCACAGCGAAGCCTTCTCAGCGGGCAAACCCCGAGAGCGCCCGCTCCGAGTGGCCGAGTGGCCGCCAGGGAGACGTCCCCAGCTGGGGTCGGGGCGCCGTTCCTTGCGTAAAACGGAAAGGGTGCTCCGTGCAGGAGGCGGAGGAGAAGAGGGGGGGGGGCGGGGGGGTAGAGGTGTGCGTGGGGGGTGGGAAGGGGGGGGGGCAGCAGTGGCACCCCCGCCGCTATGGGATGCGCTCACAGCAAGATCCTTCCCGACTGCCCCAAGGGAGGCCACGTGGACTTCGTGAAGACGGCCACGAGCGGCGTCGAGAAGCAGCGCGGCAAGGAGGGCAGAACCAAGGGGGGCTCCAAGGACAAGCAGTTCGACGACCCGTGTCTGCTCAAAGCGGCGGCGGCATCGGTGGCGGCGGCCGGCGACGGCGGCGACATCGGCGGCGAGTACATCGACCCCTCGTCTCGCAAAGTGGCCAAATTCCGCGCGAAATTCGACGCGCGCGTCACCGCCAAGTACGACCTCAAGGCGCTGATCGGCCGCGGCAGCTTCAGCAGCGTGGTGCGCGCCGAGCACCGCTCCTCGAGGCAGCCCTACGCCATCAAGCTCGTGGAGACGTCGGCCACGGAGGGCCGCGAGGCGTGCGCCTGCGAGCTGGCGGTGCTGCGCCGGGTTCGGCACCCAAACGTCGTGCAACTCATCGAGGTGCTCGAGACACCGACGCGCACCTACCTGGTGATGGAGCTCGCCACGGGCGGGGAGCTCTTCGACCGCATCCTCGCGCGCGGCTCCTTCACGGAGCGCGACGCGGCGAGGGCCTTGTCCATGCTGCTCGAGGGGGCGCGCTACCTGCACGCGCTGGGCATCGCCCACCGCGACCTCAGGCCCGAGAACTTGCTCTACTATCACCCGGGCGCGGACTCGCGCCTCTTCATCACGGACTTCGGCCTCGCGGGCAACGTGCGAGCGGGGCAGGGCCACGGGCAGGGCCAGGGGCGAGGGCACGAGGAGGACGGGCTGGGGCCGTCCGTGCGGACCGCGTGCGGGACGCCCGAGTACACGCCCCCCGAGGTGCTGAGTCGGCGCGGCGCGTTTACGCAGGCGGTGGACATGTGGGCCATCGGCGTGATCTCTTACATCCTGCTCAGCGGGACCATGCCCTTCGAGGAGGAGACGAAGAGCCGCCTCTTCAGGGCCATCTTGCGCGGCAAGTACAGCTACATTGGCGAGGTGAGAGCGGAGGAGGCGAGGTCGGAGGGGGTGGGGTGGTGGCACGCTGCGGCCAGGTAGAGGTGAGAGATAAACGGAGAGATGGATAGAGAGGCAGGTGACAGGGGCCGGAGACAAAAGAGAGAGAGAGATGGACAGTGACGGGAGTTACACCCGCAAAGTAATGGCTTGTGCCGCGCACGGATTTCAAATATTTCGTTACAACAGCGCGCTCGCGGTGAGCGGTGCACCACGTCGCGTCTCTTCTTCAAGATGACATCACAGGAGCGAGGACGCAGTGGGGCACGTGGCCGTTCATCCTCATATTGCCCGGCGACGGGGGGGAGGAGGGGGGGTGCTCAGGCCGCGTGTCCTTCACAACGAGTTGAACAAAAAATTTAACAATTTTCTATTTTACCAGGTAAGGTCTACTGAGCTACGTAGCTCTTTTTCAGACGCGACCTGCCCACTGATGATAGCTCAACGAAGTGGCTTGTCACGTTGAAAGCCAAAGACGCGAAACGCTTGGTGATGTTGATTCTAAATGTGCAGGGAAAACCGGAAGACCCGGAGAAAAATCCACGCGACCACGGGGAGAGAGACACGCAAACTCCAAATATGCAGCGGACGTCAGGGTCAGGATCAAACCTATGATGTTAACTACCTCGCCTGGACACCAGGCGAGGTAGTTAACATCTCGCCACTGTGGCGTCCGATAGATTCAGGGAAATATATCGATGTATACGTAATGTGTATATTCCCTGGCTCGCCAGGAGAATGCGGTACACAAAGTGGCTCATCATCATGTAGAAACGTATAGCAGCCAGATACTCTAAACGCGTGATGTTGATTCTAAATGTGGAGTGAAAAAAAACCGGAGGAAAACCCACGCGACCACGGGGAGGGAGAGACACGCAAACTCAAAATATACAGCAGGCGTCGTCAGGGTTGGGATCGAACCCACGACCTCCTGTATACCAGGCGAGGTAGTTAACATCTCCGAGCCACCGTGATGATGATGAGAGAGAGACATCCAAACTCCAAATATACAGCAGCAGGCGTCAGGGTCAAGATCGAATCCACGACCTCCTGTATACCAGGCGAGGTAGTTAACATCTCCGAGCCACCGTGATGATGTTAATCGTCGCAGCTCGCGAATTGACCCGCGTTAGAGAACGGCCCGCGGACGCATGTATCGCAGAACTACTCCGGAGATCCCTGTCCAAAGGCCCACCTTACCCACAGCGAAGGACGCAATTCTCAACATCGCGTTCAGTTTACGCAGTCATTGGCTACCGGGCTGAGGCCATCATCTCGCTTCACCTGAAATCACGGACGACTGGAACCCGGGTTCAAACCCAGCTCATCAGCGGTGCCGGCTGAGTGATCTGACACAAACATTATGAACCCTGCTGAGTAATGGGCCCATGTTCGCATGGTGTCGCGGTGCTGGTGGTGCTGGTGGTGGGGAGCGTGAGAGAGGTGCGGATGAGTTCCTCTTTGATGAGAATGTTGCTTTCGGGGTCGCTCCAGCGAGCGTGGCTCCCAATTAAATGAGGGACAGGAACAAGTCCCGTCTTGCCTGGGGGTCCCGGGCCGCGACAAGCGACCCCCCCCCAACTACACTCCTCCACATCGTCCCCAAGCCAACCCTCTTCTGCCCTTCTTCAGCCCGCAAGGTCACGCATCAACATGCGTCCTCCGTGACCTTCTGTCCCTGCGGCCCATCTGCCCCTCGCTCCCTCCATCCCCACCTTCCCCCGCCTGTCTCCTCGCCCCCTTCCCCCTTATTGGAGCACAATACAATGTGTATCATCATCCAGTAGTGGATTAATCGTAGTTCATGATGATCATCATCACGATGACGATGGCGTCTGAATGGGAGGGGCTATCAGGCCGCTGTACAGAAGCAGTGGACCGATGTATTGTGGAGGGGGAGAGCCAGGCAGTCATAGGCAGAAGAGAAAGGGTCTTTAGCCTGGATTTGAACATGGACAGGGGGGCCTATGGAGACCCATAGACTCACATAGAGATCCACAAACTCACACAGAGACCCACAGATTAACAAAGAGACCCACGGACTCACATAGAGACCCACAGACTCGCATAGAGACACATAGACTCACACTGAGACCCACAGACTAACACAGAGACCCACAGAATAACACAGAGACCCACAGACTCAGATAAACCCATGGACTAACAGAGAGACCCATAGACTCACACTAAGACCCATAGACTTAGATGATTATATGGGTCTCTAAGCCCACCCAGGGCCATATTCTGGTCACCCTGCACGGCAGCGAGGCGAAGAGTTTTACAAATCTCTGAGTGATCCACCAACCCTTGCTTTCCAAAGCCCTGGGCCACAGACTCGCATATCCACCACGCTCGGCATGCAAATATGATGAATCAAGCGATTATCCTTCACAAGTCGGGAGGCTCGGGAGAGGTGGCCACAGTGGTTCGCACACTGCGCCATGAATCATGCGACCTGAACGTGATTCCCGGCCACGGCTAACATCAGTGGCGAGTAATATCTGACTGACCAGCGCGGCGAAGTGACTATCAGTCTCCGTGACCGCCGCGGCGTGCATGCGGTGCGTGCCACGTGGTGTGGCACTGCTCCCACGAAGATCTCGAGGCGTCCTGGGACGGGTGTTGAACTGGACTCGTTCATGTTAGCGTCTAGAGCGACCTCCACTCCCCCCATCACCACCATCACCACCGCGTCCTAGCGTCCTATCCCCCTAGGGATTAACACCTCCTCGCAAAGTCACCAGCTAATTAATTTCCTGTTTGATTATGGGAGTGTGTGGTGAGCGCCGGGGGGTGGGATATTTATTTGGGGGGAGGAGGGCAGAGAGAGGGGGGGGGGGTATTTAGTTTGGAGGTGGGGGCTGGGGCTCGAGGGGCAGGGGGTCAGAAGGGTGAGGGGGGGTGGAAATGCAGGGGCGCTGCGGTGGCTAGGAAATGTTATCTCCCTCGCCCGGTGTACAGGAGGGCGTGGGTTCGATCCCGATCCCGACCCTGACAGCTGCTATATATTGGAGTTCGCGGCGTCTCTCTCTCTCTCCCAGTGAGAGCGTGGACTGTTACTCCGGGTCCTCCGGTGTTTGCCCCCCCCCCCCCGCCACATTTAGAATGAACATCACGCGTTTAGATTCATTTGGCTGCGACACATTTCCGCGTGATGATGACGATGATAAGCCACCGCTTCGTTGAGCGATCATTCGTGATGTCCAGGTCGCTTCTGAAACGATCTACGAAGCTCAGTGGGGTCTCACACCTGGTAAAAAACACAAATAATAGACTTAATTTCCGTGTGTGGCCTTGAAATTAATATAACATTTAATATAGTGGACAACGTTTTTGGCAATGGCACAGACAACGAGAAGCCAGAGAGTTGATGACAAGAGCTGTTTACATCATTCTCGATTTGAAGTTTTCGTGACTGCAGGGATCCATACTCTTTTGTTCTTTCGGTAAAGTCACGTGGGTTATAATTTATTTCATTTAACATCTACGTGACTTTACCGAAAGAACCAAAGAGTATGTTTACATCATTGTTTATACATAATTTGTTTACGTAATTAGGTGTAAATTATTCGTTCGCATCATTTGGAGCCTGATGAGAAATACATTTTGAAGTATGTCTTATCATGACCCCAAGTTTTCTAAACAGCCGTACGAAGAGTTACCCTGTCAGCAGCGATGGACCACCGTACGAACTCTTCTGATCTGTACAGTATTAATAGCCCTGAGCACGTGTGTGTTTGTATAGGTCCTGGGAGTGTATGTGTAGCGGTTAGCGCACTACGCTACGAACCCGTCGACCCGAGTTCGATTCCCGGTCCTGAGTCCTCACCTAGGTCGACTCAGCCTCAAATGAGTATCTGGTGCGGTGTGTAAACGTCGCCACTGGGGAGACAAAGGCGGCTGGGCGTGGTGTTTGCCATCCACCCACCCTTCATAGGTGCTCGCTAACAGCACTTACCCCCGACACTCTGTTAAGGCTACACGGAGGATCTTCATCTTTGTCTGCAGCCACTGTACTTTTAAATGATGTGATTGTCTCCCGCCAGTTCAACAGCAAATCAAAGCTCCCCCCTCCACCCCCTCCCTCACCCCCCCCCGCCCCCACCTTAAATTCCTCCATCCCCCGCACCCCCTTCCTCGGGCCCCGCGGCACCTGGTCTCACCTGGCAGTGACGTCAGAGGCGGCAGGTGCCGTGACGCGCGAGGTGTGGCGCTGTCACGCGAACAAGTCGCAGTGACCCCCTCCTCCCCTTTCATCCCTGCCCTCCCCCGAGCCCCCCCCCACCTCGGAGCAGGAGCGGAGAGGGTGGGCGATTGGGGGGGGGGCAATCACCCCCCTTGAGAGAGACCCCCCCCTGCCCCACAAATCGGTGTTCCATTGATGTTACGCGAGAATATACAGCGCATGTTTATTTAAGGTTGCTGATCTCGGGACTTATTATACATCCTGGCATTTTGAGAGCGCCCCCCGCCCCCCCCAACCCCCCCCCCTCCATCCTTGTGAAGTTTCTATATCCGCCGATGAGTCACAGTCACACCTGTACACGGTCACTCCTGTAGTCACTCCTGTACACTGTCACACCTGTACACGGTCACTCCTGTACACTGTCACACCTGTACACTGTCACACCTGTACACCTGTACACTGTCACACCTGTACACTGTCACACCTGTACACCTATACACTGTCAGTGACCCCTGCACGCAGTCAAACCTATACACTGTCAGTGACCCCTGCACGCAGTCACACCTGCACCCAGTGACACCTGTACACTCTCACCCCTGCACACTGTCACACAGTCCCACCTGTACACAGTGACACCTGTACACGTGCACCCCCCCCCCCACCTTCTTCCTCGTTTCCACCTCCCCCCACCCCACCCCACACATCGCGTGCCACGCGCTCTGACCCCCGGCACGCGCGCCCACGGTCGTCGCGTGCGAACGGGAGAAGATGTCACGCACACATCACACACACACACACCACACACACACATACCACACACACCACTCCACAGACACACACACACCACACACACCACACACACACCGCACCACACACACACACCACACACACACCACACACCACACATACACACCACACACACACACCACACATACACACCACACACACACACACACCACACAGACACCACACACACACCACACCCCACACACACATCACACACGCACCACACACACACACCACACACACACCACACACACACACCACACGCCACATACACACCACACACACTACACACACACACCACACATACACACCACACACACCACACACACACACCACACCTTACACCACACACACACACACCACACACACACACGACACACACACCACACACACACACCACACACCACACACACACACACCAAACACACACGACACACACACCACACACACACCACACACCCTCCACCTACTCCGCACCACACTTTGCACAATTCCTTCCGACCCCCCCAGACTGCTCCTGTGTACCTCTCTGCACCTTCACCTATTCCCTCACCTCCATCCCCACTCCTCCCTCCCTCACCTCCATCCTCACTCCTTCCCTCACCTCCATCCCCACTCCTTCCTCCCGACCCCCCTCTCCTCCCCTGTGTGGTGTGTGTGTGGTGTGTGTGTGGTGTGTGTGTGGTGTGTGTGTGTGGTGTGTGTGGTGTGTGTGGTGTGTGGTGGGGGTGTGTCTGGTGTGTTTGTGTGGTGTGTGTGGTGTGTGTATGGTGTGTGTGTGGTGTGTATGGTGTGTGTGGTGTGTATGTGTGGTGTGTATGTGTGGTGTGTGTGTGTGGTGTGTGTGTGTGTGGTGTGTGGGTGGTGTGTGGTGTGTGTGTGGTGTGTGTGTGTGGTGTGTGGTGTGTGTGTATCTGGTGTGTGTGGTGTGTATGTGTGGTGTGTATGTGTGGTGTGTGTGTGTGGTGTGTGTGTGTGGTGTGTGTATGTGTGTGTGCTGTGTGTGTGTGGTGTGTGTATGTGTGTGGTGTGTGTGTGGTGTGTGTGTGGTGTGTGTGTGGTGTGTGTGTGGTGTGTGTATGTGTGCTGTATGTGTGTGGTGTATGTATGTGTGTGGTGTGTGTGTGGTGTGTGTATGTGTGCTGTATGTGTGTGGTGTATGTATGTGTGTGGTGTGTGTGTGGTGTGTGTATGTGTGCTGTATGTGTGTGGTGTATGTATGTGTGTGGTGTGTGTGTGTGTGGTGTGTGTATGTGTGTGGTGTGTGTGTGTGGTGTGTGTATGTGTGTGGTGTGTGTGTGGTGTGTGTGTGGTGTGTGTGTGGTGTGTGTGTGGTGTGTGTATGTGTGCTGTATGTGTGTGGTGTATGTATGTGTGTGTGTGGTGTGTGTGTGGTGTGTGTATGTGTGCTGTATGTGTGTGGTGTATGTATGTGTGTGGTGTGTGTGCGGTGTGTGTATGTGTGCTGTATGTGTGTGGTGTATGTATGTGTGTGGTGTGTGTGTGGTGTGTGTGGTGTGTGTGTGGTGTATGTATGTGTGTGGTGTGTGTGTGTCGTGTGTGTATGTGTGTGTGGCGACCCGAGTTCGATTCCCGCTCACGGTCAACACCAGTGACGATGATCTGAACCGGTAAAGTGGGCCTCCCCTAGGTCGACTCAAATCTGTACCTGGTGCAGGGTGTGTAAACACCAGCACTGGGGAGACACACAGCCAGGCGTGGTGACGGCCACAGCATCCCCTCGTGCCCCGTGTCCGACCTTAATAGGTCCTCGCTAACACGTGCGTGTGTGTGCGTGCATGAGTGGTGTCTGTGGTGTGTGTGGTGTGTGTGTAGTGTGTGGTGTGTGTGGTGTGTGTGTGGTGTGTGTGTGGTGTGTGTGTGGTGTGTGTAGTGTGTGTGGTGTGTGTGTCTGGTGTGTGTGTGGTGTGTGTGGTGTGTGTGTGTGGTGTGTGTGTGCGGTGTGTGTGGTGTGTGTGTGTTATGTGTGTGGTGTGTAGTGTGGTGTGTGTGGTGTGTGGTGTGAGTGTGTGTGGTGTGTGTTGTGTTCATGGTGTGTTGTGTGTGTGGTGTGTGTGTTGTGTGTTGTGTGTGGTGTGTTGTGTTTGTGGTGTGTGTGTACACATGTCTTTGCAATGTGTGTGTCAATAGCCACCCTGGACACCCCTGCAAACGCGATGTTCTAACCTATGCGAAATCTCTTTTTGTGTTAATATATATGTATAAATAAATACAAATATAATATTTGTATAAGTATATGTACATTTATTTACATACTTTTATATATAAATTAAAATATATATGTTTTATTTATATCAATAAAACATATAAATACAAACATAAAAACATTGAAACGATTTAATATTTATGTAAAAATATATTTATATATTTATATAAATAGACCAAAACAGCACTTGCTTCAACAAATGAAAAATGTTATTCGGCGAAGGGCAGGGACCTTTCTCTTTGTCTCTATAATCCTGTCCAGTGTCCAGTTTGTTGTCCTTCCCCGGCACCACCGATGAGCACGGTTGGCTACGTACGGTGCGAAAGAAGTTCAACACACACACGCGCGCACACACACACACAGACACACACAGAGACACACACAGACACACACACCTTGTCCCATCTCTACCCTCAGCCTTGGCCCAGCGTCTCCAACGTGGCCAAGGACTTCGTCGACGGCTTGCTGAAGGTGGAGCCGACCGAGCGCCTCTCGGCCGCCCAGGCGCTGCGTCACCCGTGGGTGGCCTGCGCCGTGTCGCCCTCCTCCGTCTCGTCCTCGACGTCCGCCACGGACGGTCACGCCGCCGCGTCCACCACCACCACCGCCACCGCCGCCGCGGCCAACCCCTCGCCCGCGGTCGGCTGCCGTCCAGCGGCGTCGTCCGCGTCGTCCGCGTCGTCCCACCGCAACCTGCAGCGCTCCATCTCGCAGAATCTCGCGCAGAGGCGCGCCGCCGGCTCGCGGGCTCACAGCTCGCGGTCCGCCGCCTCGGGGCGGTCTCGGGGCGGCGGCGGAGGGGTCGTGATGATGGGTCGACACCACCACTCGCGATACGTGCAGCAGCAGCAGGAGGTGGAGCAATATTGATTGGACGCAGCGTTGCCGGAAGACACTCTGGCGTCGGGCATTCGTAGCGACGGGCAACAGCATAGCATCGGGAAAAGCAGCAGCGGCAGCAACAGCAACAATAACAACAATAACAGCAACAACAGCAGCAACAACAATAACAGCAACAACAATGACAGCAACAACAGCAGCAACAACAATAACAGCAACAGCACCAACAACAATAACAGCAACAACAATAACAAGAATAACAATAGCAACAACAATAACAGCAACAACAGCAACAATAACAACAGCAGCAACAACAACAGCAGCAGCAACAACAACAACAGCAGCAACAACACCAACAATCACAACAACAACAGCAGCAGCAACAACACCAACAATCACAACAACAACAGCAGCAACAACACCAACAATACCAACAACAGCAGCAACAATAACAACAGCAACAACAACAGCAACAACATTACCAAAAGCCAACGAGACCATCAGCGGCTGCTACAGCTGCAGCAGAGGGGGGCATTTGGCACCACTTAGAAGCAGAAGCGACAGCGACATGAGCAGCAGCAGCAGCAACGTTCTCGTGTGGCAACAGCAGCAGCAGCAGCATCAGCAGCAGCAACGTTCTCGTGTGGCAACAGCAGCAGCATCAGCAGCAGCAACGTTCTCGTGTGGCAACAGCAGCAGCATCAGCAGCAGCAACGTTCTCGTGTGGCAACAGCAGCAGCAGCAGCAACGTTCTCGTGTGGCAACAGCAGCAGCAGCATCAGCAGCAGCAACGTTCTCGTGTGGCAACAGCAGCAGCAGCAGCAACGTTCTCGTGTGGCAACAGCAGCAGCAGCATCAGCAGCAGCAACGTTCTCGTGTGGCAACAGCAGCAGCAGCAGCAACGTTCTCGTGTGGCAACAGCAGCAGCAGCATCAGCAGCAGCAACGTTCTCGTGTGGCAACAGCAGCAGCAGCAGCAACGTTCTCGTGTGGCAACAGCAGCAGCAGCATCAGCAGCAGCAACGTTCTCGTGTGGCAACAGCAGCAGCAGCAGCACGAGCAGCACCAATTGAGTCGAGCAGTGCCGGCATGCAGACTCAACACCCAGGGACGCACGCGGTCACGCGGTCACCCACCGTCTAGCCGTGCGGTGTATATATATAGACGACGTTTCGGGCAATGGCCCTACTTCACATAGCAGGTACAGAGAGAGGCCATGTTTCAAAAGTGTAACTCTCATCGGGGTCCCTTGGTGTAAACACGTGCAGTCTGCAACTCTTATCGTCCACTCTGGCTCTCTATGTATGTGCTACGAAGAAGGCTCATTGGCCGAAACGTCGCCTCTTGTATATGTTTGTTTCCTTTTTAGGCAACGGCACACAGTGTTGTTGTTGTTGTTGACGAACGTGTTGTCTTGTTGTTGTTGTTGTTTGTGCACCACTGCCAGCAGCAGCACCAGATGGTTCGTGTAGCCGCGTAGACGATTTGCAACCGAATGTGTCAGCGAGCGCCTATTAAGGCCGGTGCCGCTCGGCACACGACACAGTGTAGCGGGGGCAGCACCACACACGCCCGACCGCCTTTGTCTCCCCGATGCTGGTACCGCTTCGACGTTCCCTACTTCGGATCGAGTCCGTCACGGTGGCTCACGACACCGCGACGCGCGCGCGTGGCTGCGCTGTGACACGCGCGTGGCTTTTCTTTATGACTTTAACAGAATCCGCAGTCTGCAGGGTCGCTATCACGAATAGCCCCAGGTGTGCGTTAGAGCCTCATTTCTCGAGGGTTGCTTATGAACAACAACAGCAACAATCAACGGCGCCTCGTTCTTTGTTTTCGATACGGACTGTGACGGGAAAACGACGCGCGCGGGGCCTGGCCACCACGACGCATCGCGGGGGCTGACAAGCGGCCCTATGGGCCATGGGCGAGACTGGTGACGGAATCGCAGCCAAAGGATGGGGACGCGAGAGATGGCGGGGGGGGGGGGAGACCAGGCACGGCGGAGATGGAAGCGATTTAACCGATCGAATTTTCTATTCTATTTCGGAATTAATAAAGCGCCCTTTACAGAATCTTTATTTAGCCTGGAAGAACCCGATGAGCCATGAAGCTCTTTCTTCCCCCACAGATGTCCAGTGGAATATGACGCGGAGGAGCGAGGTGGCTGACGGTTGTGACGACGACGACGACGATGAGAGATTATTTGAGATGAAATCGGCTCACGCCCCGCGGGAGAGACGAGATGGATGGATCGTGGCGGCCTCGTAGGACACGTGCGGGATGGCCACACGGCGTTGGGGTGCGGAGGGGTGGGGAGGGGTGCGGAGGGGTGGGGACCTTCATCCAGCAGTGGATAGATCATGGCTTAGTACGATGTTTGATGGTTTTGTTTTTTTAACTCACGGTTTGCAGAGTGCGTGCCCACGTGTGCAGGAGGAGTTTCACGGCGAGCTGGAACGCGTCGGCGTGTGGCGCACACGAGCACTGAGTGTCACTGAGTGTCACTGAGTGTCACTGAGTGTCACTGAGTGTCACTGAGTGTCACTGCCACTGAGTATCTTGGCACGAGGGACGCTCCGAACTGAAACGCCTCCTCACCGTCTCTCCTCCTGCGACGAAAACTCAGAATCAGAATCTGTATTTAAAGAGGAGGAATCCGATGAGCTATTAAGCTCTTTGCGTTTCACAGGTGTCAGCAGTCGGGGCGGGTGGCATCGCCCGCAGAGTTGGGGAGGAGCCAGACCCCCGGCTCGCCAGGCGAATGCAGTCGAGCACGGCGGATGGGGGGGGGGGGCTCCGGTTACCTCCCCCGCGCGTCAAATTGTACAACAATACCTTAAGACACAGAGGACCGCGGAGCTCGGGCAACTGTCGGCCGCCAATGGGCAATGCGGATTGTCCGAAACGCCTCCACGGCTGTCTATGCCCCCTGCCATTCCGCACGGGTCATTCCGCACGGGTCACTCTGCACGGGTCACTCTGCACGGGTCACTCTGCACGGGTCACTCTGCACGGGTCATTCTGCACGGGTCATTCCGCACGGGTCAATCTGCACGGGTCACTCTGCACGGGTCACTCTGCACGGGTCAATCTGCACGGGTCATTCCGCACGGGTCAATCTGCACGGGTCAATCTGCACGGGTCACTCTGCACGGGTCATTCTGCACGGGTCACTCCGCACGGGTCAATCTGCACGGGTCAATCTGCACGGGTCATTCTGCATGGGTCACTCCGCACGGGTCAATCTGCACGGGTCACTCTGCACGGGTCACTCTGCATGGGTCACTCTGCACGGGTCACTCTGCACGAGTCAATCTGCACGGGTCAATCCGCACGGGTCAATCCGCACGGGTCAATCTGCACGGGTCAATCTGCACGGGTCAATCTGCACGGGTCAATCCGCACGGGTCAATCTGCACGGGTCAATCTGCACGGGTCAATCCGCACGAGTCAATCTGCACGGGTCAATCTGCACGGGTCAATCTGCACGGGTCAATCTGCACGGGTCAATCTGCACGGGTCACTCTGCACGGGTCAATCCGCACGGGTCAATCTGCACGGGTCACTCTGCACGGGTCAATCTGCACGGGTCAATCTGCACGGGTCAATCTGCACGGGTCAATCCGCACGGGTCAATCTGCACGGGTCAATCCGCACGAGTCAATCTGTACGGGTCAATCTGCACGGGTCAATCTGCACGGGTCAATCTGCACGGGTCAATCTGCACGGGTCAATCTGCACGGGTCAATCTGCACGGGTAAAATCTGCATGGGTCATTCCGCACGGGTCAATCTGCACGGGTCAATCTGCACGGGTCAATCTGCACGGGTCAATCTGCACGGGTCAATCTGCACGGGTCACTCTGCACGGGTCAATCCGCACGGGTCAATCTGCACGGGTCAATCTGCACGGGTCATTCCGCACGGGTCAATCTGCACGGGTCAATATGCACGGGTCAATCTGTACGGGTCAATCTGTACGGGTCAATCTGTACGGGTCAATCTGCACGGGTCAATCTGCACGGGTCAATTTGTACGGGTCAATCTGTACGGGTCAATCTGCACGGGTCAATCTGCACGGGTCAATCTGCACGGGTCAATCTGCACGGGTCAATCTGTACGGGTCAATCTGCACGGGTCAATCTGCACGGGTCAATCTGCACGGGTCATTCCGCACGGGTCAATCTGCACGGGTCAATCTGCACGGGTCAATCTGTACGGGTCAATCTGTACGGGTCAATCTGTACGGGTCAATCTGCACGGGTCAATCTGCACGGGTCAATCTGTACGGGTCAATCTGTACGGGTCAATCTGCACGGGTCAATCTGTACGGGTCAATCTGCACGGGTCAATCTGCACGGGTCAATCTGCACGGGTCAATCTGCACGGGTCAATCTGCACGGGTCATTCCGCACGGGTCAATCTGCACGGGTCAATCTGCACGGGTCAATCTGTACGGGTCAATCTGCACGGGTCAATCTGCACAAACTGACGAGGGCGTACGGGGCGGCGAGGGCAGTCATTCACAGCCGTGACCCCACATAATGCAGGGTTGCTTCAAACAAAACATGTTAACGACTTGTATGGAACTATCGTTTTAATGGCAAAAAAAAGAACGGATACCAACACTGTGACGTGATAACAAATGTAACGTTAATAGCTTCAAAAGGTCGTAGGGTCTCCCATTTGTTAGCCGTCGTTGTCAACGCGTGCCTGGAATCTTCTCCGGTTTGGTCCCCGGAGCCGTGGAGGCAGCACATTTCCTCGCAAACATTCTCAGAAGTGTTCACATTTGTTGTTTTTACCCCCCGAAGCACCCTGGACTCGCCGGCTCCACTGAGACGGAGCGTCGCGTTTGCAGCGGCCCTCGGATGGAGCGCGCGAGTGATTCACGCATTCGGTAGCCGCCGATCCACTGCCCCCCCATCTCCATCCCTACCTCCAATCGGCTACGAGGCCAAACGGGACGTCTTGACAACAAGCGTGTTCAGTTGCAGCTCTGTGTGCCTGCGAGAGTTGGGCATTTAAAAATTGAAAAAAGACTGACAGATATAGGATGTTGGCACGAGAAATTGATTGCCACGGAAGGATGCTGTTGCTGCTGCTGCTGAACCCAAAGAGTGACCCAAACGTAGAAGCAAGCAAAAGGTCGCACGTGGGAGAAGACGACCTGATGGTGATGATGATGGTGATGATGGTGATGATGATGGTGATGATGATGATTCAGGCAGCGGTGAGAAGGAAACTGGCCACTGCCTGAACACATATGTAGGAGCATGGACAACAACAGGGACATTCAAAGTGTGCTGTTGTTGTTGTTGCTCGGAAAAAGGGGAATGGACCGGAAAGAGAGGAAGACGTCACAGAGAATGTCTCGACGAGGACGACGACACGATAAGAGAGTGGTGCCAGAGAGATGTGGCCACCACTTGGGTTGATTGGCACAAAACATAGGGAAGTGGAAACAACAAATAACGACATGTGCAGTGGACACCTACTACGGGCTTCATCTGCCCATGGATCGTGATGATGATGATCACTACCTCGACCCTGGTCCGCATTTTACAACCACGATCATTTCACACGCACACACTAGCGGCGTGTCGCTGAATGTGGGGAGCGGTGGTGCAACGGTTAGCGCTACGCTGCGCTACGAACCCGGCGACCAGACTTTGATTCCCGCTCACGGCCAACACCGGTGACGATTATCTGAACGGGTCCTGGGCCCCCCCCCTAGATCGACTCAGCCTCAAATGAGTACCTGGTACGGTGTGTAGTAAACATCGCCACGAGAGAGACAAGGGCGGCCGGGCGTGGTGTTGGCCACCCACCCCCTCGTGTGCCGTGCCGGCCTTCACAAGTGCTCGCTAACAACACTTATGCCCCAGCAGTCTTTTGAGGCTATACGGGGGATCTTTGTCTTGTTTCTGTGTATCTAGGTGTATGTGGTTATGGTTTCATCTGTCTATGTGCGTCTGTCTCTCTATGTCTGTAAGTATGCGTATGTCTGTGCGTATGCGTATGTATGCGTGCGTGTGTGTACGTTGAACTTCTTTCGCGCCGTGCGTAGCCAACCGTGCAAATCGGAGGTGCGGGGAAATCGGAGGTACTGGGGGAGGGGGTGGTGTGTGTCTACGCGTGTGTGTGTACGTGTGTGTGTGTATGTACGTGTGTGTGTACGTGTGTGTGTCTGTGTCTCCATACTTCACCGCGCCTGCTCCTGGGTGAGTAGGGGTGAGCAGTCGCGACTGACGCTGCAATGGAGCGATAAAATCGTGCACCCGACGACATCACCGATCAGAGATTTTCCCGCGATATATATGCAAGAAAGTGAACGTGGCTTTACCCACGTGCGGTCACCGTGGATCGAGATTAATTGGCATCGGTTCTACACAGTCGACCCATAATAAACAAACATCGCGTCAATCATGATCGTAATTTGGGGGGGTTAATCGCCGTGTCGATCAATTGCCAATCGATCCGTCGATCGGGCGATGATGTGACACGGCTCCCGCTTCACTCCTATTGGCTTGAGATCATCATCAATATCTCGGTGATTCCGTCGCAGTCCGCTTTGATCGTGAGCCTCGAGCGGGCGACTCGGTTGGGCGCGCGTGTGGCTCAGCTCCCTGCCACCCCGCACTGCCTGGGACCACAAATGGACTCGGTCACAAATATCTACGGGGCCATTTTGTTTTTTTGGCCAGTGTCAAAAAGTAATGAATAACACAGGAGTTGTGTTAAGATGTGCCAACCCTACATAGATACAGTTTGCAAGGAAGCAAGTGCTACATTAACCACACACGGCACTTGTGGCAACACGTGCAAACAAAGACGTGCTCTGACAATGCGCGCATTGTCTTGTAAACTGATTGGCCTACACCAGAGACAGGCTTCTTCATGGCCTAGTCTCACCAACGCCAGGCCAGATAACGCCAAAGGGCGAACAGCACAAAGTCAATGCAAGAATTGGAGCATTTGTAGCTCGGGTTGAGCAGTTATGTCTATGGGACCTTTTGTTGTCAGTACGTGTTGATGGCCACGATTCCATATTCAATAATCCGTTTCTACGTCATGGTCTCCACTATTACGTGGCAGTGTCCACTAGTACGTCGTGGTCTTCACCGTTACGTCGTTCGTGTTGGCACTGTTGATTTCGTCTACACCGCCCGTCCCTCTCGTTTGCTGCACCAGGCTAAAGGCCACGCACGTGCATGCACTGCACTGCTAATTTAAAGTAATCGTAAATTATCGACCATAGGTGATTTTTAATCGATTGATCGTAACATGCACCACCTCGCCCCCTACCCCTCCCCACCACCCCCACCCTCACCACACCCGCACCCCCACCCCGTGCGCACACAAATTGCACGATGTGTGTGTTACAAGCGAGATGTTGTAGATTTTTGTTTTTTTAAACTTCGATATTTTTGCACAAAATTCCCGTTGGGTGTCTCCATTTCTTTCTTTATTATTATTGTTGTTGTTATTTTAAAACATTTTGCTGGTGAGGAATGAGTGAGAGTGGACGAGGTGGTGAGGATCGAAAGGAGTGGATCGTTGGGTGCGGGAGGTTCCAAGTCACAGGCTCACGGACCCTGACGGCCACTCGCACCGAACAATAAAAATAAACAAATAAACTTAATTTTTTATTTTAGCAGGTAAGGCCCCACTGAGCTATGTAATTTTTTTTACAGAAGGGGCCTGGTTATCACAAATGATAGCTCAACAAATTGGCGGCTTATTATCACGTGGAAAAGTAGAACGGCCAAAAACTCTGAAACGCGTGATTCTTAACGTGGAGGGGAAAACCGGAGGGCCCGGAGAGAAAAATCCACGCGACCATGGGAAGAGACAGAGACACGCAAACTCCAAATATTCAGGCTCCAGGGTCGGGATCGAATCCATGACTCCCCTCCTGTATGCCAGGCGCGGGAGTTAACATCCCACCACGTTAATGCCTGGATGAACGGTCGCCTCTTATAAGAACCACACCCTTAAACGTGTCCCGGCTCTCTTCGGATCTCGGAAGCTCAGCAGCCTTCAGCCTGGATGGTGCCGAGGATGGGAGATGGCACGGCAGTACAACACGTTGCAGGTTTGGGCTGTGAAGTGGCCAGTAGATAGCAGTACAGCAATGGATTATTGGATCCATCTGTGCGGAGCACTTCGTATTTTCCCCGTCGTGTGTATGGCCGGGTGGGTTTTCTCCAGAGTTAACCGCTTCCCAGAATCAGGATTAGAATATTGATATAAACTGGAGTTATCCGATGAGCTAGAAAGCTCTTTTTGACATGTCCATCGGGACAGGTTAGAACGTAACAACAACTGAGGATTATGGGAACCTCATTTGCCAGTAAAAATATGATAATTGGTTTTTTACCCTTCTATCTGGCAACAAAACTGACACCTTTTTACAAGGAGTCATGTTTGCATAGACCGCAATACCTGCAGTCATAATACAAACAAAAGAACATAACTCTGATAATGTGCACTGTCCTTGAAGTTGATTGGTCCACACCCGAGACAGCTTTCCTTAGAGCCTAGTCTCACATGGGTTGGACCAGATGACGCCAAAAGGCGCACAACTCAAAGACAATGCACCATCAGAGTATGAGAGCTCGGGGCAAGCATCTACACTATGGGAACCTCATTTGCCAGTAAAAATATGATAATTATTTTTTTACCCTTCTATCTGACAACAAAAGTGACACCTTTTTACAAGGAGTCATGTTTGCATAGACCGCAATACCTGCAGTCATAATACAAACAAAAGAACATAACTCTGATAATGTGCACTGTCCTTGAAGTTGATTGGTCCACACCCGAGACAGCTTTCCTTAGAGCCTAGTCTCACATGGGTTGGACCAGATGACGCCAAAAGGCGCACAACTCAAAGACAATGCACCATCAGAGTATGAGAGCTCGGGGCAAGCATCTACACTATGGGAACCTCATTTGCCAGTAAAAATATGATAATTGTTTTTTTACCCTTCTATCTGGCAACAAAACTGACACCATTTTACAAGGAGTCATGTTTGCATAGACCGCAATACCTGCAGTCATAATACAAACAAAAGAACATAACTCTGATAATGTGCACTGTCCTTGAAGTCTTTGAGTTGTGCGCCTTTTGGCGTCATCTGGTCCAACCCATGTGAGACTAGGCTCTAAGGAAAGCTGTCTCGGGTGTGGACCAATCAACTTCAAGGACAGTGCACATTATCAGAGTTATGTTCTTTTGTTTGTATTATGACTGCAGGTATTGCGGTCTATGCAAACATGACTCCTTGTAAAAAGGTGTCAGTTTTGTTGCCAGATAGAAGGGTAAAAAACCAATTAACAACTGAGGATACACAAAACACGATAGGATAGGAAAGGTAAACATTACAGTACTTGAAAAAATGTGTTCAAATAAAACTCAACTGTGTTTTATTTTCGTGGCACACGAAGCCAAACTCTCGCCAATGGAATTGGCGCAACATCCCACAGTCGTAGGAGGCTACCTATTATCTCCCAATCACAACCAACCTTCATCTTATTATAAAAGTCCGGCATTCCGTGCGTCCATTTGTCCGTCAACTAAATGATGAGAGCCTTTTAGAAGGCCTGAAACAAAGAGTTATAGAGAGTGGACCGCCGGATACACATACTACATACAATAAAGTCAGTAGTATCTACTACACATCCTACATATAATAGAGTCAGTAGTATCTGCACACATTGGGGGGGGGGGGGGGGGGAGAGGACATCTGTGGGGGGCGACGGGCGAGGCGGGATAAGCCCTCAACAGGAGCTAGAATGAGATGGTCGTCGGCCGCCGAAATTCTCGTCTATCAACCACCACCACCATCATCACCCACCGCCATCATCACCCACCGCCATCATCACCCACCGCCATCATCAACCATCACCATCATCACCCACCACCATCATCACCCACCACCATCATCAACCACCACCATCATCACCCACCACCATCATCACCCACCACCATCATCACCCACCGCCATCATCACCCACCACCATCATCACCCACCACCATCATCACCCACCACCATCATCAACCACCACCATCATCACCCACCACCATCATCACCCACCGCCATCATCACCCACCACCATCATCACCCACCGCCATCATCAACCATCACCATCATCACCCACCACCATCATCAACCACCACCATCATCACCCACCACCATCATCACCCACCACCATCATCAATCACCATCATCATCAAGTGGCTTTAACAGCCACTAGATGCAATGTTGCGAAAGGGTTATGGGTAGGGCTCGTGTGAGCTTGGCTCGTTGGCCAATGTGACCAGCCATAGGCCATAGGGGGTTATGTAAAGTTCACATTTGCATCTCATTTGCATCTCATTGTTCGCCACTGGTTGAGTCGTGACGTAACCAACACGGTGGTGGCGTGTAGTGCAGGGACGTGCGGTCAGGGGAGGCAGGGGAGGCAGAACCTCACCTGTCATACTCCAATGAAAATAGCTGTTACGAAAAGTAAAAAAAAAGAATAATCAAATAAAATAAATATTAAGATTTTTCCACTGATCTGTGTTATAAATGTCATTTGTGTACGATTCCAATAATTTTATAGTCAAAATCGCCAAATTTGCGTAGCTCCGCTGCAAATACAGGAAGAGAGGAGAGGTGAGGCAGCGACGAGCTCAGCCTCCCCTCTGATTGCACAACCCCTCAGTAACTGGATGGAGCGCGGGCAATAAGCGAGTGCCTGTTACTATCTCACTATGTCACCAATGTAATGTTTGTAGACCCCTTCGTTTCATGTCTTCGCCTTCCATACTCCAGGTAACTTATTTCACGTATGTGTATAAAGATTTTTAAGCTCGCTGGTCTTGTCATGAAACTGCAATGAAAAAGCACCAGGGGAGGCAGCTATCACATCTGCCTCACTGAGGGGGACGTGTCTAACACGCCCCCCTCAGTGAGGACACGCCCCCTCTGTGAGGCCACGCCTCCCTCAGTGAGGATACGCCCCCTCAGTGAGGACACGCCCCCTCTGTGAGGACACGCCCCCTCCGTGAGTACACGCCCCCTCAGTGAGGACACGCCCCCTCTGTGAGGCCACGCCTCCCTCTGTGAGGACACGCCCCCTCAGTGAGGACACGCCCCCCTTCCGTGAGGACACGCCTCCCTCAGTGAGGACACGCCCCCCCAGTGTGTGAATCTGTCTCTGACACGAGCCAGTGCCTCCCCAGCCATTGACCTCACCACACGTCGCTGATGTAGCGCAGTATAGACAAGGCTCGATTATATAAATATTGTAACCCACTGCACTACGGGAAGTCTGGCAAAAAACAAATCACCGTCACCAAGCCGCAGCGTGTTCAACGTGACCTGGCACGTGGTCGTGACGGGCACCGCGAGATGCGACCACCTCCGTCCAGTGCTCGCCGAGCTGCATTGGCTTTCGGTTGCCGAACGAACTTGTTTTCATTTATAAATTTGTTTTCATTTATTTTATTTTTAACCTACGTGACTTTACTGAAAAAAGCAAATAGTTTGCTGATCTTGTCTCTCAATAAGTAATATATTTTTTTTTTAAACACGCTTTAATGAAATGTACCGTACTAGCAATGGAAGAACTCCACGACTCCAGGACGTGGCCCCGAAGCTTGCCATAACGTAAGGGACCGTGGCCAATTACAGCCAACGTCAGTTGACCGTGGACAATTAGACCAAAGCCGAAACATAACACATAAAAAAATGTTACAAAATATATAATTAATAATCTTTATGATACAATATAGTATTGTCATCAGTATGACATAAGCATACCAAGTTTGCAGGCGATACCACATTGGGAAGTCGGTTAAAATTGAGTGACAAGATTTGAGGATACAACAACGACAACAACAACAGACAGAGTGAGTTAATAAAACGTGAGTGGGTTGGTTGCGCAGGTGGGACGGGGGCGGGGGTGCAGGTTAATACTTTTGGGGGGTATGTACCATGAGGTATGATTCACAGTGGAAGTTACAGATCCCGTGAGGTCATTCCAAACGAGTGGTCGGTCGTGCCAATCGCGTGCCTGCACCACGGTCCAAACTTGCCAAAAACACATTCCTGCGGAGGGAGCTGGTAGGGACGTTGGGTTGCTCGGTCAATGGCCAGGGTCAACGGCGGCGTGGTGTATTCCACAAATATGTGCGACTGTGAGGGCGGGCACAAGCCGCCGTGAGTAGGTTAAACGTTGAGTTTTATAAGGGCACCACGGGGTGACCAGCCCCACCCCTCCCCACCTTCCCCACCCAGCCCCTCCCCTCCCACCCTCCCCTCCCCACCCAGCCCCTCCCCACCCTCCCGTCTCCACCCAGCCCCACCCCTCCCATTTTTGGACGCACGACGGACGGACGGACACAATAATCCCCTGTGGACTGGTGTTACCAGGAGGTTCCTGCCAGTAAATACATTTTTTATGACTCAAATGACTCAGGTTGGGGCCCACAAAGAGCAACAACGCTCCCTACGGGCAGGAGCGGAAGTCCTCAATTCTTAGCGCGCGTTCATCCAGGAACACCTCCCTGAGTCTCAAGACTCTTTGTCAAGAGGGTCCTTGCCAGGTGGGACGATGTTGCCGCTGCTGCTGCGTGTAACCCACAAGGAGAAAATTGGCCGGTTATTTTTGTTGTTATATTATTGGGATGTTCTGGCCGACAATAGTTGCTGTGTATCTTTTTGTCTTCGCTATGGGAGAAATAAAGCGGAGAACTCGGAGAAACCCCACACAGAAGCATGGGGAGAACCTACAAACTCAACGCAGAATTGTCCCCGAGTCTAGAGTCGAACCTCGGGGCTTCTTGTTGCGAGGCATGAGGGTTACCACCGCGCCACCTCCGCCCTGTCGCCCCACAGCGACCCTAGCGACTGTTTTTTGTCCCAAAGAGCATCGAGCGGTGTTGATCTTGTGTTTACTGAACCCTCCTGAGCTTGTGGCGGAAATTCCACATTCCTATGACGGGGGCTGAGTGCATCCGAAGGACGACCACTGGTGATCTTCCGCACAAAGTGGTATTCTTGTACGCTCTTTATCCACCGCATTGGGATGTGATTTGGCCAATGCCAGCTCCACTGTCTGTGTGTGTGTGTTTATCTATGGTAGTGTAGCGTTTTACACGCTGCGCTACGAACCTGGCGGCCCAAATTCAAGTCCCGCTCACGGCCAACACCAGTGACGATTATCTGAACCGGTCCTGGGCCTCTCCTAGGTCGACTCAGCCTCAAATGAGGACCTGGTGTGATGTGTGAGCATCGCCACCAGGGAGACATGCACACTCATGCCAACGCTTTAGTGGAACGTCACACGAGGGGGCGGGTGACCAGCACCACGTCCGGCCCTCTTTGTCTCTCCAGTGGCGATGTTTTCACATCGCACCAGGTACTCATTTGAGGCTGAGTCGACCTAGGGGAGGCCGAGGATCGGTTCATATAATCGTCACTGGTGTTGTTCGTGAGCGGGACTTTAATTTGGGCCGTTGGGGTTCGTAGCACAACGCGCTAACCGATACACAACCGCTGCCCCTGAGACGCATTGACTCACACAGAGACCCATAGACTCACACAGGGAGACCAATAGACTCACACATAGAGGCCCATAGACTCACACAGAGACCCATGGACTCATACAAAGGCCCATACACTCACGTAAAGACAAATAGACTCGCACTGAGACCCATAGACTCACACACAGAGACCCATAGACTCACACAGAGACCCGTAGAATCACACAGGGAGGCCCCTATAATCACACTGAGACCCATGGACTCACACAAAGACACATAGTCTCACATTGAGACCCATAGACGCATACACAGAGACTCATATACTAACATACAGAGGCCCATACACTTACACAGAGGCCTATAGACTCACACAAAGAAACCCATAGACTCACACTGAGGCCCATATACTCACAGAGACAGCCCATAGACTCACACAGAGACCGATAGATTCACACAGAGAGACCCATAGACTCACACGGAGAGACCCATACACTCAAAGACACATCGACTCACACTAAGATCAATAGACTCACGCAGAGACCGATAGATTCACACAGAGAGACCCATAGACTTACACAGAGAGACACATATACTCACACAGAGATCCATACTGTAGACTCACAACACAGAGGCCCATAGACTCACGCAGAGACCCATGGACTTACACAGAGAAACCCATACACTCAAAGACACATCGACTCACACTAAGATCAATAGACTCACACAGAGACCGATAGATTCACACAGAGAGACCCATACACTCAAAGACACATCGACTCACACTAAGACCAATAGACTCACACAGAGACCCTTAGACTCACACACAGAGACCCATAGACTCACACAGAGACCCGTAGAATCACACAGGGAGGCCCCTAGAATCACACTGAGACCCATGGACTCACACAAAGACACATAGTCTCACATTGAGACCCATATACGCATACACAGAGACTCATATACTAACATACAGAGGCCCATACACTTACACAGAGGCCTATAGACTCACACAAAGAAACCCATAGACTCACACTGAGGCCCATATACTCACAGAGACAGCCCATAGACTCACACAGAGACCGATAGATTCACACAGAGAGACCCATAGACTCACACGGAGAGACCCATACACTCAAAGACACATCGACTCACACTAAGATCAATAGACTCACGCAGAGACCGATAGATTCACACAGAGAGACCCATAGACTTACACAGAGAGACACATATACTCACACAGAGATCCATACTGTAGACTCACAACACAGAGGCCCATAGACTCACGCAGAGACCCATGGACTTACACAGAGAAACCCATACACTCAAAGACACATCGACTCACACTAAGATCAATAGACTCACACAGAGACCGATAGATTCACACAGAGAGACCCATACACTCAAAGACACATCGACTCACACTAAGACCAATAGACTCACACAGAGACCCTTAGACTCACACACAGAGACCCATAGACACACAGAGACCCACAGATTGGCACGGAGTTAACCCCGCAGCTCACGCCATGACCACGAGGCGGCGCCAGCCCCCTACACTCGAGCTCCTCTTCCTGGAAGAACACGAATCGCGCCGTGAATCCGCTGGCACTGCCGCCGCTGCTGCTGCGTTGACGGTGGTGCACAAAACACAATCAACAACAACAGCAGCAGCAACTCAACACGCGCATCAATCACGCTCTGTGTGTGGTCATACAAAGAAAACGTATAATAGGCGACGTTTCGGGCAATGACCCTTCTGCACAGCACACAGATAGGTCAGGTAGGTGAGTTGATCAACACTCTCCACCGTCGTCAATCCGCCGTGACGTTTCGAGCAATGGCACTTCATAGATCATAGGGCAGAAGAGGTAGAATGGCAAACACGCTATGTCCGCCATAAGTGCGGTAAAGAAGGACCATTGACCGAAACATCGCGCACGCTTCGATGCACCCACATTGTATACTTTTCGTTTTATTATTTTTTAAGACCATACACACGGAGTCGCTATTGATGAACGTGTTGATTTTTTGTTGTTGCGAGCGATATCGGATCGGTTAAACGAAAATCGATTTGCATCCACAGCCACTGGGGGGGGGGAGGGGGCGATAATAGGGGGCGCGTTTAGGGCGGCGCGTGGAGGGGGCTCGTGGAGGGGGGGGGGTGTGGAGGGGGGCCTGGAGGGGGGGCACGTGCACGGGTACACCACGTGCACGCGCATCCTTGACAAGGTCAAATCCGACGCGTGAATCCCGACCCCCCCCCACCTCCCAATCGTCACCCCCCCCACCCGACCTCTCAAATCAAAGCCCAGCCACCCACATCTCCCATCCACCCTCCCCATCACCCCTCGCCCCCCTCCCCCTCGCCCCCCTCTGAATGCCAACCCCGTTCCATCGTCTCGCTGAGCTCCATTGAGACACGCGCACAGCGCCAGTGTCAATCCACTGCTGGATGAGGGCCTCCCTCCAACCCGGGTTGTTTGACCATACTTCACCACGGGGACATGGAAGAGCAGTACAACGACAGATCTGCTGCACTGCCTCTGCTGCTTATAACGCAGTCCCGTAGCCCTATGGCAACCTGTTTGTGTGTGCGTGTGTGTCTGTGTGTGTGTGCGTGAGTGTGTCTGGGTGTGTGTGTGCGTGAGTGTGTCTGGGTGTATGTGAGTGCGCGTGAGTGTGTCTGGGTGTGTGCGTGTCTGGGTCTGTGTGTGCGCGTGAGTGTGTCTGTGTGTGCGTGAGTGCGCGTGAGTGTGTTTGGGTGTGCGTGTGCGCGTGAGTGTGCCTGTGTGTGCGTGAGTGTGTCTGTGTGTGCGTGAGTGCGCGTGAGTGTGTCTGGGTGTGTGCGTGAGTGTGTCTGGGTGTGCGCGTGAGTGTGTCTGTGTGTGCGTGAGTGTGTCTGTGTGTGCGTGAGTGCGCGTGAGTGTGTCTGGGTGTGTGCGTGAGTGTGTCTGGGTGTGCGCGTGAGTGTGTCTGTGTGTGCGTGAGTGTGTCTGTGTGTGCGTGAGTGCGCGTGAGTGTATCTGTGTGTGCGTGAGTGCGTGTGAGTGTGTCTGGGTGTGTGCGTGAGTGTGTCTGGGTGTGTCTGTGTGTGTGAGTGTGTCTGGGTGTGTGTGAGTGCGCGTGAGTGTGTCTGTGTGTGCGTGAGTATGCGTGAGTCTGTCCGTGTGTGCATGTCTGGGTGTGTGCGCGTGTAATGGGGAGCGGTCGTGCAGCGGTTGTCGCTACGCTGCGCTACGAACCCGGCGAACCGAGTTCAATTCCCGCTCACGGCCAACGCCGATGACGATTATCCGAACCGATCCTGGGCCTCCCCTGGGTCAGACTCGGCTTCAAATGAGTACCTGATGCGGTGTGTAAATATCGCAACTAGGGAGACGAAGGCGGCCGGGCGTGGTGCTGGCCACTTCACCCCCTCTGTGCCGTGCCAGCCTTCACAGGTGCTCGCTAACATCGCTTGCCCCAACAGTCTGTTGCAAGCTATAGGGGGGGGGGGTCTTTGTGCGGAGCGGTCGTGTAGTGCTGAGCACGCTGTGCGGCGAACCCGGCGACCCCGGTGCGGTGTGTAAACATCAGCACTGGAGAGACAAAGGCGGCCGGGAGTGGTGTTGGCCACCCACCCCGTCGCGTGTTGCGCCGGCCTTCTTAGGCGCTCGCTAACAGCGCCTGCCCCAACAGTCTCTTAGGGGCCGCCTTTGTGTCCCACGTGTTGTGGTGAGACATGCCAAAGCTTTAGTGGAACATTTAACCTAATGGTCACTGCATATACGTTGCGGACGGTTCCAGGTACCCATTTAAGGCCGAGCTCACCTAGGAGAGGCCCACAATCAGTTCAGAAATCCCTCGCGTCTGATGTTAACCGTGGTCGTGAATCGAATTCAAGTCGCCGGGTTCATAGCGCAGTGCGCTAACCACCGCGCCACCGCTCCCTTCCGTGTATATTTACGCGTGTGTCTCTATACGATGATAGATATTTATCGTGTACGTGTCTCTGCGTGCGTGCGTGTGGCTCTATATATAAACCGCATAACCTCCCCTGAAGCGATGCGTGGGGTGGCGGATTTTGGTGCGTGGGCCTCAGGCTCCCGGGGGGGTTCCGGTTCCCCTAATCCAGAGTCGGCGACCCCCTGAGACCGGTCGCGATTAGCCGGGCGTTGGGGCTGAGCGAGCACCTGTGATGAACAAAAACTAAAAAAATGTTTGACAAAAATGTTCATCAGGTCAAGCTCACTGAGCTATATCGAGCTCTATTTTCAGAAGCGAGCTGGCCGCAAGTGGCTCGTGATCATCATCATCATCCTTTTGAAATGTAAAGCAGCCAAATACTCCAAACGTATGGTGATGTTGATTCTCAATGTGGAGGGGAAAACCGGAGGACCCGGAGAAAAATCCACGCGACCACGGGGAGAGAGACACGCAAACTCCAAATATAACACAGGCGTCAGGGTCTGGATAGAACCCGCGACCTCCTGTAGACCAGGCGAGGTAGTTAACATCTCACCACAGAGAGAGAGACGCAAACCCCAAATATAACACAGGCGTCAATTCATAGCAGGACCCTCCTCAAGCAGAGTTTATGGGATTTGGCGAATCGCGTGCATGCCATGCATGGCATTGAATTACGATCCCCACCATCTTTCCATCACCACCATTATCACTACCATCACCACCATGACCATCATAATCATGAAACCACACCTAACATCAACTATCATCATTCAGCACCATCATAGATCATCATAGATCATCAATCATCATCATTATTACCCACCACCAAGAATAAGATAAAGATCTCCCGTATAGCCTTACCGGATTGTTGGGCCAAGTGCTTTTAGCGAGCACTTACGAAGGCCGGCACAGCATAGGAGAGGTTGTGTGGCCAGCACCGCGGCCAGCCGCCTTTGTCTTCCCAGTGGCGATATTTACACATTGCACCACGTACTCATTTGAGGCTGAGTCGACTTAGGGGAGGCCCAGAACCGATTCATATAATCGTCACTGGTGTTGGCCGTGAGCTGAAATAGAACTCGAGTCGCCGGCTTCGTAGCGCGTGGCACTAACCATTGCACTACTGCTCCCCCATATGACCCACCCCCACCATCATCACCATCATAATTACAATCTAACCACCACCATCATCACCATCATAATTACAATCTAACCACCACCATCATCACCATCATAATTACAATCTAACCACCACCATCATCACCATCATAATGACAATCTAACCACCACCATCATCACCATCATAATTACAATCTAACCCCCACCATCATCACCATCATAATTACAATCTAACCACCACCATCATCACCATCATAATTACAATCTAACCACCACCATCATCACCATCATAATTACAATCTAACCCCCACCATCATCACCATCATAATTACAATCTAACCCCCACCATCATCACCATCATAATTACAATCTAACCACCACCATCATCACCATCATAATTACAATCTAACCCCCACCATCATCACCATCATAATTACAATCTAACCCCCACCATCATCACCATCATAATGACAATCTAACCACCACCATCATCACCATCATAATTACAATCTAACCACCACCATCATTACCATCATAATGACAATCTAACCACCACCATCATCACCATCATAATTACAATCTAACCACCACCATCATCACCATCATAATGACAATCTAACCACCACCAACATCACCATCATAATTACAATCTAACCACCACCATCATCACCATCATAATTACCATCTCACCAACACCATCAATCATCATCGTCACCACCATCACCATCAGTTGCTGATGAATTACCATTGAGACTGCTCCTCCGATTAGCACGGTTGACTACGTAAAATGCGAAAGAAGTTCAACATACATATATTAGCCGATCGCAAATAACAAGATCATTAGAACATGTGTTAATTATTATAAATTATCATGTAATTAATTCGTTGTCTCCTCATCTCGCATCAATTGGCTTGGGGGGAGTCGCGTTGCAGGAAAATAAAATTGAAGATGCAAAACACATCTGTCTATAGCACTGCGTTGCAATAGGCGACGTTTCGAGCAATGACCCTTCTTCACAGCACATGGAGGTGTCAGAGAGATGCCACTTCGCTGGTCCGCAACGTCACCGATGTTACACACGTAGACATTGTTTATTTAATAGGGTCACACACACAGACACAGTGTTGTCTCCCCCACACCCACCCTACCTCTCAAATCAAAGCCCAGCCACCCACATCTCCCATCCACCCTCCCCATCACTCCTCGCCTCCCTCCCCCTCGCCCCCCTCTGAATGCCAACCCCGTTCCATCGTCTCGCTGAGCTTCATTGAGACACGCGCACAGCGCCAGTGGCAATCCACTGCTGGATGAGGGCCTCCCTCCAACCCGGGTTGTTTGACCATACTTCACCACGCCGGGTGAGTGCGGCTTGGTGAAGGCGTGGAGAGCGGAGACGCGGCTGGGGACATGCAAGTGCAGTACAACTGTAATGTAGTAACTCGGCGGGAGACGACTTCACGGGTAACACACTCTTTATTTTATCAAACTCGTTCACAGGTGACTAACACCTACTTCGTATCTCGGGTGACAAACACCCACTTAGTATCTCGGGTGACAAACACCCACTTAGTATCTCGGGTGACAAACACCCACTTAGCTACTTGGCGACTAACGCCCACTGAGCTACTCGGATGACCAACATCCACTTAGTATCTCGGGTGACAAACACCCACTTAGCTACTCGGCGACTAACGCCACTGAGCTACTCGGATGACCAACATCCACTTAGCTACTCGGCGACTAACGCCACTGAGCTACTCGGGACACTCCCTGCCCGGGGTATCCGTCTCGACTGTGGGTCCCCAGCCCGACCCACGGGGGCGTCGGACCCCGGGTCCCACAGCCTCGCCTCCGAGCCACACAGGGCCCCGGTCCCCACAAGGACGGCGGGACTAGGGGTCTCGGGGCACTAGGTCTTCAGCTCCGTCTTCGGGTCTTCAACTGGGTAACTCTCCCCGAGTGCTCTCGCGCGTCCCCCTTTATACCCCACCTGCGGACGTCGCTGCGAGCACCCACTTATTCGACCAATCGCTGGGCGCTGGCTACGATCCTCTTTTCCCACATCTCATCGTGCCTCACCACCCACGCCGCGCCGCCCCGTCATCTGTCACTCCCGGCGCGCGCGTCCACACCACGCCCACAACGCGTGCCCAACCCCGCACCCCGCGCCGCCCCGTGATCCATCACTGTCACAGTCGGCGCACGTCAATACCACCACTACATCACCCCCTACCACATAGCTCGCAGCCGACCCGGCTGCTATAAAAATATACAACCCGCCCTGTGTGCCCCGTAACACCACACAACAACAAGAACAACAACTAACGTAACAACACAACACGACGCGAACACTACCATCCGCAACCATCAACCAATGCCACCGCGACAATAGAACAATATATACAAACCGGCGAGTGACAATAGCAATGTGTATGCAGAAAGGAAAATAAATGGACAAAATTTTTTTTTTTTTTTCTTTCGACTCGTGCGGTGTCCCCTTCTTTCCGAGCGTCCCTACAACGGGACAATACCCCGGCAGAGGGGAACACCGGGCGAGCTCGGTGTAGAGAAAAAAACGTCTTCATGAAAATTGTTGAGCCCTAGCCCGAGTCCGCCTTGCCGGTCCGTCGTACGGCACCAGACGCGGTTGAACGTCCGGTGGTGCCGGCGGTTCAGGAAGACATCGGCCAGGCATCGAGGACCCGTGCGTGCCCCGGGGTTCAGGCTCCCGACGGTCAGCAGCCGTCAAGCCCGAGGCACCTGGGGGTGGGTCAGGTGGAGACACGTGAGGATCAGCCTGCGACACCTCCCTCCCCGAGTCGACGGTCACATCACACGCCCGGTCGTCACGGCACAGAACGGGGTCACACGGTGCCGCATAGGGCTTCAGTCGGGAGGGGTGCACATACCAACGGCGTTTCCCCCATTTAATCTGTATACTCTGGGGTCGTGCAACCCGCACAATTTCCACCGGTCCCCTCCAAGGTCTCAACAACTTGGGGGACGTAGCCAACGGTGCATGTGGACAATGCAGCCAGGCCTTATCGCCCGGTTTCCAATCATGCGTATGCACCCTCCGCTCATGCAATCTCTCGTTCGCAATTTGCCGCGATCGCGAATTCAACCTCGCCGCCTCCCGCGCTTCAGCCAATTTGGCGATATTAAATTTGATGTGGTCTGCCAATTTAGATTTTGCACGTGGCTGGGAAATCCCCAGTTGGACGTCCATGGCCGGATCGGCCTCCCGCCCATACATAAGAAAAAATGGGGAAAACCCCGTCGCCGCATGAGGGGCCATTCGATAGGCCGCGAGTACCCCCGGCACCTGTAAGTCCCAATCAACCTGATCGTCGCAGACCTGTTGGCACAACATAGACGTAATCGTCCTGTTCAGACGCTCAACCATCCCGTCAGTCTGCGGGTGGTAGGGGGAAGTACGCACTTTCTTTGTACCCAACAGGTCGCACACCTCGCGCAACAAAACGCTCGAAAAATTCTTTCCTTGATCCGTCAGCAAGCGTTCGGGGGCGCCCTTGTCCAAAACATAACCCTGGACAAAGGCGTCCGCCACCGCCGCAGCCGACTGGTTGGCGAGCGGCCATGCCATAGGCCATCGGGTGAAGTATTCCACGCCAACCAGCAGGAACCTATTTCCCCTTGGTGTAGCCGGAAAGGGCCCCAAGATGTCCAACGCTACCAATTCGTTTATACGCGAAACCTGAATGGATTGCAGCGGTGGATTAGCTGCCAATGGTGGCGGTTTCCTTTTGGCGCACCCTACGCATCCCTTAAGAATATTCGCCACGTCGTTACCCATCCCCGGCCAATAATAGTCTCGCTGGATTAGGGCGAGCGTTTTGTGAAAACCCAGATGCATGAGCCGTTCATGAGCTGCCAGAACAACCCTACCCCGCATAGCAACAGGCACAACGAGCACGTGACGCCGGGACATGTTGTCCCACTTCATCAAAAGGCCCTGTCTGCACACCCAGGAACCGACCCGCGCCTCCCCTAGCTCGGGAGCGCCAACTTTCCGACGTAGCGTAAGTAGGGAGCTGTCGGACATCTGGAGACGGCCCCACTCAACGAGGGGCAACGACAACAGCGAATCCCTCCCCGTGGGGGCGTCCTCTCCCGGGGTGTCAGAGGCGGCGAGCGCAACTCCCGGGGTGCCGGCGACCGGGGGTTTGCACCGCGCCGATCCCAACAAACATGTGCAGTCCGTGCACGGAGGCAACCGCGACAAGGCGTCCGCATTTGAGTGTCGCAATCCCTTGCGGTAAATCGTCGTGAATTGGTAGTCCTGAAGGACTTCCAACCATCGGGACAATTGGCCCGATGGCTGTGCCACGCGCATAGCGTATTGTAGAGCCGCATGGTCCGTACGGACCGTAAAATGACGGCCGTAAAGATACGGCCTGAATTGCTGTGTAAAAAACACAATCGCTAACAATTCACGACGAGTTACGCAATAGCGTTGTTCGGCGGGGGAAAGAACTCTACTACCGTAGGCGACCACCCGTTCAACCCCCCCGACCACCTGTGAGAGCGCCCCCCCGATACCCGTGTTGCTGGCGTCTGTGTCAAGCAAAAACGGTTGTGTGAAATCGGGGTAACACAAGGGGGGAGCCTGCACCAAGGCGTCACGAAGGGAGCAGAACGCAGCCTCCTCTTCCGCCCCCCAGTGAAACCTCACACCCTTAGCCGTCAAAGCGTGCAGGGGCCTGGCTATGGTGGCAAATTGCTTGACAAAACGACGGTAATAGGAGGCGAAACCAATGAAACTGCGAACCTCCGTGACCGAGGTTGGCGTTGGCCATGAGCTGACGCAATGCGTCTTAGCAGGGTCCGTCGAGATCCCTGAACGACTCACGATATGGCCCAAATACCTGACCGATTCCCGAAGCAGAAAACATTTAGCCGGTTTAAATTTAAGCTTAGCGGAACGCATCCTGAGGAACACCGCTCTCAGTCGCTGGAGGTGCTCCTCGAAAGTCCGACTAAAGACGATGATATCGTCGAGATAAATCAAACAGGTATCCCATTGGAGGCCCGACAAAACCAATTCCATGAGTCTCTGGAACGTGGCGGGAGCGGAATGTAAGCCCATGGGCAAACGGTTGAATTCAAATAGGCCACCAGGTGTCCGGAAAGCAGTTTTAGGTTTAGACTCGTTATCGAGTGGCAATTGCCAAAATCCAGAAAGCAGATCGAGTGTGGAAAAAAACTGTGCTCCCGCCAAGGCATCCAGCGACTCATCCATCCTGGGGAGCGGATACGCATCCGCCATCGAGATTTTGTTTAAGCGGCGGAAATCGACACAAAACCGCAAGGACCCGTCCTGTTTCTTTACTAGAACAATAGGAGCACCCCACGGACTAGAAGAGGGCGAAATGATATCGGCCGCCAACATATCATTAACCGCCGATTGCACATGTTCCTTCTCGGCTGGGCTGAGCCGGAAGGGATTCTGACGAATAGGGGCCGCGTCCCCTGTAGCTATGTGGTGGCGCAACAGGTCAGTGCAGCCGATATCGTACTTATGTTTGCTGAACACATCAGCAAACTCGAGTAGCAAACCCCTCAATGCTCCCAATTGCACCTCGGACAAGTTAGCAGAACCGGCACACAACGAGTCCAACCACTCAGTCCCCTCATCACTTGGAGGATGCGACTTGACAGTGAAATCTGCTTGAGCCACGAGCCGTTCCTCAACGGGTAGCGGCGCGGCGTGAGCCAGCACCGTTCCCTGCGCAATTACGGCCGGTCGCGACCCCGTATTCAGGACCATTACGAACGGCTCACTGTCCCCTCTCACCATGGTTTGAGCAACCGCTAAGTCGAGGCCCCTTCTGGCCCTGTTAGACGGCCCCAACAGCACCCCCTGTGCCTCCGCACCCACCTCGAGTGGCTTCCTGAACCGAAGGGGTACTAACATTTGCGATCCCGGGGGCACCCGTACAGTGTGAGTTGCCAGCGCCTGCACCGTCGCACAAACCGTGCGCATTTTTGTAGGGCCCGTCAAGAACGCAACCCGCCGACCTGACGGAAGCTCTATGCAGGCCTGATCTATAAGAATTTTGATGGGCATTTTGGACAAAAAGTCCGTACCTAGCAAACAAGGAACGGCCAGCGATGATGATACAAAAATAGGGCCCGCCAATTTGATGTCACCAATGCAAATAGTCGCCCTAATCTGGCCGATGATCCCCAGGGATCCCCCATTCGCCGCATAAAATGGCACGTCTACTGGCAGAAGGGGTCTACTTTGGACGGGAAGAATGTTATAAATAAGGTCCGAGATGATGGTGGCCGACGCACCCGTGTCAACAAGCACCCGGACCTCAACCCCGTCAATGAACCCCGTTACCACGGACGACCCGGCCGACGCAGCCACGATCCTGTGGGCCAATTCGGACCACTCGACTGCTTGCGGGCCGCGTACGGACCCCCCTCGCCGAAATGAACCCCCGGCACCCAGCCGCGAACCCCCCACCGCCAAGCGCGTACCCGAATGTGCCGTGTTTGTGGACCGAACGTGTGAGGTGCCGCGACTTGCCGGGTTTTGTTGGGATGACTTGTGGCCCTGGTCGTCGTCCCGACGTGGTCCTGTGGCGCGCTGACGCGGAGCCCGGCACCCGGCTGCGACGTGACCCCGAAGGCCGCAGTTGTAGCAGACGATGGACGTCGTAGGTTTCGGTTGCTCCAGCTTGCGGGGTGAACGTGTGGGCGAACGACCTCCCGTTCTCCACTCCCCCGGACGCGATGCAGCGAAGGCCTGCTCCTGATCCGCAGCTGGCTGAGGTTCGGCGATCGTGGCGGCCAGTGCCGCGTTCCCCGCCCATTTGCAGACGACCCCCGGCTTGCGTTTGAGGACCTCGTACGCGTGAATGCTCGTGGCGATCGCCAGGGAGCAGATATCCATCTCGTCCGCCACATTGATGGGGACCCCCAACTCGTGGGCCAACACCAGCAGCTGCTCCGTCACCATGGCGTCCTTCCCCTCCTTATCCATGCGGGGAAAAGCTGCGTCCGCCAAGGCGAGTAGTGCCGTGCGATAGGCGAGCGTCGTTTCTCCAGCCACCTTCCGCCGATCGTAGAACTGGTGGCGACACGTGGAGGGCGGCCCGAACACCTTCGCCATCAGGTGTAATGCGGCCTGGAGCGTAGAGCGGGACGACCTTGCAGCAGATGTGAAGGCTGCAAGCGCGTCGTCGTCAAGCATCGCTGGCAACGCACGCAGGGCAGTGGTGTCGGACCACCCCGACATCTCCTGATGAGCGAGGAACCTTCGTTGGAAGGCTCCCCAGTCGCCCCCATCCGCCTTGAACGCCGACAGCGCGGGCAATCTTTGCTGGAGGACCCGATCGTCGTCGACGTCGGAGAGATTTCCCCGCGCTCCGCTGTAGTTGTGTAAAATGTCGGCTCGGTTGTCAGGCGCAAAATGGAGAGCTCCGGCGCGCGCTGATGACGTGGGCTGCGCTGAGCGGAGGTGTCCGGCCACGTGGCGTCCGTCTTTCCCGCCAATCGGTGGCGGCCCCCCAAAAACGGCGGCAACTTCCAGACTTTTGGCGCGAAGCGCCTTTTGGCGGGATTCCTCCAACGTCGCTTCCTCCACCAACCCCGCAGCCGTTTTTCCGCTCGCCGGAACGGAGATGTCGGCCAAGACAGCGGCGGCGGCGAGTAGCAACTCCGCCAACCGGGAGTGCGCGTCTTGGAGGCTGGTGTCGGAGGCAAGCGGAGCGTCGGCCATCACCGCGAAGTGCTGCATCGGCGGCAACTCCTCGTCCTCTCCTCCCGAGGTTGGTGTCCCCGGTACGCCGTCGTCGTCCCGACCTCGCTCGTGGGTACGGGTAGTCTTCCTCGTGTCCATACTTTTTGAAGACAGGTTTACTTCTGACGCCAGTTGTAATGTAGTAACTCGGCGGGAGACGACTTCACGGGTAACACACTCTTTATTTTATCAAACTCGTTCACAGGTGACTAACACCTACTTCGTATCTCGGGTGACAAACACCCACTTAGTATCTCGGGTGACAAACACCCACTTAGTATCTCGGGTGACAAACACCCACTTAGCTACTTGGCGACTAACGCCCACTGAGCTACTCGGATGACCAACATCCACTTAGTATCTCGGGTGACAAACACCCACTTAGCTACTCGGCGACTAACGCCACTGAGCTACTCGGATGACCAACATCCACTTAGCTACTCGGCGACTAACGCCACTGAGCTACTCGGGACACTCCCTGCCCGGGGTATCCGTCTCGACTGTGGGTCCCCAGCCCGACCCACGGGGGCGTCGGACCCCGGGTCCCACAGCCTCGCCTCCGAGCCACACAGGGCCCCGGTCCCCACAAGGACGGCGGGACTAGGGGTCTCGGGGCACTAGGTCTTCAGCTCCGTCTTCGGGTCTTCAACTGGGTAACTCTCCCCGAGTGCTCTCGCGCGTCCCCCTTTATACCCCACCTGCGGACGTCGCTGCGAGCACCCACTTATTCGACCAATCGCTGGGCGCTGGCTACGATCCTCTTTTCCCACATCTCATCGTGCCTCACCACCCACGCCGCGCCGCCCCGTCATCTGTCACTCCCGGCGCGCGCGTCCACACCACGCCCACAACGCGTGCCCAACCCCGCACCCCGCGCCGCCCCGTGATCCATCACTGTCACAGTCGGCGCACGTCAATACCACCACTACACAACGACAGATTTGCTGCATTGCCCTCTGCAGCTCATATCGTAGTCCCGAAGCCCTATGGCAACCTGTGCGCGTGAGTGTGTCTGGGTGTGTGTGAGTGTGCGTGTATGCGCGTGAGTGTGTCTGGGTGTGTGTGTGTGAGTGTGTCTGGGTGCGTGTGTGCGCGTGAGTGTGTCGGGGTGTGTGTAAGTGTGTCTGGGTGTGTATGTGTGCGTGAGTGTGTCTGGGTGTGTGTACGTGTGCGTGTGTGCGCGTGAGTGTGTCGGGGTGTGTGTGTGTGTGAGTGTGTCTGGGTGTGTGTGAGTGTGCGTGTGTGTGCGTGAGTGTGTCTGGGTGTGTGTGCGTGGAATGGGGAGCGGTAGTGCAGTGGTTAGCGCTACGCTGCGCTACGAACTCGGCTAGCCGAGTTCAATTCCCGCTCACGGCCAACACAGGTGTAATGTTGTCTCTTGCACACATTACACCTTGCCAACACAGGTGTGATGTGTGCGAGAAGATGAATGTGGTTTTCGCCCACAGTAACCCGCCCACCCGACGTATCCCCGCTGATTCCCCCCTCCCTCCCTCCTACCCCCTCGCCCCCGGGCTCATTCACTCGCCCCAGGCAGGAACACCACCGTCTCTGTTTCTCGTGTGAATGTGAGAGAGAGAGAGCGAGAAAACATTTTGATCCTCGTCTTCACCACCACCACCAAAAACATATCGAGACCCAACCCAGCCATCACAATAAACATCTCCCCAACAAGTTCAGCACACACACACAAAAACGCAAGCACGCCTCTGGCCTCCGCGTGACGTGCACGGACCATTATAAATTACACAGAATATATTTATTTTCAAAATGAAATAATAATAAAATATTTTCTTGGGCTAAAACAAAATAAGCAAAAGTCTCGTATGTCGGTTGCCGAACCACGCGGAATGCCCCCCCCCCCCATCTAAGTGCGGCCCAACAACCCCCCTCGACTCCCAGCACGGCGTCGGGGAGGCCCTCATCATCCAGCAGTGGATTGATACAAGGGCAGTGCATGTGAACATTTTAATGTACGTGTCGTATGTTCCCAAATCAATGGGGGAGTCCTGGTGGCTGGGTGGGTGGGTGATGTTGAGCCGGCACCGCTGAGAAAGCCGGGGATCGAATTTGGATTTCAGCCGCTGCTGCCTGTGGTGAAACGACCGACTTGTCCAGACGCAGCGAGTAGCCCGGCCACCAAGGACTTGCAGAGGAGCTTACGGACGTACACAGAGACCCATGAATTCTCATAGAGACCCATAGACTCACATAGCGGCCCATAGACTGACATAGAGACCTATAGACTAACATAGAGACCTATAGACTCACATAGAGACCTATAGATTCACATAGAGACCTATAGACTCGCATAGAGCGAGTTGTGATGAAACCAGATTCTCAAGCGTCGTGAGATGATGGTCGTAGCACGGTCACCAAGAATTCTCAACGAGACCCATTGACTTACTCAAAGAACCATAACACCTACAGAGACATCAGTGGACTTACATCGAGATCCATACGCATATACATATATACCCATTGACTTACACGGAAATATCCGAGCTTCGTTGCCAGTCTCTCGGATCTAGGATGACTGCGGTTACTGAAGAGCCCAATGCGAGATGCAGGAGGCGCTGGATGGGCTGGGTGGGTGGCTGGGTGGGTGGCTGGGTGGGTGGCTGGGCGGGGTGGGTAGGTGGGTGGCTGGGTGGGTGGGTGGCTGGGTGGGTGGTTGGGTGGCTGGGTGGGTGGGTGGCTAGGTGGGTGGCTGGGTGGGTGGCTGGGTGGGTGGGTGGCTGGGTGGCTGGGTGGGTGGCTGGGTGGGTCGGTGGGTGGCTGGGTGGGTGGTTGGGTGGCTGGGTGGGTGGCTGGGTGGCTGGGTGGGTGGCTGGGTGGCTGGGTGGGTGGGTGGCTGGGTGGGTGGCTGGGTGGGTGGGTAGGTGGCTGGGTGGGTGGCTGGGTGGGTGGCTGGGGTGGGTTGCTGGGTGGGTGGCTGGGTGGGTGGCTGGGTGGCTGGCTGGGTGGGTGGCTGAGCGGGTGGCTGGGTGGGTGGCTGGGTGGGTGGTTGGGTGGCTGGGTGGGTGGGTGGCTGGGTGGGTGGCTGGGTGGCTGGGTGGGTGGCTGGGTGGGTGGCTGAGCGGGGTAGCTGGGTGGGTGGCTGGGTGGGTGGCTGGGTAGGTGGCTGGGCGGGGTGGCTGAGTGGGTGGCTGGGTGGGTGGCTGGGTGGGTGGGTGGCTGGGTGGCTGAGCGGGGTGGCTGGGTGGGTGGCTGGGTGGGTGGCTGGGTCGGTGGGTGGGTGGCTGGGTGGGTGGGTGGCTGGGTGGGTGGCTGGGTGGGTTGCTGGGGTGGGTGGCTGGGTGGGTGGCTGGGTGGCTGGCTGGGTGGGTGGGTGGCTGAGCGGGTGGCTGGGTGGCTGGGTGGGTGGGTGGCTGGGTGGGTGGCTGGGTGGGTCGGTGGGTGGCTGGGTGGGTAGTTGGGTGGCTGGGTGGGTGGCTGGGTGGCTGGGTGGGTGGCTGGGTGGCTGGCTGGGTGGGTGGCTGGGTGGGTGGCTGGGTGGGTGGGTGGGTGGCTGGGTGGGTGGCTGGGTGGGTGGGTAGGTGGCTGGGTGGGTGGCTGGGTGGGTGGCTGGGGTGGGTGGCTGGGTGGGTGGCTGGGTGGGTGGCTGGGTGGCTGGCTGGGTGGGTGGCTGAGCGGGTGGCTGGGTGGGTGGGTGGCTGGGTGGTTGGGTGGCTGGGTGGGTGGGTGGCTGGGTGGGTGGCTGGGTGGCTGGGTGGGTGGCTGGGTGGGTGGCTGAGCGGGGTAGCTGGGTGGGTGGCTGGGTGGGTGGCTGGGTAGGTGGCTGGGCGGGGTGGCTGAGTGGGTGGCTGGGTGGGTGGCTGGGTGGGTGGGTGGCTGGGTGGCTGAGCGGGGTGGCTGGGTGGGTGGCTGGGTGGGTGGCTGGGTCGGTGGGTGGGTGGCTGGGTGGGTGGCTGGGTGGGTGGCTGGGTGGGTTGCTGGGGTGGGTGGCTGGGTGGGTGGCTGGGTGGCTGGCTGGGTGGGTGGGTGGGTGGCTGAGCGGGTGGCTGGGTGGGTGGCTGGGTGGGTGGCTGGGTGGGTGGGTGGCTGGGTGGCTGGGTGGCTGGGTGTGTGGCTGGTTGGGTGGCTGGGTGGGTGGCTGAGCGGGGTGGCTGGGTGGGTGGCTGGGTGGGTGGCTGGGTGGGTGGCTGGGTGGGAGGCTGAGCGAGGTGGCTGTGTGGCTGGGTGGGTGGGTGGCTGGGTGGGTGGGTGGGTGGCTGGGTGGGTGGCTGGGTGGGTGGGTGGGTGGGTGGCTGGGTGGGTGGCTGAGCGGGCTTCCTTGTGCGCTCGCCGGTGAGGCTCCAGGTGCACGATGCCCACCAGACCGATCCACCTCCAGTTTGTGCGATCTTGAGCAAGGGGCCCATGCATAGATGTCGCATTATTATTAATTATTTTTTATTATTAGTGGGCTGGTAGGAATAATACTAATACCGGTACAGGGATATCGACCGCACACACACGCGCACACACACACGCACATACGCGCACACACGCACATACACGTACACACGCACACACACCGCACGCACACACACACACACGTACACACACATGCACGCACGCACACGTAATGAAGTTGTGTTGCTACGCTTCCAGTTCGCCGTGAATAACGATCCGAAGCCCAATAGCGCCCATTCATCACGCCGCTCGAGTGGGCCGGACACGCACGCACGCACACACACGCACACAGTCACACATATACACACACGCACGCACACACGCACACACAGACACGCACACACACGCGCATACACACGCACACACACGCACGCACGCAAACACACACGCACACACACGCGCATACACACGCACACGCACACACATACACACACGCACGCACGCGCACACACACGCACACACACACACACACGCACCTCTCACCTGCAAGGCAGCGGTCGCCGCTTCTCCTCCCACATCTCTCGTCGCGGCAGCTGTAACGATGGTGCAAGTTTGTTTTTATCATCAATTCCTCCTCCACCCCTCCCCGCCACTGTTCACCCACCAGAATAAATGAGTTCGCCCATAGTCAGTCGATCAAAAAGTTTCGCCGTGAGGCGCCGGAAGCGACGGCCATCTTGTTTAATTCACAGATCGCAGGGGGAGCGGGCGGCCATCTTGTCGGACGGACGGACGGACAAACGGACGCGGACGGACGGACGATATAATCTATTGGTGGTCTGGTCCACTTCGTTCCTACCAGTATAACTACTTTGTATCGTGTCCCCGCCGCCCAACTCCTTGAGTTGGCCTCCCCCTCCCCCTGAGAGTCTCGCTCGGACGCTCCAGCGTCAACGTGGGAGCGTCAACGTTGGAGCGTCCGAGCTATGGCGTCAACTAGTGCTGTTGCGGTTGTCCATGATGGTCCTGACATTCCAGGTCCCAAATTTTATTTCATATTTTATTCATTATTATTATATAAGATTATTTTTCGACCCCCAAAAAAGTGGATGGTGGGTACTACTGGCCGCCGTGAAGCAGTCTGGGGGAGGGCACGAGGCCGACTATTCTTGTTAAAGGTTTCTTTTTGGGGGGGGGGGGGATTAGACTGAGGGTGGACTACGTTTGGGACGGTCTTTGTGTTTTGATGGTGTGCGCAGAGGGCACCATAAAGGGGGGGACTGCTCTGTCACAGTTGCAGCTGCCGAAAACGACACTGCCGCCTCGTCCGAGTGTCAGGGGCGCCACGGTGGGCTGGAGATGTTAAAACACCTCGCCTGGTGTACATGGAGGTCATGGGTTCGATCCCGACAACCGACGCTTGTATATTTGGAGTCTGCGTCTCTCTCTCTCTCCGTGGTCACGTGGGTTTTTCTCCGGGTCCTCCGGTTTCCCCCCCTTCCCTCCACATTTTAGAAACACGCGTTTGAGAAACAAATCATGTCCACACGACGATAAACCACCAACTTCGTTGTGCTGCCATTTGTGATGGCAGGGTCGCTCCTGCACAAATAAAGATCTCTAGAGCTCAGTGGGGCCTCACGTGGTCAAATTAAAACATATTTGACGTCGTGAGTTTGTCCTCTGTCATGCCGTGTGGGTCGTGAGCGTTGTTTGACCACTCGTCGAGCTGATACACCAGTGGGGCTTTGCCTGGTAGGATGGGAATGGTTCAGTTGTATTTGTTTGCGTGATTTGTTTACCTTTCTTGTTCTTTGCACTACTCTCGTGTTTGTGTACTGTTTGTTGTTGTGACGTTCTTACCCCCGTGCCCCTACTGGACATCTGTGAAAAAGAGCTTTACAGCTCATCGGATTCCTCCAGTGTCAATATTATGATTCTGATCGGTGCGGGTTGTTGAAGAGTGTGGAGCACAGACGCGGCAGCGTAGAAGTACATTACAACAACGGGAAATTGTGGACCAGTTGCTGCAGAATGCGTCTGGGAGTATTTGACCGCACTACATTTCCACGCGACGATAAGTCACCGCACTTCGTTGGGCTATCGCTTGTGATGGCAGCGGGGCCTTACCTGGTAAAATAAAATCATGATAAATTATACAGTTAGAATGATATTGCTCGCGAAAGCCGATGTGTTGAACCCGTTAAAAATCTAGTTTAGAGTTTACAGACGACCATCTAATAACTGCTGGGGAGCCCCCGGGACATCACGGCCACGGTCTCCCGACCGCCGAAGGAAATTTTAATTTTGTATTTCGTGTTCGAGGGAGAAGAACGGACAGTGGAGTGGAGGGGGATGGGGGGGCTAGGGGCAGATGTGCGTGATTTATTCTCACGCGGGGGCCGCCCTTGCACGCCGGCGAGCTCGCGATCTTGGCCGGGCAAGGCACCCCGAGCACGTAAGCCGAGACGAGTGGGAAACGCGCGGCCTCCTGCAGCCCGACATCCGCCTTCACAGCCGCTGAGGATACACATCTAAATATATAAACATATGATGTATACAAAATGGATGTCCATGAGTCAACACAGAGACTCATAGACCTACAGAGAGACCCATTGCCATACATAGAGACCCGTAGACCTACAGAGAGACCTATCGATCTACATAGAGACCCATAGCCATACATAGAGACCCATAGACCTCCATAGAGACCTATCGATCTACATAGAGACCCATAGACCGACTAGGTTCTCAAGTTGATCGTTGTCGACTCCGTCGCCAATAACCGCACGCAAAAATAAACACCCATTGCATTGAATCTGGTTTCCCACTACATTCTCCTGCACTCTATCTGCGAGGCTTGAAATGTGCCACGTGATATCCGTGCGATGGACGACGCTCTTAGCTTGGCACGCGATCTGGACGCAGTGCGCGTTCCTGCAGCGAGGGCTGCTTGGACTGGTAGTATATGCATTGTCTTTGAAACTGATTGGTCTACACCAGAGTCAGCTTTCTTTAGAGACTAGGCTCGAAAGAAGAAAGCTGTCTCGGGCGTGGACCAGTTACTTTCAAAGACAATGCATTTCCTACCAGAGCGTGTTTTTTGTTGTTTTAATGTTCACCCCAAGCATATGTGGTGAGTGCAGACATGATTCCGTGCAAAAGGTTTCAGTTTGGCGTTTTAACATCTGAACACAACTGTTTTATTGCCAGATTGGGTAAAACCTATTCTGATATTGTGATACTGGCAAGGGAGGTCCCACGATGCTTGGACTGCCTTGGGAGTTCAGCAGAACCGCCGCTGACGCCGTCTCGTCTGGCGGCGTTCTCCGGCACAAGGTGATGCGCCGCTCGCTGCAAGAAAGTTCCAGAACGGTTAACGTCGACCCATGATCACAATTGCGAGGAAAACATTCACCGGTTCATTCGCCTGCTGGTTTACGACGTGGGGCCGCGGTGGCGTAGTGATTAGCCGCAGTGATTAGCCGCGGCGGTCCTCCGACCATACTTCACCACGCTGGTCGGTACGGGTTGGTGAATGGGGGGGAGCAGGGAGGAAATGAGACCCAGGGCGGCTCCCGATATCAGACGCCCCACCATGGGCGTCGAACTCAGGCCGCGGGGATAATGGCTCACAGCGAGACCCGCCCGTGTATTTTCGATCTATAGTCAAAGTAACAATTTTATTCTTCTAAAATGCCGTTGCGATGAACACCGCCGAGAATAAGATCCAAGTCGCGCCTTGCCTGCGGCTCCGCGCGCCTCTCGTTTGTGCGGTATTTTGGTCACTCGTAGCGTCCATGGCGGTCAACGCATCAACGATTAAATTAATTTTGAAAAAAATATTTTCAAAAGAAATGGCACGCGTGAACATTCGCACAAGGGACATGCATTTGGCCATAAAACTGGTTCCTAAACCCCTGCGTACCAACCCCCCCCGCCCAACTAAAGACAAAGATCCCCCGTATAGCCTTGCACGGACACGTTGTGGCAAGTGCTGGTATTAGCGAGCACCACTTAAGGACGACAAGCAACAACGGTCGGGGCTGCGGGCCAAGGTTCTGATATTGACACTCGGCAGCAACAGCCACTCACTCGTTTACGGCTCAGTCGACCGAGTTGACCGCCTCCGAGATCACTCGCCGCTGATGATCGCCGTGGCCGGGAGATGTTGAAGGTGTGTTTTTTTATTCGTCTCGAAAGAAACTAAATCCAAACTATTTATTAATATATTTTTTATTTTTACCAGGTGAAGCCCCACTGAGTTTCGCGGTTCTTTTTTCAGAAGCGGCCAGGCTATCACAAATGACAGCTCAAAGAAGTGATTCATCACCACGTGGAAAATGTATAGCAGCCAAATACTCGAAACGTGTGAAGTTGATTCTAAATGCGGAGGGAGAAACCGGAGTACCCGGCTAAAAATCCACACGACCACGAGAAGAGAGAGACACACACAGGCTCGGGATCATACCAGGCGAGGTAGTTAACATCTCCTAGCCACCGTGGTGATGATGATGAGAGAGACACTCAAACTCCAAATATACAGCAGCAGGCGTCAGGGTCAAGATCGAACCCACGTCCTCCTGCATACCAGGCGAGGTAGTTAACATCTCCTAGCCACCGTGGTGATGATGATGATGAGAGAGACACTCAAACTCCAAATATACAACAGCAGGCGTCAGGGTCGGGATCGAACCCACGTCCTCCTGAATACCAGGCGAGGTAGTTAACATCTCCTAGCCACCGTGGTGGTGATGATGATGAGAGAGACACTCAAACTCCAAATATACAGCAGCAGGTGTCAGGGTCGGGATCGAACCCACGTCCTCCTGCATACCAGGCGAGGTAGTTAACATCTCCTAGCCACCGTGGTGATGATGATGAGAGAGACACTCAAACTCGAAATATACAACAGCAGGCGTCAGGGTCGGGATCGAACCCACGTCCTCCTGCATACCAGGCGAGGTAGTTAACATCTCCTAGCCACCGTGGTGGTGATGATGATGAGAGAGACACTCAAACTCGAAATATACAACAGCAGGCGTCAGGGTCGGGATCGAACCCACGTCCTCCTGCATACCAGGCGAGGTAGTTAACATCTCATAGCCATCTTGGGGCCCCATGGTAGCGAGAGACTAGAGTTCACCGGATGAAAACCCGACCACGCGTGCGAGGGGACAGAACTCAACGCGTGTAGCATGCAGGCGATCAGCACCACCCCCTCTCTCTCCCTACACCCCCCGCCACAGCGGACACACACAGGCCGCGGTCGGGTCCAACTCGCCTCGTGTCGGTCCCCGATTCCAGCACCCACAGATGGGGCCCGTACATGCCCCCCCCTCCGCCACTGTGCGCTCCCCCGAGACCCCAACGTTGACCATGACGTGCACTCGGGGGGGGGAGGGGGGGCTGGAGGAGAGTGGGGGGCAGGGAGTGCCTGGCTAGCTGCGCCGTGCTTGGCTATGGGGGCGCATGACGGGTGTGAGTGCCTTACCGCGTGTTGCTATCGAGGACAGAATTTCCCAGTCCAGTATCTCCATCCAGCAGCCTTCTCTCTCCATCTCTCGTTCCGTCTCTTCTCAAGCGTCTACCTCCCACTCTCCATCCATCTCTCACTCCACCATCTCTCACTCCACCATCTCTCATTCCACCATCTCTCACTCCACCATCTCTCACTCCACCATCTCTCACTCCATCTCTCACTCCACCATCTCTCACTCCACCATCTCTCACTCCATCTCTCACTCCACCATCTGTCACTCCACCATCTCTCACTCCATCATCTCTCACTCCACGAAATCTCACTTCACCATCTCTCACTCCACCATATCTCACCCCACAATCTCTCACTCCACCATCTCCCACTCCACCATTTCTCACTCCACCATCTCTTACTCCACCATCTCTCACTCCACCATCTCTCACTCCATCTCTCACTCCACCATCTCCCACTCCACCATTTCTCACTCCATGTCTCAATCCATCATCTCTCACTCCATCTCTCACTCCATCATCTCTCACTCCATCTCTCACTCCATCTGTCACTCCACCAACTCTCACTCCACCATCTCTCACTCCATGTCTCACTCCATCATCTCTCACTCCATCTCTCACTCCACCATCTCTCACTCCACCATCTCTCACTCCATCTCTCACTCCATCATCTCTCACTCCACCATCTCCCACTCCATCTCCCACTCCACCATCTCCCACTCCATCTCTCACTCCACCATCTCTCACTCCATCTCTCGCTCCACCATCTCTCACTCCACCATCTCCCACTCCAGCATCTCTCACTCCACCATCTCCCACTCCATCATCTCTCACTCCACCATCTCTCACTCCACCATCTCTCACTCCACCATCTCTCACTCCACCATCTCTCACTCCACCATTTCTCACTCCACCTCTCACTCCACCATCTCTCACTCCACCATCTCTCACTCCACCATCTCCCACTCCATCTCTCACTCCACCATCTCTCACTCCACCATCTCCCACTCCACCATCTCCCACTCCACCATCTCTCACTCCACCATCTCTCACTCCACCATCTCTCACTCCATCTCCCACTCCACCATATCTCACTCCACCATCTCTCACTCCCCCATCTCTCACTCCACCATCTCTCACTCCACCATCTCTGACTCCATCTCTCACTCCACCATCTCTCACTCCATCATCTCTCACTCCACCATCTCTCACTCCACCATATCTCACCCCACAATCTCTCACTCCACCATCTCCCACTCCACCATCTCTCACTCCACCATCTCTCACTCCATCTCTCACTCCACCATCTCTCACGCCACCATCTCTCATTCCACCATCTCTCACTCCACCTCTCACTCCACCTCTCACTCCACCATCTCTCACTCCACCATCTCTCACTCCACCATTTCTCACTCCACCATATCTCACCCCACAATCTCTCACTCCACCATCTCCCAATCCACCATCTCTCACTCCACCATCTCCCACTCCACCATCTCTCACTCCACCATCTCTCACTCCATCTCTCACTCCACCATCTCTCACGCCACCATCTCTCATTCCACCATCTCTCACTCCACCTCTCACTCCACCATCTCTCACTCCACCATCTCTCACTCCACCATCTCTCACTCCACCATATCTCACCCCACAATCTCTCACTCCACCATCTCCCACTCCACCATCTCTCACTCCACCATCTCTCACTCCACCATATCTCACTTCACCATCTCTCACTCCACCATATCTCACCCCACAATCTCTCACTCCACCATCTCCCACTCCACCATCTCTCACTCCACCATCTCTCACTCCACCATCTCCCACTCCACCATCTCTCACTCCACCATCTCTCACTCCATCTCTCACTCCACCATCTCTCACGCCACCATCTCTCATTTCACCATCTCTCACTCCACCTCTCACTCCACCTCTCACTCCACCATCTCTCACTCCACCATCTCTCACTCCACCATTTCTCACTCCACCATATCTCACCCCACAATCTCTCAATCCACCATCTCCCACTCCACCATCTCTCACTCCACCATTTCCCACTCCACCATCTCTCACTCCACCATCTCTCACTCCATCTCTCACTCCACCATCTCTCACGCCACCATCTCTCATTCCACCATCTCTCACTCCACCTCTCACTCCACCATCTCTCACTCCACCATCTCTCACTCCACCATCTCTCACTCCACCATATCTCACCCCACAATCTCTCACTCCACCATCTCCCACTCCACCATCTCTCACTCCACCATCTCTCACTCCACCATATCTCACTTCACAATCTCTCACTCCACCATATCTCACCCCACAATCTCTCACTCCACCATCTCCCACTCCACCATCTCTCACTCCACCATCTCTCACTCCACCATCTCTCACTCCACCATCTCTCACTCCATCTCTCACTCCACCATCTCTCACTCCACCATCTCTCACTCCACCATCTCTCACTCCATCTCTCACTCCACCATCTCTCACTCCATCTCTCACTCCACCATCTCTCACTCCATCATCTCTCACTCCACCATCTCTCACTCCACCATCTCTCACTCCACCATCTCTCACTCCACCATCTCTCACTCCACCATCTCTCACTCCACCATCTCTCACTCCACCATCTCTCACTCCATCTCTCACTCCACCATCTCTCACTCCATCTCTCACTCCACCATCTCTCACTCCATCATCTCTCACTCCACCATCTCCCACTCCATCTCCCACTCCACCATCTCCCACTCCATCTCTCACTCCACCATCTCTCACTCCATCTCTTGCTCCACCATCTCTCACTCCACCATCTCTCACTCCATCTCTCACTCCACCATCTCTCACTCCACCATCTCTCACTCCACCATCTCTCACTCCACCATCTCTCACTCCACCATTTCTCACTCCACCATCTCTCACTCCACCATCTCTCACTCCACCATCTCTCATTCCATCATCTCTCACTCCACCATCTCTCACTCCACCATCTCTCACTACATCTCCCACTCTACCATCTCTCATTCCATCATCTCTCACTCCACCATCTCTCATTCCACCATCTCTCACTACATCTCTCACTCCACCATCTCTCATTCCATCATCTCTCACTCCACCATCTCTCACTCCACCATTTCTCACTCCACCATCTCTGACTCCATCTCTCACTCCACCATCTCTCACTCCACCATCTCTCACTCCACCATCTCTCACTACATCTCTCACTCCACCATCTCTCATTCCACCATCTCTCACTCCACCATCTCTCACTCCATCACCTCTCACTCCACCATCTCTGACTCCATCTCTCACTCCACCATCTCTCACTCCACCATCTCTGACTCCATCTCCCACTTCACCATCTCTCACTCCACCATCTCTGACTCCATCTCTCACTCCATCTCCCACTTCACCATCTCTCACTCCACCATCTCTCACTCCACCATCTCTCACTCCACCATCTTTCAATCCACCATCTCTCACTCCACCATCTCTGACTCCATCTCTCACTCCACCATCTCTCACTCCACCATCTCTCACTCCACCATCTCTCACTCCACCATCTCTCACTCCACCATCTTTCAATCCACCATCTCTCACTCCACCATCTCTCTCTCCACCATCTCTCACTCCACCATCTCTCACTCCACCATCTCCCACTCCATCTCTCACTCCACCATCTCTCACTCCACCATCTCTCACTCCACCATCTCTCACTCCACCATCTCTCACTCCACCATCTCTCACTACATCATCTCTCACTCCACCATCTCTCACTCCATCATATCTCAATCCACCATCTCTCACTCCACCATCTCTGACTCCATCTCTCACTCCACCATCTCTCACTCCACCATCTCTCACTCCATCTTCCACTCCACCATCTCTCACTCCACCATCTCTCACTCCACCATCTCTCACTCCACCATCTCTCACTCCACCATCTTTCAATCCACCATCTCTCACTCCACGATCTCTCTCTCCACCATCTCTCACTCCACCATCTCTCACTCCACCATCTCCCACTCCATCTCTCACTCCACCATCTCTCACTCCACCATCTCTCACTCCACCATCTCTCACTCCACCATCTCTCACTCCACCATCTCTCACTCCATCATCTCTCACTCCACCATCTCTCACTCCATCATATCTCAATCCACCATCTCTCACTCCACCATCTCTGACTCCATCTCTCACTCCACCATCTCTCACTCCACCATCTCTCACTCCATCTTCCACTCCACCATCTCTCACTCCACCATCTCTCACTCCACCATCTCTCACTCCACCATCTCTCACTCCACCATCTTTCAATCCACCATCTCTCACTCCACCATCTCTCTCTCCACCATCTCTCACTCCACCATCTCTCACTCCACCATCTCCCACTCCATCTCTCACTCCACCATCTCTCACTCCACCATCTCTCACTCCACCATCTCTCACTCCACCATCTCTCACTCCACCATCTCTCACTCCATCATCTCTCACTCCACCATCTCTCACTCCATCATATCTCACTTCATCATCTCTCACTCCACCATCTCCCACTCCATCTCTCACTCCACCATCTCTCACTCCACTATCTCTCACTCCACAATCTCTCACTCTATCTCCCACTCCACCATCTCTCACTCCACCATCTCTCACTCCACGATCTCTCACTCCACCATCTCTCACTCCACTATCTCTCACTCCACCATCTCTCACTCTATCTCCCACTCCACCATCTCTCACTCCACCATCTCTCACTCCACGATCTCTCACTCCACCATCTCTCTCCACCATCTCTGACTCCATCTCTCACTCCACCATCTCTCTCTCCACCATCTCTGACTCCATCTCTCACTCAACCATCTCTCACTCCACCATCTCTCACTACATCTCTCACTCCACCATCTCTCACTCCACCATCTCTCACTACATCTCTCACTCCACCATCTCTCACTCCACCATCTCTCACTCCAACATCTCTCACTCCACCATGTCTCAATCCACCATCTCTTACTCCATCTCTCACTCCACCATCTCTCACTCCACCATCTCTCACTCCACCATGTCTCAATCCACCATCTCTCACTACATCTCTCACTCCACCATCTCTCACTCCACCATGTCTCAATCCACCATCTCTCACTCCATCTCTCACTCCACCATCTCTCACTCCACCATCTCCCACTCCATCTCTCACTCCAGCATCTCTCACTCCACCATCTCTCACTCCACCATATCTAACTCCACCATCTCTGACTCCATCTCTCACTCCACCATCTCTCACTCCATCATCTCTCACTCCACCATCTCTCACTCCACCATCTCTCACTCCACCATCTCTCACTACATCTCCTCTCACTCCACCATCTCTCACTCCACCATCTCTCACTACATCTCTCACTACATCTCTCACTACATCTCTCACTACAACATCTCTCACTCCACCATCTCTCACTCCACCATCTCTCACTACATCTCCCACTCCACCATCTCTCACTCCACCATCTCTCACTCCACCATCTCTCACTCATCTCTCACTCCACCATCTCTCACTCCACCATCTCTCACTACATCTCTCACTCCACCATCTCTCACTACATCTCTCACTCCACCATCTCTGACTCCATCTCTCACTACATCTCTCACTACATCTTTCCCTCTCTACTCGATATCTGCATCCCCCCTCTGCTCCCGCTCTGACACTCTTCCGCCCCCCCCCTCTCTCCGCCTCTCCCCCATGCGCATCCTTTCGTCTTCCTTTCACGCTCCCATTTCTCGCTCTCTCTCTGCTACAATCTCTCCTCTCCGCTCGCCATCTCTATTTTTTTCTCTGCATCCCTGCTCGCACTCTCCCTCCTCTGTTCATCTGTGCCTCGCTCTAGTCTATCTCCCCCCCCCGCCCCCCATATCCTTCCACTCACTTCCCCTCTAATTTTCTCTCTCCATCCATGTCACCCCCTTCTCCACACTCCTCTCGCTCCTCCTCGCGTCCCCATAATTTATGGATGCTTCTTCACCTACTTGGCGATTTCCGTGCGACGCCCCAATCTGTAAACATCACCCGCGACAATTACTTAGCGCAGATGACATTTCCTCCCCTGCCAAGTCTCGTCGGGTTCCCCCCCCCGGTCTCCCCCCCACCTCAACTATCCCCCCCTCCCTCATTCCCCCACCTTCAACTCTCCCCCACCGCCCCCCCTAAAATATGAACGCACCATTCGACTGAGCTCATCTGCAGAGATGTAGAGAGAGAGAGAGCGTGAGACGCGGGCGATGGGTGACTTCATTCCCGACGCTACGAGCCCGACCACCCGGATTCGATCCCCCCGCTCGCGGCCAACACCACCGGTGACGATTGTCCGAATCGGTCCTGGGCCTCCCCTAGGTCGACTCAGCCTCAAATTAGTGCCTGGTGGCGATGTGTAAACTCTCGCTGACAGCACTTGCCCCGACAGGCTATATGGGGGCGGGGGGGATATTTGTCTTTGTGGTTTAGAATCGGCCCGAGTTCGACCCCACGCATCCTTCATCGCGCACTGGTCTGTGCCTCCCCTTAGGTCGACTCAGCCTAAAATAAATAACTACCTGCCGTGCGTGCGTGGTGTGCGGCGAGGGACGTCAGTAAGCGAGGAAGAGGAGTAGGAGGAGGAGGCTGAATACGCGGAGTCGCCTGCGTGTGTCCACGACAAGCCCGTGCCTTCGGTGGGAGGCGAGGGTGCGTCGTGTCGCCAGGCGACTCGCTTGTGGAACGCCGCGCCCCGGTGCGTTCGGGATGCTCCGTCAGCGGAGGTCTTAAGGGCTCTCGTCTGAAAGCCACATTTTGATTCTCCTCTTGCGTATCCGTCTGCGCTTTTAAGGGGTCAATCTCCTTTTAGTTTTAACGTGAATGGGGTTATTTCTTTTTGCACCACTGGGATTCTGTTGCGAAGCGCTGTGGGGCCGTGTGTGAATGGTGCTCTCTATGAAGCTGACGTCCACTCGTTTCCGGCCTTAATAGGCGCTCGCCAACACGCCGTTTGCTACAGCGGTCTACAGCGGTCTTGCCTGGGACGAGAGCGTTGTTCCCTTTGCTCGCAGGGGAGGAGAGGCGGGGTGGGAGGTGGGAGATGGTGGGGGATATTTTGGGCTGCGGGGAGTTGGGGGGGGGGTGCCTCGCATTGAGTCGTGCGGAGTCAAATGGCTTGAGACGACTTAATTCAGGTCACGTGCGCACCGAAGCAAAGACAAAGATCCCCACCACCACCACCCACGCCTAGGTAGCCTTTAACAGACCGTAGGGGACAGTGCTGTTAGCGAGCACCTATCACGCCCGGCAGGACGCCACGATGTGGGAGTGCGTGGACAAGCACCACGCCCGGCCGCCTTTGTCTCCCCAGTGCGGATGTTTTACACGCGGCACCGGGTACTCGTTTACGCAAACGGACACGTTCTGTACATTCAAAAGACAAAGATCCCCCGTATAGCCACAGCAGGCTGTAGGGGAAAGTGCTGGAGGCGAGTAGCACCTTAGATGGCTGCCACGAGTACAGCAAGGGGTTTGGATGGGGTGGGGGCAGCACCTTACCCGGTCGCCTTTGTCTCCCCACTGCTGCTATTTACAAACCGCCACCAGATAATCACTTTAAGGCTGAGCAGACCTAGGGGAGGCCCAAGAGCGGTGTTCAATCGGCACGTTTGACAATTGCTCAGGTGAGACGACTCGATGTGATTGGCCGTGTCGGGTGGAGGAGGGGACTTTAGGGCACGCGTTCTACTCACCGCGTTCTGATCCAAACAAAACACAACGAATCGTTAATCACGAGGTTGGTGACGCAAGCCCCTAACTAAATAACAAGAACACTGAGACCTCCTTTACCAGTAGCAAAATATAGTAATAGGTTTTTACCCTTTCATCTGGTACAAAAACTGACACCTTTATACAAGGGGTCATATTTGCAATAACCACAACACGAGCAGTCAAAATGCAAACTAAAATAAACAACTTCTTAGTTCGTTCGGTAAAGTCACGTAGAAGGGAAGTAATAAAATAATAAAAATGGTGAGAATTATGTTATTATGTTTTATTTTTATTATTGTATTACTTCCCTTCTACGTGACTTTACCGAACGAACCAAGAAGATGAATCCCTGCAGTCACGAAAGCTTTAAATCGAAAAAGAAACAACTCTGATAATGATAATGAGGACAGTGCATATCATTATAATTATCAGAGTTGTTTCTTTTTTTTAGTTTGCATTTTGACTGCTCGTATTGTGGTTATTGCAAACATGCCCCCTTGTATAAAGGTGTCAGTTTTTGTACCAGATGAAAGGGTAAAAACCTATTACTATTAATAACAGAAGTACTAATTTTTGTAGAATTCGGGATTTTTTTTTATCAATATTTCATGAGCCGCAACGCAACGCGAATACGAGACGGTGGTGGTGTGCCCTTCACGAATCAACCCCTGGGTGAAGACGGTGGCTAGGAGATGTTAACTACCTCGCCCGGTATACAGCAAGACGTGGGTTCCATCCAGACCCTGACGCCTGCTGCTGTTCTTTTTGGAGTTTGCGGTGTCTCTCTCCCCGTGCTCGCGTGGATTTTTTTGTCTCAGAGGTCCTCGGGGTTTCCCTCCCCGTTTAGGCACACGCGCGTAGAGGATTTGGCTGCCATCAATGTCCGCACGGGAAGCCGCCGCGTCGCTGAGCCATCATTTGTGGCCATATAACCTCAGTGGGCCTCACCTGGTAAGACACAAAGTTTCGTAGTTTCGTCTTTTTTGTTACAGTCACACTGTTGGTGTCGAGGAAGCAGGTCGAGGCGCGTGGCGTTCCCGTATGCTTTATTCACGATACACGCCCATGATCGAACACGGCCGGTTACATTCACGAGACTAAGAGGCGAGGGCCGCCCAAAGCGCGGGGCCCGGGGCGATCGCCCCGATCCGCCGTACACCCTGCAAAGAACATTCGGCTCCCCTCCCCGTGCTAGGAACGCGCGGAGCCCCGAGGCACAGCAAACCGAGACGTCCTCCTCCAGCGGAGCTGCAGCCTAACTCATCCACAAACTCGGCAGCCTCCACCAGAAGGGGTTCCGCACTCAACCCTAAACCCCGCGGCGAAATCGAGCCCCGCTGTCAACCCGACACCCAGCGGCCTTCATCAACGGTGCAGCCTTCATCAGGAGCTCTCACCGTCAGTGAGCTCCACCCTGAACCCTCAACAGTACAGCCTTCGTCAGGAGCTCTCACCATCAGTAAGCTCCACCCTGAACCTTGCAGCCTTCATCAGGAGCTCTCACCATCAGTGAGCTCCACCCTGAACCCTCAACAGTGCAGCCTTCGTCAGGAGCTCTCAGCATTAGTGAGCTCCACCCTGAACCCTCAACAGTGCAGCCTTCGTCAGGAGCTCTCACCATTAGTGAGCTCCACCCTGAACCCTGCAGCCTTCATCAGGAGCTCTCACCATCAGTGAGCTCCACCCTGAACCCTCAACAGTGCAGCCTTCGTCAGGAGCTCTCACCATTAGTGAGCTCCACCCTGAACCCTCAACAGTGCAGCCTTCATCAGAAGTCTTCATCAGTGAGCTCCACCCTGAACCCTGCAGCCTTCATCAGGAGCTCTCACCATCAGTGAGCTCCACCCTGAACCCTCAACAGTGCAGCCTTCATCAGGAGTCCTCATCAGTGAGCTCCGCCCTGAACCCACAACAGTGCAGCCTTCGTCAGGAGCTCTCACCATTAGTGAGCTCCACCCTGAACCCTCAACAGTGCAGCCTTCATCAGAAGTCTTCATCAGTGAGCTCCACCCTGAACCCTGCAGCCTTCATCAGGAGCACTCACCATCAGTGAGCTCCACCCTGAACCCTCAACAGTGCAGCCTTCATCAGGAGTCCTCATCAGTGAGCTCCGCCCTGAACCCACAACAGTGCAGCCTTCGTCAGAAGCTATCACCATCAGTGAGCCCTACACTACAATCCTCACCAGAACCGTGGCATAGCGTCTCCTCTAAGTTTAACACTTAGGCTCTAACGCGACAGCCACAATTCGTTTCAGGCGGAACGGTCACAATTACATTTTCCTACGTTCGTTTGCTCCCCCCCCCCGACTGCCGCCTTCGCTGCTAAGACAGCGACGGCGGCAACGACACGGACGCGGGCTCGAGCACGTGGTGCGAGCGAACAAAAGCAGGCCACGTGTTCACAATCATCGTCGTCATCATCATCGTCATCATCCGCATCATCATCATCATCCGCTGCAGCATCAGTAGCTGCAGGGAGGCTCGGGTTGATGCTCTTGGCGAGAGGAACCCGCCCACCCACCGCCCTCCTCTCTCGCACGCGCAAGGGCGCCGCCATCGAGGAGGCTGCACGAATTTAATTCGTCAAGTTATTAAAAAATTCAAACGGCAGGCAAAGACTCCTTTCTCAAAATGACACTTTACCATTGATAAGGGGTGATAAAGTTTAAGCGTTTTTAATCAACATCTAGAAATTATACGATTTTGGATTAAATGTGTTTTTTTATGTAAATTCGAGCAAACAGCAAAAAATCAATCACGTTTACAGAAGATTATTTTTCTTAAGCCTAAGGAGCTTTCTACAAAAATAAATGAATCAAGAAAAACGTTATAAGCTCGCTTGTCATCTATTCCACATTTTCTATAAAAAAAATGTTCTTAGAGACACAATGAGGGCACGGTATTGATTTTTTCTGAGTACGAAATACGAAAAAATATCGCACCCTGCGTGCTGCCACCCTTGATCGCGCGGTGGCATCTCGTTCCGGGATTGGCCGAGTGAGCCCAGTGCAGCCTCCTTCTCATCCTCCTCATCATCATCCTCCTCATCCTCATCATCATCCTATGCATCCTCATCCTATTCATCCTCCTCATGCTCCACTTCCTCCACTACCTCATCCTCCTCCTCATCTCCTCCTCATCCTCCTCTTCCTCCCCATCCTCCTCTACTCGCCTCCTCTCTATTTAGCCTTTGCTCACCTTCGGGCTGTTTGACCACAAATCATCACGCTGCACAACGCGAGAGCTGGGGGTGGGGAGTGCAGGGAGGGGTGGCGTCAGATATCACTCGCCACTGATGGTAGCCGTGACCGAGATTCAAACTCAGCCATGTCTCTAGGTTTACAGCGCACTGTGCTAACCACTGCGCCACGGTTCCTCACCACCAGCCCCCCCGGCCGCCTCAATGTATCGTAACTACAGTGTATTATCCACAAGAGTTTTTTTTGGGTTAGATCGCGTCAATATGAATGTGTCGTTAAAGCCGCCACCACCCGGCACAGCCAACTGGTAAGGCTTGTCACGTAAACAGAACGTGCCAATTCGTCGCTAGTACAGCACACCGGTGTGTTGGAGAGCAAATCCACAACATTTACAATCTGAGTGCCACGTTTCGCCAGTAAATGCAGTATATTAATTTGTTTTAAAGGTTTGCTGGCTGGCTGGCTGGAGGGAACGACGGGCGGGCGGGTTTGCGGTCACGCCCAAAGGACGTGCTCGTTGTTAGTTCAACAGAAATTGATTTCAGTTGGCGCGGCTCCAGCGTCACGAGGGCAAACGTCACAGCCCTTTTGTCACTCCACTGCTGGATGGAGGCTCCAACAAGCCGCTGTCGGTCACGGTGGGCGTTTGACCATACTTCACCACGCGGGTTAGCGCGGATTAGAGAAGTCAAAACCCATGACGGGTACACAAAGATTATAATCCACCACCGAAAATCCATCTTCTGCCTCGCCTGCTGTGCAGGAGTTTCGTGGGTTCGATCCCGACCCTGACGCCTGCATATTTGGAGTCTGCGTGTCTCTCTCCCCGTGATCGCGTGGATTTTTCTCCAGGTTCTCCGGGGTTTCCCTCCACATTTAGAAACATTCGTTCAGATTATTTGGCTGCTATACATTTCCACACGTGATAAGCCACTTCGTTGAGCTATCATTTGTGGCCAGGTCGCTTCTGAAAAAGAAGATAATAGTTCAGTGGGCTTTACCTGGTATGCTAAAAAGATATCGCTGAGTTTTATTTGTTGATCATTTTTAGTGATGTGCTTACCTGCCCTACACTTTGCACTCCCGCCGTGTTTGTTGTTTTGTTCGTTGTTGTAACGTTCTCACGTGCCCCTACTGGACATCTGTGAACAAGAGCTTTATAGCTCATCGGATTCCTCCAGTATGAATACAGATTCTGATTCTGGACGGGAGGGAGGTGGGGTGGGGGTTGTTTGATGACCAGTTCAGATGCCACTCGCCACTGACAGTAGCCGTGTGACCGTGAATCCAATCTAAGGTCGGTGAACGGGTCGCCGTGTTTCATAGCGCAAGTACGCTAACCACTGCGCCACCGCTCCTCCGTCTCTCTTGATTTCAGTTTCTCGGAGCGGGGAGACTCATTCGACCCTCGGCACGGCCGCGCGTCCCCGTGACACCGGGCAAATTCGGCCATGACCGTAGCAACACGAGACGCCTCTAGCTTTGGTAAACTATGAATCTATCGGAGAATTCCAAATGTCACCGGAAGCAGTAGCACCACCAACATCAGCATCAGCAGCAACATTAATATTAGCATCGGCAGTTATACAAGCGGAAGCGACATTGACAGCCATAATGATCATCAGCAACATCATTGGCAAAGACAAAGATACCCTGTGTAGCCACAAGAGAAAGTTGGGGGAAGTGCTGTCAGCGATCACTTATGAAGGCCTGAGCAGCACCACGCCCAGCCACCTTTGTCTCCTCGGTGGTGATGCGTACACACTGCACCAGGTACTCATTTGAGGCCGAGTCCACCTAGGGGAGGCCCAGGACCGGTTCAGATATTCGTCACTGGTGTTGGACCGTGAGCGGGAATCGAACTCGGGTCGCCGGGCTCGTAGCACAGCGAGCTAACCGCTGCGCCACCGCTCCCCACCATCACCACCACTACCACCAACACGAACAGCAGCACCGCAAGCATCAGTGTCAACAGCAGCAGCAGCAAGCACTCAGTTATCGCATTCCAGTAATACCCCCGTGCACTTGGGTACACGCACAGCCCTTGCCGCCAATCCCCTGCCGGATGAGGGGTCCTCTCCGCACAACCGTGCGGGTCGTGGGGGGTTCATTCATCGAGCTGTGGGTGCGGCTCGTGGGCACTGCCCTTAGTGCTGCCCGCACAGCCCACGGCCCTCCCGCGGCACCCCGTTCGTGACAGGCACGGGGTTGGGGCCACCCTGACAAAGTGACGCGTTGCCCTGCTGAGGGGTCTAACCCTGTTTGCGTTCCCTGACCCGACGAGATCGGCCCACGCTCCGGGATCCTTTGGTCGCGATACACCTCCTTTGTAAAAAAACAAATCACACCCAAACATCGCTCACCTCCCACATCCAACCCCCCTCCACCTCACCCCTCCTGGAATCGTCGACTCTTGCGCACAATGTCAGCAGCAGCAGCAGCAGCAAGATGTTCAGGAGCTACAAGATGGCAAATGTCAAGGTCTTGCTGCTGGCCACGACCAGAGGGCGTCAGCATGGAGTTCGTGTCGTTTGGGTGTTCCTCCTCCTCCCTCCTCCTCCCTCCTCCTCCCTCCTCCTCCCTCCTCCTCCTCCCTCCTCCTCCTCATCCTCCTCCTCCTCCTCATCCTCCTCCTCATCCTCCTCATCCTCATCCTCCTCATCCTCCTCATCCTCATCCTCCTCATCCTCCTCATCCTCATCCTCCTCCTCATCCACTGGTTTGTTGAACCCCGCGGGCTCAGACGTGAGGATTGCACGGCCACGATCACACTCCCGCGGCTTGCGCCTTTTTAGTGTCCGGTTCCAGCAGTTGCTTCGAGGAGGTGGAGGAGGAGGAATCTCAAATCCGGGAGGTGTGGTGATGTTTGTGTCTCGAATGGGGGGGAGGGTGTTCTTTCCGGACGTCGGCGTCGTTGAGACGGACGTCGTTAACTCAAACCCCTCTCTCCGTTATCTAAAAGTATGGTCCGAAGTTTTCCTATAATCTCATAGCGAGTGGGCGATTCCATTAGGACTGAATGTGGAGATTTAGGGTGGGGGGGGGGGAAACAGCAGAAGGGAACCGCGTCCTTGCGTGTTCCTTCGATTCACGATCATCCCCCCCTTGCATTTCATTGCAGTCGATACAAACGCATCACAACGAAGCATCACGGTGACGCGTCACGATGATGCGTCACGGCAACGCGTCAACAACGACACGTCACGGCGAGGCGTCATGACAACGGGTCACAACAACACGTCGCAGCAGCGCGTCACAATAATAACGAATATCGCCTATGACGTCAATTCGTTTTGCATTTGAACTTAATAATAAGGTGATAACGTGATCACGTGTAGACTTCGCCCAGTAGTGATTCATTAACTATTTTTTATCAGTCGTACGAATATTGCTCTTCAAGAGACGCTCACGTCACAGGGGCACCTTCATTGCGTTTAGTGCAAAAGCTGCGTGGTCAGCGTCGCGTCGCGTCGCCGTTGGTCCAGAACTCCGGTCCTCGCCGCCCACCACGGTCGGCCCTCTCCGTGTTTACCGAGTGTCCCCCGTCCCCCCCACTACTCGCCTACACGCTACTTACACGCGCCAGATGATTGCTCAACAAAAATAATAAAGTGGACAAATTCGCCTCCTACCCATTTCCGCATGAACAAATAAAGAGTGTCATTTTTTTTTTACGCATCACATCGGCCGCACGGCAGCCTTCTGGGAGTGCATATCATTTATATTATTATTATTATTCCATCGGCATCGGTTTCATGCAAGGAGAACTCTGGGCTGGTTTGTGACATTCAGCGTGTGGCACCAGCAGTCAGGCTCGCTTCCACCAATGCTGATGGAAATGTGTGTAGGAAAGGGACCCCCCCCCTCTCTCCATTAGATAAGGGGTTGTACGGTAGTCCATTAGTTAACAGTGACATCGGTTAACGGTTTTAGGTTAGCGTTTCGCCTCCCATAGGACCCCCACTGTTTCGACTGAACGTTAACATTTTGGCGAACGGCACGTTTACGTTATACACGCGGGGCGCCACTTTCGGCCAATCCGAGCGCTCGTAAGCAAGGCCGAGCCATGCCCTCAGCCAATCAGGGACGCCCATTCATAGGCGTTCGGACCTCGACTGGCTTCGTTTACATGATTATGTTCTCTGTTCTGGCAGTGGAGACCGGCTCTCTCTTAAATGAACGGTTATTTTGGTTAACAGTAGATTTCGTGGAATGGATTAAAAAACGTGAACCGAGGGACTGCTTCTGGAGTTTGATACTGACCTACAAGGCAGTAGCGGTGGGTCACGAGGAACGGAGTCTGGCAAGTCCAGTCAGAGGTCAAAGGTGTCGGTCAAGAGTCAAGGGTCGAGGTCATCACGGGTAGGCAGTGACGACTCGGCCACACAGTGGCTGCGGCGGTCGGAAGTTGTCCACCATGGGTCGGCTCCTTTCATTCTCCCCGGAGAAGCTGAGCTCGCGGAAGCGCGACAGCTGGTGAGCGGAGAGAGATGCAGAGACAGGTCAGCAACAACAATACACAAACAACAACAGCAGCAACAACAACAACACGCCCATCACGCTCAGCAGCTCACATAACAACAGCGCGAGGCGACCGGACGCTGTGCTAAGCCTGGACATCTTTGAGAAAGAGCTTAACAGCTCATCAGATTCATCCAGTATAAGTAGCTCTAATCCAGCCACACCAGTAACCCACACCCAACCCCAACCACGCTCGTCAACCAGAACTGAGCTCTACCCCCGTAACCACATTATTCAACAGAATCCTAAACCCCTGACACTAACGACGCTGGTCAAATTATTTGGGTCTTTCGGTAACGTCACGTAGATAGGTTCAAATAAAATAACAAAAAACTGCGACGTTTCGATCGCAACACAAGCGGTCGTCATCAGGAAAGGGGGGTTAGCTCTTAAAGGCAAACTGTTGATAAAGGTTTAAAATGGGCGGAGCCCAAATGTAACATTGGCTGCTGACATTTGGGCTACGCCCATTTCAAACCTTTATAAGCAGTTTGCCTTTAGAAGCTAACCCCCTTTTCCTGATGACGACCGCTTGTGTTGCGATCGAAACGTCGTAGTTTTTTGTTTTTTTATTTGAACCTATCTACGTGATTTTACCGAAAGACCCAAAGAATATGAATTCCTGCAGTCACGAAAGCTTTAAATCAAGATTTGACTCTGGTCAATCAAACGGCGTTGCCTCTAACCACACGCAACACACAACACCAACCACGGTGGTTGGCGTTGTGTGTTGCGTCATTGGTCTGCGTGGGCCGTGGTGCTGGTGGCGGCGGAAGTGATGGTGTTGTGGCTCGTGGCGGTGGTTGTGCCATTTGGCGCGTGAGTCGTGGGTGGCGGTGGGAGGGAGCGGTGGCGCAGCGGTGAGCGCGCCCCACTACGAAGCTGGTGACCCGAGTTCGATTCCCGCTCACGGCCACCAAAACCGGTAACGATTATTTGCGCCTATCCTGGGCCTCTCCTAGGTCGACTCAGCCTCGAATGAGTGCCCGGTGAGATGTGTAAAACATGGCCACTGGGGACACAAAGGCGGCCGTGACACAGCACTTGCCCCAACAGTAAGGCTATACGGGGGATCTTTGTCTTTGGTGGTGACTGAAACAGCCCACGGGGCGTGCTGCCCCCACTCCACCCCCCACCCCAGATGCCCCCCCCCCCCCCCACGGCGGATCAGAGGTCGCCTCCAGCGAGCGCTTTAATTAATTGCGCGCCGCTCGCGCGAGTCCGACTCTTACGAAACCCAGGGCCACCCACGCGAGCCTCTCGCAGGGTTTCACAAGAGGGGGAGAGACCGAGAGAGGGGGGGGAGGGGGGGAGGGGAAGAGACTTTTTGACTTTTAAACAACTTTTATTGCCGCCAACAGCAACAGCACTGGAGGCGATTTCGATATGAAATACACAGTCACCAGCAAACAAATGAAAATAAACGCTATAAATCCACGCGCTGTGGCGCTAATTGCACCGCGCACAACACGAAAGAGGGGGGGTAGAGAGAGGGGGTAGAGAGAGAGGGAAGGGGTAAGAAGGAGCAGAGCGTGAAATATTTCGTAAAATCTTTCATTTAAACAGCGGGGGGCACATAAAGCAAAGCATTGAAAAAAACTAAATGATGAACGAAGCAAAGTGCCGACTACACCGAGCATCTTCTCGTTTCCTCTGATCGTAAAAAAGAGAGAGAGAGAGAGAGAGACAGTGAGAGGGAGGGAGAGAGGAGGAGGGCGAAAGGAAGATGGGGGGGGCAGCAGAGAGACAGAGAAAGAGGTTGGCTACTTACGGTGCGAAAGAAGTTCAACATACATAGAGAGGGAGAGACAGAGAGAGGAGAGAAACAGAGGGAGATACACAGATCCTGCAACGAAGAAGGGATATCACCTGAAACGTCGCCAATATAGATTGACCTAGCCAGAGAGACCTAGACAGAGAAACATAGACAGAGAGAGAGACCGAGAGAGCTGATGAAAGTCAGCAGAGAGCTCCCGTGCCGCGTCTCCCACTGTCGCATAGCGCGCGGGGTCGGCACGGACCCTGGTGCAAGGAGTTAATTCGCCCCCCCCCCCCCACATCGACCCCTTCCTCTTCATGTGCCGGCGCTTGGGGCACTCCCCAGCCAGTGGGACCGTAGCAGAGCCACGCGATGCCCACGCCACGGATTGGAACACGACCCCTGGTGCCGAGCAAGCGAGCTGGGCGGCCCAAGGACGTCCACGACCGCCGAATTGATCGTTGCCGGTTCAATCCCCCCCCCCTACACCCCCAGCAGCTTGCAGGGTGAACCCACGCGGCTCCCCCACGACGACCGCGGCGTTTCCATCGCCGTGGCGGCGGTGCGGTGCTGTGGTGGTGCGGCGCTACGAACCCGGCGGTCGCCGAGCTCGGCTGCCGCTCGCGCCCAAGGCCAGCGGCGATTGTCTCAAATCTGGTCCCGGGCCTCCCCCCCTGGTGCTACATGTCAAACAAACATTGCCACTCGGGAGACAAAGGCGGCCGGGCGTGGTGCTGGCCACATCACTGACCCCCCCCCCACCCCACCACCGTGCGCCGTGCTGGCCTTCTTAGGTGCTCGCTAACAGCAGTTGCCCCAACAGTCTGTTGAGGCTATACGGGGGATCTTTGTCTTTGCCATTGGTGCTTGCATCGCTGGGGCTCCCCGCAAGAAGGCCGGGCCCCACTGGCACGCTTCCCGGCGGCGGTGGTGGGAACGCGGGCCGGAATCATCGCGAATATTATCACTAATTATTATTATACCGACCGCACTCAAGCAATAAATCGTCCATTAAACTCACCCCTCGCGGTACGAACATCATTACCGGCGATTAAATCAAACGCTGAAGAAAGTGCAGACGTCCCCATTAGCGGTGGATTGATGGTTATCGGACGCGACGTCCCCCCAAGGGCATGGGGCAAGGTGGAGGAGATCCGCTCGCTCGCCGGCAAGCCCACGCGATGGACTTTTGTGGGGGTTTTTTTTCGCAGCCGGCCTCGTCGTGACCGCCGAACGACATCGCGTGGGCAAAGCACGGACGTGAGGACAGGCGCGAGTGGCACGCACGTGACGACAAAAACAGCAGCTCGACAAATGTCGTCAACAACGTCGCCTTCTTTTCTTGCGCACGATGGTGGTAGTTACGACGGTGGTGACGGCGGTGGTGGTGGGTGGCGGTGGCGATAGTGGTGGCGGCAGTGAAGGTGGTGGCGGTGGTGGCGGTGGCGGTGGTGGCAGTGGTGGTGGCGGTGGTGGCGGTGGCGGTGGTGGCGGCGGTGGTGGTGGTTGTGACGGCGGTGGTGGTGGCGGCGGCGGCGGGGGCAGGGGCTAAGCGTCAATGTTCCGATGAGAACGGTTGGCTACGTACGGTGCGAAAGAATTTCAACATACATGCAATGTCGAGGTCTGCTATAAAATACTTTATTATTTACACTATATATTTTTATTTTATTTTAACCAAGTAAGGCCCACTGAGCCAAAGACCTCTTTTTTTCAGAAGCCACCTGGTCACAAATGATAGCTCGACGAATTAGTGGCTCATCATCACGTGGACATTTATAGCAGCCAAAAACTCTGAACACGTGACGTCGATTGCAAAAACCGGAGGACCCGGAGAAAAATCCACGTGACCACGGGGAGAGAGAGAGACACCGCAAAGTCCAAATATACAGCAGCAGGCGTCAGGGTCGGGATCGGGCCCACGAGCTGCTTCGCACCAGGCGAGGGAGGTAACATCTCCGAGCCACCGCGTTGCTGGCCATGACGAGAGGGCTTCAGCAGTTACGTCTACGGGACATTTGTTGACACTGGCAAAAAGGTCCCATAGACTATAACTGCCCAACCCGAGCTATGAATGCTTCGACACTTGCATTGCCTCTGTCCTGTTGACTTTTTTGCATTCTCTGGTCTGACACTGGTGAGACGAGGGCATAGAGACGTCTGTGTCTGGTCTAGGCCAATCAGTTTCAAAGACATTGAATGCATCATCAGAGCATGTTTGTTTTTTCTTTAAGTTTTGCCAGAAGTACAGTGTGTGGTTAATTCAGACTTGATTCCTTGCAAAAGGTGTTTGAACATCTTGACACCTGCTGTTTTATTGACATCAAGCGCAAAGCTTATTCTTATTTCAGCAGTTACTGTTCGTGTCGTTTCGTTGTTCCTCCTCCTCTGTTCAAGGAGCGCAGACCGCAGTTGAGTTACCGTGCGGCCCATAGGTTGTTTGGTTTGCATAGCCGCAGTCGCACTAATGTGGCTTGTCTTTAATGTATCTTTGTGCGTCTATAGTTGTCTATGAGTCGCTACGTATCGCTATGTGTCTCTATGAGTCTCTAAGTATCTATACAGGTCACTGTGTATCTCTACGAGTCCCTGTGTATCTCTACGAGTTTGCTCTATGGTCCCATAGTTCCGGTTGCCTGGCCACAATTGCACGACTGTGGCTTGCGTCGTTAAATCCTCCACGTTCTGAACGAGATGCGGCGCAGCATCGGCCTGCTGTTTGACGTTCCCGTGCGGCTGATGGTGACACCGGTTGCCTCCGACGAGGCGGAATCCAACCGCCGTCTCAAACGTAAAAAAGTGTACAATAGGCGACGTTTCGGGCAACAGCCCTTCAGCGCAACGCGCGGAAGAGGCCAGAGAGGTCGAGTGAATTCTACTTCTCTGGCCCCCCTCTCTATGGGACTTTAAGAAGGGGGCCACTGCCCAACACGTCACCTATTAAATACAGGGTGCTTCAAAAACATGTTAACACTTCGGAGAATTTGCAACGACGCCACAAGAAATGTGCCTCCGGGCTCTGGAGACCGCCCAGAGAAGATTCCAGCCGTATGTTGACGATGATGGCGAACAAGTGGAGACTGACTTTTTGAAGCTATTAACATGACATTTGTTATCATGTTACGGTGTATTATCCGTTCTTTTTGCATTAAAAACCATAGTTCCATATAAGCGTTAAACATTTTTTTAAGCACTCAGTATTTCTTCCTTTTAAGGCCCACCGTGCTGTTGACGAGTGCTTTGAGGAGTTGTTATTGTTAGTGGCACTCGTGCACTCACTGCCAACGCAGCAGCAGCAGTTGGACGTCTGACAACTTGGGTGAAGCTCAGTCCGGACCAAAAAAAAATCTGAACATTTTCTGGTTGACCAGGAACCCGAGGCTCACGGCAGCGTCCTTTAGCTGTCATTGGGATGGCACACCGACTCGTAAACACGACTAAAGAGTCTCGGCTTGGTGTTGGACAATTCACTGTCGTTTCTGACCCCGCTTAGAACAAGTAGTAACCGATATGCGAGTTCCACTCACGGACAATCAAAAAACACCACCGGTGTGCTGTACTAGTGACGAATTGGCTACGTTCTGTTTACGTGACAGCCCTTACTAGTTGGCTGTGTCGGGTGGTGGCGGGTTTAGCGACACATTTATATATTTACGCGATCTAACCCAAAAAAAAATATCTGTTATGGACACCATTCCTCTGCGACGGAGATTGTGCTGCCGTCCTGAATGCCCCCTTTGTAACACCGTCACGTCGCCACTCTGGCAATGCCCTGTCCTGTGGACGTGGGTCACCCACGGCGGTGTGGGCTCGGATTGGGTTTCTCCAGGGCATTCGGAACGCCTCGACGCGACTCGCTCCACCGAACGACCTCTCCTTGTCGCTAGGATCCAATCTCCCAGACGTAACTGGACCTGACAATGACCCGGCTTCCAACACCCCCTACCCCATACCCCCACCGTGCCGCACGGTTAAAAATCGCCGCGCTACATTTCACGAAGGAACTCTCCCAGCGATGGCCTCGGCACCGTCGATCGACAAATCACGGCCAGCGCTCCTCACGGCGAGCGTTGGCAGGTCACGCCGTGCATTTTCAGGCGGACCGATGGCCGACGGGCGAGAGACCGGGGAACAATTGGCTGCCAAAGGACAGAATGCGCCCCAGAGGATGACCACCGCGGAGATGCAACCCACGCCATCGTAGCGTGCTGCCGTTTCGCCGCTCTGCCGCCAATCTCCCGGGGCGAGCCACCAGGGAACGGCTCCTCCTCGACGCTCACGGGAAGGGAGTTCGGAACATTTCTGCGGTGCTCCGCCAAGCCTCGCCGATGCCTCCACAGCGCCGGGTTACAGACCACGGCCATGTGCAGCTTCGCCACCACCACAGACAAAGATCCCCCGTATAGCCTCAGTATATTGTCGGGTCAAGTGGGATTAAGGAACACCTATGAGACAAGGCCGGCATGGCACTCGAGGGGGTGGGTGGCCAGCACCACGCCTGGCCGCCTTTCTCTCCCCAGTGGCGATGCTTACTATACACCCCACCAGGTACTCATTTGAGGCTGAGTCGACCAGGGGGAGGCCCAGGACCGGTTAAAATATTCGCCGCTGTTATTGGTCGTCAGCGGGAATTGTACTCGGGTCGACTGGGTTCGTACCGCAGTGCGCTAACCACTGCGCCACTGCTCCCCGCCACCACCACAGCGGCGTGGTGGTCATGAGCCACATGAGACTCTCAAACCACCGAAAATGTTGTTTTATTATTATTATTGTTATTATTATTATTCCAAAAGAGCAGCGCGGTCTCTGTAAGAAATAAAATCAATTTAGGGGCGACTCAATTAGGCCGCACAGTGCCGCACGGGCCGTTGATTGGTCGCCCAATTAGGCGCAAAGACCGCTGGCGAGCGTCGGGCGAGCAACAGCCGCCAGCGGTGGCAGCGGCCACGCCGGGCCAAGAGCGGATTTCCTGCATGGCTAGTCCCAGGGGTCAACTCGACCCATCATCTTCAAGGGGTCGATAAAATGAGTATCGGTTTGTGGCAAGGCACACTCGTTGCGCTCGGGTTATACTTGGCCCCGCTAGTCATTATCACCACCAACACCACCACCACTATCATCGCTCACCACAATCACTCACCACCATCACCACCCACCACCACAATCAACAATCACTCACTACCATCATCACCCACCACCACCATCATCACTCAGACATCACTCACCACGTGCCAATCTGCGATTCATCACTCACCACGACTCTCTAAGCACCACACGCCTTACTCACCACCCAGCACACACCACGGATCCCTCACCACCTCGCCACTCACCACCAGCCACCATCCACACAGCTGCATCTGCACCACCACCACCACCACCCTCCATCCATCACTCACTATTCACCCCGCCCCTCCCTCCCCCCCCTTCTGCACCCCCCCCCCGCCCCCCTCCTTGCCAGCATCACATCTCGCTGTCCCTCTGGGGAGGTTTAGTCATGGTTCGGGGTTACAGGGCATCATCCACCTGCCAGAAAATCATCTGGGGGAGCGCCAGGGAGACAGGGGATCACGATGATGCTGCTGCTGCTGCTGATGATGATGATAATGATGACCATGCTCCTGATCAGTATACTGCTGATGACACTGCTGCTGATAACTGATGATAATGCTGCAGCTACTGATGACACTGCTGCTGCTAACTGATGATAATGAATTAGGGTACTGCTGCTACTGATGACACTGCTGCAGCTACTGATGATAATGAATTAGGGTACTGCTGCTACTGATGACACTGCTGCTGCTACTGATGATAATGAATTAGGGTACTTCTGCTACTGATGATAATGCTGCTGCTGCTGCTACTGATGATGATAATGAATGAGAGTACTGCTACTGATGCTACTGTTACTGATGATGCTGCTGATAATGTTGCCACTACTGATGATGATTAACGCGTAGGCTTTCGCGACCAAATTCATCCATAATACAGGTTTTTGTGGGTTAGATCGCGTAAATATAAATGTGTCGTTAAACCCACCACCACCCGACACAGCCAACTAGTAAGGTTTGTCACATAAACAGAACGTGGCAATTCGTTACTAGTACAGCACATCGGTGTTGTACCAACACACCTCCTGTTGTTTCAACAGAAGATGTGCATCGGATTAATTGCACGTGTGGCAAATGTTGTGTTGGGCAGACAGGACGAATGATCAGCACGAGACTAAAAAACACCAAATAAATATTAAATACTCACAAATACAACTGTCAGCAGTAGCAGAACACGCGTGCCAACAAGGACACTCAATTGATTTTGATAATGTTGAAGTTCTGTGCAAAACTAGCTACTACTGGCCAAGACTAATTAGAGAATCCATCGAAATTGAAAGAAGTTAAAATAATTTTAACCGTTCGGATAGCTACAAACTTAGTGCTGCTTGGAAGCGAATCATCAAGTAATACATTGTTGAAATGCATGCCTATACGTCAAACTACAGGAGGTACAATAACAATGTGCATACATATTGTTATTGGGGGATGGGGGGGTTGGGGGATGGGGGGGGTGGGGGGGGTGGGGGGGTGGGGGGGCTCACCTGCTCGCGGCTCACGTGTATGGGCTGCTGCAGCATGAGCCAGGAGACGCTCTCGTAGAGCGGCGGCGTCGTGAGGGAGCCCGCGTAGCTCCACAGCGACAGCGACGGCGGCAGCAGCAGCGACGGGTTCACGCCGCGCACGTCCACGGCGGAGCCCTGCGGTGGTGATGATGGTGGTGGTGATGATGGTGGTGGTGATGGTGGTGGTGGTGGTGGTGATGATGGTGGTGGTGATGATGGTGGTGGTGGTGGTGATGGTGGTGGTGATGATGGTCGTGGTGATGATGATGGTGGTGGTGATGATGGTGGTGGTGGTGGTGATGATGATGGTGGTGGTGATGATGGTGGTGGTGATGATGATGGTGGTGGTGGTGATGATGGTGGTGGTGATGATGGTGGTGGTGATGGTGGTGGTGGTGATGATGGTGGTGGTGATGATGGTGGTGGTGGTGGTGATGGTGGTGGTGATGATGGTCGTGGTGATGATGATGGTGGTGGTGATGATGGTGGTGGTGGTGATGATGATGGTGGTGGTGATGATGGTCGTGGTGATGATGATGGTGGTGGTGATGATGGTGGTGGTGATGATGGTGGTGGTGGTGGTGATGATGATGGTGGTGATGATGATGATGGTGGTGGTGATGATGGTGGTGATGGTGGTGGTGGTGGTGGGGAGGTTGATGGTCGTGATGGTGGTGGTGGTGGTGATGATGAGATTGATGGTGGTGATGGTGATGGTGGTGATGGTGGTGGTGGTGATAATGGTGGTGGTGATGATGGTGGTGATGATGATGGTGGTGGTGATGATGGTGGTGGTGATGGTGGTGGTGGTGATGATGGTGGTGGTGATGATGATGGTGGTGGTGATGATGATGGTGGTGGTGATGATGGTCGTGGTGATGATGGTGGTGGTGGTGATGATGGTGGTGATGATGGTGGTGGTGGTGGTGATGGTGGTGGTGGTGGTGGTGGTGATGGTGGTGGTGATGATGGTGGTGATGATGATGATGATGGTGGTGGTGATGATGGTGGTGATGGTGGTAGTGGTGGTGGGGAGGTTGATGGTCGTGATGGTGGTGGTGGTGATGATGAGATTGATGGTGGTGATGGTGATGGTGGTGATGGTGGTGGTGGTGGTGATGGTGATGGTGGTGGTGATGGTGGTGGTGATGGTGGTAATGGTGGTGATGGTGGTGGTGATGAGATTGATGGTGGTGATGGTGGTGGTGGTGGTGATGAGGTTGATGGTGGTGATGGTGGTGATGGTGATGGTGGTGATGAGATTGATGATTATGATGATGGTGGTGGTGGTGGTGGTGAGGATGATAACATTCATTACGATGATTATGATGATGGTTAAGTCGATGATGATTATGACGTTGATGTTGACAATGATCATAGCGATGATGTCGAGGTTGATGATGGTAATGTTGATGATATTGGTGATTACAGTGATGATGGTGAAAAAGAAGATGATGATGATGACAATTGTCAACTACATTCAGCTAAGGGTGCATGTGTGTAGCACTGGCTAGAGGTGAGTCAGGTGGATGTGCGTTGAACTTCTTTCGCACCGCACGTAGCCAGCCGTGATAATCGGACGTGCAGGGGAAGGACAACAACCTAAACACAATATGCACTAATACAGAGATGAGTTCTATATCTAGATGATGATGATGATTGAAAAGCGCACGTCCCCAGAGGCTGTCTAATATTCGAAGGCAGAGGCGTTCCAGACGGCCGCAGAAGCGCATCTGAAAGCTCCGCGCGATGATGCGTGTGTGTGCGCGTGTGTGTGCGTGTGTGTGTGCGCGTGTGTGTGCGTGTGTGCGCGTGTGTGTGCGTGTGTGCGTGTGTGTGTGCGTGTGTGTGTTTGCGTGTGTGTGCGCGTGTGTGTGCGTATGTGTGTGCGCGTGTGTGTGCGCGTACGTGTGTGCGTGTGTGCGCGTGTGTGTGTTTGTGTGTGCGTGTGTGTGTTTGTGTGCGCGTGTGCGTGTGTGTTTGCGCGTGTGTGTGCGCGTGTGTGTGCGCGTGTGTGTGCGCGTGTGTGTTTGTGCGCGTGTGTGTGCGCGTGTGTGTTTGTGCGCGTGTGTGTGCGTTATGTGTTTGCGTGTGTGTGCGTTATGTGTTTGCGTGTGTGTGTGCGCGTGTGTGTGCGCGTGTGTGTGTGTGCGCGTGTGTGTTTGTGCGCGTGTGTTTGCGTGTGTGCGTGTGTGCGTGTGCGCGTGTGTGTGTTTGTGTGTGTTTGTGCGCGTGTGTGTGTGTGCGTGTGCGCGTGCTATGTCCCGTGGGGAGTGGTGGCGTAGCGGTTAGCAAGGCTGTGCCACGAACCCGGCGAGTTCCATTTCCGCTCGCGACCATCGGCTGGCGAATATCAGAACCGATCCTGGGCGGCCTTCTCAAGGCCGACTCGGCCTTCAATGAGCACTCGGTGGCGGTGTGTAAAAATAAGAGCGCTGGGGAGACAAAGGCGGCCGGGCGTGGCGCTGACCACCCCACTTCTCCACCGTGTGCCGTGCCGTAGCCGGCCTTCGTACGCCGCTGTTACTCGTGAACAGCACTTGACCCCAAGACCCTGTTGAAGGCCGTGCGGGGGGATCTTTGTCCTGCAGGTGCACGTGACGAGGTCTCACCTTGGCGGTGATTCTCGGCAGGAGATCGGTGATCTTCTTCAACTCCTTGTTCTCCTCGCCCACCTGGTCACACCACAACACCGACAAGTGTGAACAACCACTCACGCGGCAACATCCTCATCGCGGACGGCCCACGCTCTCTCCACTGCTGGATTGAGGCATACGCCCAGCTGTCGCCATCCATCTCTCACAGCCTCGCAGAATCAGAAACTTGAACGAGAATCTGTAGTTATTACGGAGAAATCCGATGAGCTATGAAGCTCTTCTCCCCCCCCCCCCCCCCCCCGCGACCTGTCCAGAAGAGAGAAGCACGGCAGAAGTGAGCTGCGCAGTGGGGGGAGGGCAGCAGCCTCTCATCTCACAGTAACTTCGTCATCAGCTGGGGGACTGCTACAAGCGCTCACACGTGGGAGGACCCCCCAACATTTGATCTGGACTCGCACGGTCGCACCCAGAGGCTATTCGAGATACGCGCGACTCCTCCTGCCTGACGACATTGCCGTTGCGCTCACGGTCTCGAACATTTAGCGCTGTTGGGGAGGTGGGGGGAGGGTGCTCCATCTTCGTAAAAATGTTGAGAAAAAAAATCTCATGGTGATTGTCACGGGGGGGGGGGGGGGGGGGGGTGAGGGGGGGGCAAGGCACCCCCTGCCCCCACGCTCGTTACGCTCCTGGAGCCGCGTGCGGTGGCTGTTGGAGGGCTGCCGCCTCGTGGCCGTCCCTGATTAAGGAGCCAACGCCGTGTAGCAGTCGCCACCACGGCGCGTTGAGCATCTTGAAGTGTTGAGTCTCGCTGTTGGAATTCGAAGACAACGCCTCTACTTGTTGTTTGGGTTGCCGACCCCTGTGCTACTGGATACGGAGTTGGGGGAGGGGGGCTTTTGGGGGGGGTTGGGGAGGAGGAGGGGGGGGGCGCACGCCGAGGTCACGTGATTGACGGGAAGCTCGTGTAGCCTCTGCGCGTCTCGCATCACTGGGGGGGGGGGGGGGGGGGGCACGCGGTGGGGGCCGCACCTCCAAGAAGACGCCGACCACCGCCAGGCCATCGGGGGCCACAGCAGCCTCCTCGAAGCTCGCGTAGCGGTCGGCACTCCAGTGGACCAGGTGCAGCTGCAGGTGAGTGGGGCAGGGTGGGTGGGGCAGGGTGGGTGGGGCAGGGTGAGTGGGCAGGGTGAGGGGGCGGGGTGTGTGGGGCAGGGTGGGTGGGGCAGCGTGAGTGGGGAAGGGTGTGTGTTATGGGTGTTTGCAGGTGTGTGTGTGTTTAGGTATGGTTGCGTGTGTGTGCGACACAAAGAGAGAACAATTATTGATCTCTTGGGTGTTAGAGACGACACAGGCAACAACAGAAGGGCACAGGAGGGAGCAGCTCAGCCAAGCACCACTCCCGACCACCTTTGTCTTCCCGTACAAATGTATACACCGCGAATCAGGGACTCTGTTCAGGCCGAGTTGTGTGTATCTATGTGTGTGGTCGACTCAGCCTGACATGGTGCGATGTTTACACATCAACACTGGGGAGACAAAGGCGGCCGGGCATGATGCTGGCCGCCCATCCCCTCGTGTGCTGTCCGGGCCCTTCATATGCGCTACTCGCTAACAGCACTTGCCCCTAACAGAAGGCTACACGGGGGATCTTTGCCTTTGTTTGTTTGTGGGGGCCAGCAAGAGTTGCGATGGAAATTTTAATCATCTCATTGATCCTCGGAAAAAAAAAAGATGAAGACGATTTAAAAAAATAAAACGATCACCATCTCTGATGAAGACAATGGTCTAAATCCCCGAGTGATTCGCGTGAACTCGTTAGGACGAGGCTGATGGAAAAGAGACTTAATGAGGCCCACGGGTTGTGTGTTGGTAAAGGGGGGGGGGGGGGGAGAGGTCCAGGGAGGGTGGGTAGCACTTTTCCAAGGTGTACCCAAATACCAAGGTGTACCCAAATACCAAGCTGTACCCAAATACCAAGGTGTACACAAATACCAAGGTATACCCAAATACAAGGTGTACCCAAATACCAAGGTGTACCCAAATACCAAGGTGTACCCAAATACCAAGGTGTACCCAAATACAAGGTGTACCCAAATACAAGGTGTACCCAAATACAAGGTGTATCAAGGTGTATCCAGGGTGCTACGGTGTTTGTGTTACCCACAAACCGTCACGACCACGTGCATTCATCGTAATGAAAAATGTGGGTAGGGGGGGAAATATATCCGGCTTCTATTCGCGATTGTGCTGCTGTCAGTGTCCGGAAATCTCGGCGCATCAATGCGACTTCTGTTCGGGGAACGGTCCGCGGAAGCGGATTCCACAGAGCCGCCCCTTGAGTGCCCTTCAATGTGACCTCTGGTGGCTCCCACACAGGGACAGAATGACAGCGCATTCCAGCTCGCTCTGCCACCGGGAGCCACGGTGATCATTGCACGGCGAGTCAAAGCGATGTCTGTCTTTGTTGTCAGAGCTGGAACGGTGTTTTTTGTTTGGCCAGATCAAGCAGAGAACTAAGATTAGACCGCGGCAGCGGCGGCTGCGGCGGTGGTGGTGGTAGTAGTGGTGGTGGTGTTGTTGTTGGTGCGCTTGAAGCCACTCGAGCACTGACACTTAATACAAACCCACGGTTGCTGAGCGCCAGGGCCCAGAGAGATTAAAAACAAAACGCTAAGCGGCCAGCAACGCACCGCACAGGCAGTGGCTGTAACGCGGATTCGAACCGCAGGGGCTCAGGTGGTGCTGACGTCTGAGCCACACTCCGCTGGCCACGTCAGTGCGGGCGTGCCGTGTGAACTAAACTAAAACAAAACTCATTTTCTATTTTACCAGCTAAGAAGGCCCCACTGAGCTAGACAGCACAGCTCTTATCAGAAGCGACCTGGTTATCACAAATAATAGGTCAACGAAAAGGCGGCTTATCGCGTGACAATTTATAGCAGCCAAATACTCCAAACGCGTGAGGTCGATTTTAAATGCGTAGGGGATCCACAGAGACACAAACACAAAAAATAAAAATATACAGCAGGCGTCAGCGTTGGGATCGAACCCACGACCTGCTGTATACCAGGAAAGGTTGTTAACATCTCCCAGCCACCGTGGCGCCGAGCCTGAGACCGGCACGAGCGCGGCGAGTGTCTGAGTGCACTGGGGGCGCGAATGCGCTCGGGTGAATGAAACATTTAGGAGGCAAATGAGCTGCAATTATTAAGTGTCATCGGTAGGTAATGATGATCGTGGTGATATTAACAATGTCAGCTTGTAAGGCTGCGCCCTCACCGCCACCGCCGCTGCACAGCGTTTGCTCGCTCTCGTACGGAGGGGGAGAGAGAGAGGGGAGGGGACGACGATTCGGAGGTACCAGGAGGAGGAACCACATTTCGCCACGGTGGCGAGATGTTAACTACCTCGCCTGGTATACAGGAGGTCGCGGGTTCGATCGAGACTCTGACGCCTGCTGCTGTATATTTGAAGTCCGCGTGTCTCTCTCTCTCTCCCCCCGTGGTCGCGTGGACTTTTTTCCGGGTCCTCCGGTTTTTCCCTCTGCATTTAGGATCAACGTCATGCATTTCGAGAATGTGGCTTCTATACAATTCCACGTGATGATAAGCCGCTTCGTTGAGCAAACATTTGTGCCCGGGTCACTCCTGAAAAAGAGCTATGTAGCTCCGTGGGCATTACCTGGTCAAATAAAACGTACATTTTTGTTTCATAGTTTATAGTGGGAAGGCAGCAGCGAGGCGGTAAGCCAACACCAATGATTGCCCAAGTTCTGCGGTCCTCTATATATGAAGGTGTTATCGGCCAATTAATGAGCGTTTTTTTATGTGGGAGGAAAACCAGAGCACCTGGAGCAAGGTGGGCAACACTCCTGCCATGCAGATGGACCAGGTGGAGTCCACCTTTTGCTTTGCTGCCATCTCCTGGCGAGCCAGGGTACGGAACCTCCTCGACGCCCACGGGAAGGGAGTTTCTTCACCGTGTGTGTGTTGATCCAGCAACCCTCGCTGTCTCCACAGTGCTGGGTTACAGGCCACATACATAGCCACCGCCAAGGACATGTGCGTTCGAACACTTGGGTGCAGCGTGTGGATGTGCATGTCTATTTGGCGTGCTTTGACAATGGGGTGCACTGTGTAAATGTGCATCTCGAGCTTTTGCAGATAATCACTTGGGTGCACTCTAGGACAAAGTACTCTAGGACCTATTGATTTTTGGGTACACCGTGTAAATGTGCATCTAAAACTTTTGCACATCGCTACTTGGGGTGCACTTTGAGAAAGTGCCGGGGGGGGTGGGGGGGGTGGAGTCTGGTACCTCTGCGGGATACGTCTTCCCCTTCACCGTGTGCTCCGAGCCGACATGGTCGTGCGAGCCCCAGTGCATGTGCAGCTGGCGGAGTCGGTAAGGTCCATGGAGGGCCCCCCCTTCTATGACTGTTGAATAGTGAGAGGGGACACACACACACAAAGACAGCGACAAAGATCCCACGTATATCATTAACAGAGTGTTGGGGCAAGTGCTGTTAGCGAGTAGCACCTATGAAGGCCGGCACGGCACACGAGAAGGTGGGTGTGCCAACACCACGCCCGACCGCCTTTGTCTCCCCAGTGACGATGTTTTTACACACCGTACCAGGTAATAATTCGAGGCTAAGTCGACCTAGGGGTGACCGAGGACCCGTTCAGATAATCGTCACTGATGTTGGGACCATTGAGTGGGATTCGAACTCGGGTCGCCAGGTTCGTAGCACAACGCACTGATCGCTACACTACCGGCGGCGCGAGCGAGCAACTGCAGGGCTGCACCTTCTTTTCCGCTTACCGCTGCGGTGGCTCGGAGATTTAACTCCCTCGCCTGGTTAGGCAGGAGGTCGTAAGTTCGATCCCGACCCTGACGCCTGCTGTATATTTGGAGTTTGCGTGTCTCTCTCTCTCTCCCCATGGTGAGATGTTAACTCCCTCGCCTGGTATGCAGGAGGTCGTGGGTTCGATCCCGACTCTGACGTCTGCTGTATATTTGGAGTTTGCGTGTCTCTCTTTCTTCCCGTGGTCACGTGGATTTATTTCTCCGGATCCTCCGGTTTTTCCCTCCACATTTAGAACCGTGCATTGCGATTATTGAGATTATTTTGCTGCCATAAATCTACACGTGATGAGCCACCACTTAATTGGGCCATCATTTGTGGCCAGGTCGCTTCTGAAAAATCTGTTTATACCTCAGTGGGCTTTACCTGCTAAGATAAAAAAAATTCGCTCAGTTGTATTTGTATATTTCAAGTTATTTGTTTACCTTTTCTATACTTTGCACTCCTATCGTGTTTCTGTATTGTTTGTTGAATCGTTTTGACCCCGTGTCCCTGCTGGACATCTGTTAAAAAAAGAGCTTCATAGCTCATCGGATTCCTCCTCCCGCAGTATCAACCATCCTGAAAGACCCAAAAAATATTCTGATTCCGCGTCATGCGCCGCCAGTGGCCGCGACAGAGCGGAAGAGACTCCTTCATCCACGGGGGAAGCGGCAATCCTCCCTCGTCTCTTTTTTTGTTTTTTTCACCACCAATAATATTCCCCGAGATCCGACTTGGCCGAGAAGCGGGGGGGGGGGGGAGTTGGCGTGGTCCTCCCGTCCCCTACTCGGCTGCAGTGTCCCTGGGACACCGCGACAACGCAGCTCACTCGCCTGCGTCGCCCCCCCCCCGCCCCCCTCCACGCTGCCCCCACTCCCCGCCACTCAAGTGCTCCCCCCCCCCGCCGCTCCCAACCAAGTGATGAATAAAAATCGACCCTTCGGCTCTGTAGCGGCCACTCGTGGCTGGCGTATGACACGGAATGGTTATTTATTTATCCTGCCTGGAGAAATGCGATGAGCTAGGAAACTCTGTTTGTTTGTCTCTGCACAGATCTCCAGTGGGGCCACGGGGGACGGGAAGTCACAACAACAAACAAGCAAACAGACGACACGAACAACGCGGCAGGGATGCACAGACGTTGTCTGGGTGGACAAACGCCATGCGGCTACCGATCTGTGCGAGACGCATTCAGCCGCTTCGACCCGCACCCACCGGCGTGGTGAAGTATGGTAAACAACAACAACAACAAATATCCGTGAGCGGCTAAGGCCATTCTGGCTGCTGCGATGTGGCCAGGAGCGATGCACTTTGGAGCGGTGGATTTTGCGTTCGCGGTTGGAGTTTCTCCGGAAACGCGACGTGTGTTTGTAGACGTCGGTTAAGTGGAATCGTTGCGTGGCCCTCCCGTCGGAAATATCTGAACCACAGTGGATTTGCTCCGAGCCGGATGAGAGAGGTGAGAGAGGAGAGGCAGGATAGAGAGAGAGATTGCATTTCACTTCCAACATCCGAGGAGTTTACATTTCACGCCCTGCTCCGTGCTCTCCAGAGTTACTGACCATATTTGTTTTGTAAAAGCCACCACCACTAAAGACAAAGATCCCCCGTATAGCCTTAACAGACTGCTGTGGCAAGTGCTGTTGGCGAGTAGCATCTACGAAGGCCGCCACCGCACTTGAAGGGGTGGGTGGCCAGAAGCACGCCAGACCGTCTGTGTCTCCCCAGTGGCGATGTTCACACGTTGCACTAGGCACTCGTTTTAAGGCTGAGTCGACCTAAGGGAGGCACAGGACCGGTTCAAATATTCGCCACTCAAATTGGCCGTGAGTGGGAATCGAACTCGCGACCACCATACCCCACCACACCCCACCACCACCACACCCCACCACCACCACACCCCACCACCACCACACCCCACCACCACCACACCCCACCACCACCACACCCCACCACCACCACACCCCACCACCACCACACCCCACCACCACCACCACCACACCCCACCACCACCACCACACCCCACCACCACCACCACCACCACCATACCACGCCACCACACCACCACCACACCCCACCACCACCACCATACCACCCCACCACACCCCACCACCACACCCCACCACCACCACACCCCACCACCACCACCCCCAACCACCACACAAAGGCGGCCGGGCGTGGTGGCAACCACCCAGCCTCTCGCGTGCCGTGCAAGCCTTAATAGGTGCAAACCTTAATAGGTGCAAACCTTAATAGGGGGTGGGGGGGGGGGTATTAATCTTTGTATGTCTGCATGTGTTTATGTGACAACCCCCCTCTTTGGGGATGATTTCCCGCTCGTGACGTCAATGTTCCCCAAGGGGGTCGTTAGCGACCTCGTGTGCCCCCTCCTGCACCTCCGTGGAGACCCCTGGTATCCCGCCCTGGGTCACCTTGATAGCTCCCCCTTCGCTAACCCCTTGGGGGTGTGGGGGGGGCTGTCAGATGTCAGTTGGGGGCGTCTTTGCCGTAGGTCCCTGCATCACGGGTTGGTGCACAGTCGACAATTAAGGCATTAATTGGCCGTCGGTAATTAGGTCAGTAAAGTCATAGGAACGTGGAATTGCCGGCAGAGGTTCGGGAACCGCTCTTAAGCGACGCTGCTGCTGAAGATCGTGATGATCATCAGCTCCGACACTGCCGCTGACAACGACACTGCCGCTGACAACGACACTGCCGCTGATAACGACACTGCCGCTGATAACGATAGTGCTTCTGTGTATGCTGCTGCTGCTACGAAGCTTTCTTGTGACTCTGACGCTGCTGCTGATGACCACGCTTAATGCTACCACCGAAACCGCCGCAGCAGTACAGCCACGCCTCGTGACCCTTCTGCTGCTACTGCTGATGGTGATCACGCTGCTGATGATGACACTGCTGATAATGCTGATGCTGCTTATGATGATGAGACTGATGTTTATGATGACGATGATGACCGTGATGAGAGATGATGATGATGCTGATGATGATGCTGCTGTCGACGACGATGACGGTGATGAGACGGATGTTGCGGCTGCCACCGTACCGCAGGCGCCCTTGACGCTGGAGTCGTGGAAGGAGAGCATGAAGGAGGAGCCGGTGTTGGACAGCTGGCGGGACGCCCTCGAGCTGTAGCGCAGGCGCAGGGGCTCGACGGAGGGGTCGCGCTCCACCGAGTCCGGGTCGATGTCGATGGGCGACTGCCGGGGCCCCTTCGCCACGGGGTACTCGCGGGCCCAGCACGAGGGTCCTGGGGACAGCGCGGAGGGGCCAGGCAACGTGTGAGGCTCGCATTGTGCAACGTCAGGCACGGCAACACCACCCCCCCCCGATGCAGGTCTCTCCCTTTAACGTCGTTCCGCAAAAACGTCGCCGCTTCGTGGTTGACACCGTCACGGGATTTGCGTCCCCCCCCCCCACGCTCTCGCGTCGCTTACGGCAATCGGCCGCACCTTTCTCGTCATCCGTCGCCTCTCGGCACTTGGCAGAGGTCGCAAACGGGTTTTGATTCCTTAACCGTACCCGTACCCGGCCGCACCAGGGTCGCAAACGGGTACCGGTACCCGTACCCGGCCGGGTACGGGTGGCCGGGTATCGGGTAGGGTACGGGTATCGGGTACCCGGTTGCGACCTCTGGCACTTGTCCCCCCACCACCGCCCTACCCCGGACACGAAGCCCTCGGCGTGGCGCGTGAACTGAACTCTAGCCTGTCAAGGCACGCCTAGCCGCTGTGTTGCTCTTCTGCAGACAAGCGGCCCGGCTACCACAAATGACGGCTCGACGAAGTGGGTTTATCTCGCGGAAACAGCAGCAGCGGCCATGCACCGTTACACGTGTGATGTCGATGGAAAGACTGGAGGATCCGGAGGAAAAATCCACGCGACCACGGGGAGAGAGAGAGAGACCACGAACTCCAAATATACAGCAGGTGTTGGGATCGAACCCACGGCCTCCTGCGTACTCTAGAGTACAATACAGTGTTCATGTACAGTATTTTGGTGATTCTATAGTGTACTGTCTTGTACCCTGTATAATTTGTGTACAAGTTTACTGCTGTACACGAGTGTTGAGTGCAGTGCTCTTAGTAAATTAACGTAACGTTACGGGTACGTCCAGGATGAAGATGCGCGCATTAACGCAGCGCGTCGCCGTTCAGGTTTTTCTGTCGCGGGGAGAAAACTAAAAATCGCTTCGATTGACGTCGCTCCGATGTTCCTCGTCGCGCCTTTCCTTCAGGAACGCTATCCCCGACGAAAACCGGGGGGGGGGGGGGGGGTATTACCACATAACAATTAATATATTTATTTATTTGTATATATATAGACGGTTCTGTGTTTGGCGCAATTCTGCAAGTTGCGGATCGGGTTGCCGCTGCAGGATCTGTCGCGAGCGCAGAGCGTCGCACGGACGAGCGGGAAGGCAGCCGGAAGCACGCGCTAGCAGACGAGTTGTCCGAGCTCTGCGGTCCTGCCACGGCAGTGTTTGGTCAGCTCCGTACGTCGCCGCTTCCATCGGGGTCCCTGCCGCAGCGGCGTCACGGTGCAGCGCGCCCTGCGATATCCTCGCAGCGGCAGAAGGCGGCTTTTGGCTCGGCCATCGAACAAAGACGGTGGTCGACGGCGTCGCGAGAGGCGCTTCCAGATTGCGCTCCTGCGGCCGTCTGGAACGCTCTTGCTTCCCTTCCCATATTAGGAAGCCACTGGAGCTGTGCACTTTTAAATCATCTGGATTGACAACTCATTTCTGCAGGGTCATCATGTGTTAGTTTGTCGTCCTTCCCCTCGCACCTCCGATTAGCGCGGCTGGCTCCGTGTGGTGCGAAACGAGTTCAACGTTCGTACACACTGGACTTGGAATCCAGAGGGCGCCCGTTCGAGTCTATCTCCCGGCGCGGCATTTTCTTGAATCCCCCCCACTAACCCCGCCCCCCACGTCGCCTCCATCCACCCGGCAGTAGTATGAACGGGATTGCCACGGGCAGTCGATCGGCAGGTCGCAGCGTGGTGGGGAAAAACGTGGGCACTCCCGCCCGCTTCTAAGACGCCTGCCCAGCGTGGAAGAGTAGGCCAAGACACCCGAGATACCCTCTTATGAGCGCGGCAAACTTCCCTCACCAGCGCGGAGAGCGGCGACGTTAACTTTGGCGATAAATTATCATTTGACCGCAACCTGCCGGAAGGCCACGTGGGCTGCCCCGGGCAGCCCTCCTTCATGACCGCAGCGACAGCGGCGCGGAAGAAGTCGTCAACGTGACGACGACACGTGCTCTCTCTCTCTCTCTCCCTAATCCGCGTGCGCTCTGCGTCTGTCAACTTGATCCGAGCGCAAACGCCCAACGGTGATGATTATACTAATAATAAACAACAACACGACACCGCACGGACTAACATCCCCGTGTCGTCTTAACAGGTTGTCGGGGCAGGCGCGCACAGGCACAAAGCAAGCACGTGGCTATTTTAAGCCACTGTGTGGTTATTATCTATTTATCGAGATATACAAAAAGGAAATGTGTGAATGTGTGTCTGTTCGAAATGTTTAGCATACTTCCCGACACGCAACAAACTTGAAATTTGGCATGTAGGTAGCTTCCAGACGGGACACAATGCAGAACGTATGAAAATAGACTTTTGTATCTTGGGGGAGGCGCAATAATGAATATATTTTTTGCACGGCAAGTGAGCGGTGACGTCACATCTGTGATGTCACCCGCATGCGGCAGCGTCACGCAGTGTGCCTGCTGACGTCACGCATCCCCCCCCACCCTCCGCGTAGGCCGTGTGTTAATCCAAGACAAGAATCCAAGTCCCGGGCAAAGCCGGGTCGTCAAGCTAGTTTTCAGGATGAAGATCCACCCTCCCCTCGCCCATAGCCTTAACAGATTTTTGTTTTCGGGGCAAAACGCCGTTAGCGAGCGCCCACGAGAGATGCCGGCACGGCGCACGAGGGGGCGGGTGGCCAAACGATGTCTGCGACACCATCGCTGCCCCAGGTAGGGTCCTCGTATTTGAGGCTGAGTCGACCCATGGGGAGGCCCAGGGCCGGTTCAGATAAATCGTCGCTTGGCATCGGTGGCTGTCAGCCCTGGGGCGGGGGTCGAACTCGGGTCGCCGGGGTCCAGAGCGCGGCGCGCTAACCGCTGCACCGCCGATGGCGCGTGCGGTTGGGGTAAGATGCGGGTGCTCAACATTCGAGCCACAACACACGAGCATAATAACAACAACAACAACTCGTGGACGAGGTGTAGCGACCTCGCGCTGTGAGGGAAGAGACACAATTGCGAGCCCGTCGGTGGCTGTGAGGGTGTGATGTTTGAAGGAGGCGGTTGGGGGTGGCAGGGTGGAGAGGCGAGATAGGAGCTGAATGGATGGATATTCATTTGCACATCACGCCTCGTGTGAACGGGTGCTAGAAGTGTAACATTGCATCTTGCACACACACGCGCGCGCGACACACACACACGTGACAGACACACACTCGTCTACCTGCACGACACACGTACACTGACGCACATAATTGACACGCCAACAAATATATACAAAGATCGCCCGTATAGCCTTCAACAGACTGACGGGGCAAGTGCTGCTCGCGAGCACCTATGGAAACTGGCACGGTACACGAGGAGGTGGGGTGGCCAGCACCACTCTCGGCCGCCTTTGTCTCCCTCGTGTTGATATTTACAGAACGCGACAAGCACTCGTTTATCGTTGAGTCAACAACGGCGTTGGCTGCCCGGAGCTTCGCTCGTTGCTGGCGGACGACCGCCTCCGACTGCCCAGCAGCGTCCTTCACGAGCCTCCTCCACAGGGGCCCATGTTGACACCCATGGTACCACTCAGCTCCACATTCTCCCGGGCCGCATCAGCCCATCTCCTCTCTCGTCCGTGGCGTGTCAATTAAGTCTCGTCCATGTGACCAAACATGCCCAGCGACCGCATGCCCGGGCACGCGGTCGCAGGGCATGTGGGCGGCATGACCCAGCCACCGTGTTTGCACCTGCCAGAGGAGCTCGCTGTTGGGGCAGATTTCGCAAGGATCTGTGTGAGCTCACGCAACATCCAGTCCGGTTAAACCCAGGATGGATCGTAGGCAGGTCAGGCGGAACGTTTCAAGCCGGGCGTAGGGAGTTCCTGCAAAAGGGGGCCCACGTTTCGCAAGCGTAGAGAAGGGAGGGGCATAACTGTGGTCGAAAAGACCCTGAGCGGCATTATCCAAAGATACATAACAGACTGTTGGGGCAATAGATGTTTGCGAGCACCTATTAGGGACGACACGACACACGAGGAGTTGGGGGTGTGCCAGCACCGCACCGAACCGCCTTTATCTCTCCAATGCTGGTGTTTACACACCGCATCAGGTGCCAATTTAAGGCTGAGTCGACCTAGGGGAGGCCTAGGATCGATTCAGATATTCGTCACCGATATATGACTGTGAGCGGCAATCGAACGCGGGTCGCTGGCTCGTGCAGTCCGCTAACCATTGCACCACCGCTCCTCACCACAACGACAAAGATCCCCCGTGTAGCCTTAACAGACTGTTGGGGCAAGTGCTGTTAGCAAGTAGCACACCTATGAAGACCGGCACGTCACAGGAGGCGGTGGGTGGCCAGCACCACGCCCGACCACCTTTGTCTCCCCAGTGGCGATGTTTACACACCGCACCAGGTACTCACTTGAGGCTGAGTCGACCTAGGGGAGGCCCATGACCGGTTCAGATAATCGTCACTGGCGTTGGCCGTGAGCGGGAATCGAACTCGGGTCGCCAGGTTCGTAGCGCAGCGTGCTAACTGCTACGCCACCGCTCATACAGATACACACGCGCACTGCCAACACTTATATATATAACACATCTCACCAAGGATGTAAATGAATACGGTGTTAATTTGAGAGCGTAAAGCTGCATCGTGGGAGACTGGCTCCGCTCACTGGGAGGCGCAGCGGTGTTCGTGTTGGCGCATGCATCGGTGCAATGGGCTCCACCTCCGGAGCTCTTCATCGAGACCCCAACGCAGCAGATTCAACGGACAAATATCTCAGAGCCCTGCCAATGCCACCGCTGGACTGAAGCCCCCCCCCCCTCCCCTTGCTCCCCTGGCGCGGAGTGTGCGCGCGGGTCAAGGGGGGCCAGCCAGGGCCGGCCGAGTTGTATCGCTCGCCACCGATGATGGCCGTGGCCCCCGGGGGTGGAACTCCGGTCGCCGGGTTCGGGGGACCCGTTTGCGCTAACCACGGCGCCACCGATCAACCACCGTCATGTAGACATTTAAACGATCGCGTGATGATGATGCTGTTGCTGCAGCTGCTGCGTTGGCAGTGGTGCACCACAAATAACAACAATCAACAACAACAACAACTCAACGCACTCGTCAGTAGCAGTGTGGCCTTAAAATGGGGAACAAATATATCATGGGCGACGTTTCGGGCAATGCCCCTTCGTCATCATCGAACGTGAAGGGTCATCATGTTGGAAGGGTCATCATGTGCTTTGGAAAAGGGCCATTGCCCGAAACGTTAAAATGTTTCTTTTGGGGTAATTTCGAAGTGATAATGTACGCGTGTTGAACTTCTTTCGCACCGTACGTAGCCTACCGTGCTAATCGGAGGTGCTGGGGAAGGACTACAAACTAACACACACTCATCAAGAAATGAGTTTTTCAATCTAGATGATGATTTCATGAAAGTGCATAGCTCCTGCGGCTTCCTGACATCGGAAGGCAGAGGCGTTCCAGACGGCCACGGAAGCGCATCAGAAAGCGCCGCGCGACGATGCGGTGGCCACCGTCTTTGTTCGACGGCCAGCAGCCAAAAAGCCGTCGCCGTTGTTGCTGCTGCTGCTGCTGTTGCTGCTGTTGCTGTTGCGAGGATGACGAGCGGAGATGGCGTGATTGTGGTGTATACCCCTTGATGAGCTCAGCCAAGGTACCAGTCATTGCGGTTTGCCTGGTGCGGCCGTTTGTGGCCCACGAAGGTCACGATCCTCCCCGCCCTGGTTTGAGCCTCACAACTCACTGTAGCGCCATTGGGGGTGGAGGGGGTGAGGGAGGGGGGGGGGGGTCAGTGGCCTAGAGGGGTCAAGGTTGGGGCCGGGGGCGGGGGGGTGGTGCCCGCGTTGTTTGCCGGAACATCACGGACCCGACAATGCCATCGCATCTAAATAAGGCGACCACAGATCAATCAATCGGCCCCTCTCGTTTGTCGAGGGTTTCTAATTGAAGATGAGATGGTGGGGGGCCCCGCGGGGAGGGGGGGGGCATGAAGACAAGTAGCTGTGGATCGTGGGAGGTGGAGATGTAATGCCATGCAGCGAACGGAGGGGAAAGGGGGGGGGTCCGAAACGAGATACATTCGGGGGGGGGGGGGTACAGCACGTGACTTTCCCTGCCTCACTGAGCACATTTTAGGGGTGAAAATTACGACAAAGACGAAGTGTCGCCCCGTATAGCCTGCACAGAATGTCGGGGCAAGTGCTGTTAGCGAGCGAACGAGCGCCTATGAAGGCCGGGGACTGTGGCACACGAGGGGGTGGTGGGTGGCCAGCACCACGCCCCCCCTCCCCCCTACCGCCTTTGTCTCCCCGGTGTCGATGTTTACGCACCGCAACGGGTACTCATTTGAGGCTGAGTCGACCCTAAGGCAAGCCCAGGACCGGTGCAGATAATCGTCACCTCGTGTTGACCGTGAGCGGGAGTGGAACTCGGGTCGCCAGCTTTGCAGCGTGACGCGCTCACCGCTCCACTACAGCTCCCCACCAGATTACCACCACAACCACCACAACCACCACCGCAACCACCACCGCCACCACCACCGCAACCACCACCGCAACCACCACCGCAACCACCACCACCACCACAACCACCACCACAACCACCACAACCACCACAACCTCCACCACCACCACCCACCCTCAAAGTTGCCACCGCTATGTTGAATCCTCAGAGTCGCGCATACCTGGATTTCACACATGCGTATCGATTACCGCGCGCCTCTTATTTTAGAAAACCACACCTACCCCTCCCCCCACCACCACCCCTCCCCCCAGCCCAACCTCTCCTCGCAAAAAAATAAATACATCTTCCGATGTTCTCTGTGCGCCTCTGTGTTCTTGACTCCCCCTCCCTTTCAAACCCATCCACCCTCCCTCCCCAGCTCCCGACTTCTCCGCTTCTTGTTCTTCTTGCCCCTCTCCCTCTGCTTCCCCACCCCCTCCGCCCGCCTCCCCGGAGGACTCTGCTCATAGCGAGAGCGATCGCGCGGGGCCGTCAATCACCGCAGGGCCGCCTCGCGGTGCGCGCGAAGCTCTGCGGGAGAGGCCCAAAAGGTGGGCCGCCTCGTTCGCGTCGCCGCTCGGAGGTGGCTCAGTGGGGGGGGGCTCAGCGGGGGGGGGGGCTCAGCGGGGGGGGGGGGCTCAGCGGGGGGGCTCAGCGGGGGGTGGCTCAGCAGGGGGGGGCTCAGCGGGGGGGGGGGGCTCAGCGGGGGGGGGGGGGGCTCAGCGGGGGGGGGGGGGGGCTCAGCGGGGGGGGGGCTCAGCAGGGGGGGGCTCAGCGGGGGGGGGGCGGGGCTCAGCGGGGGGGGGGGCTCAGCGGGGGGGGGGGCTCAGCGGGGGGGGGGGGGCTCAGCGGGGGGGGGGCTCAGCGGGGGGGGGCTCAGCAGGGGGGGGGGCTCAGCGGGGGGGGGGCGGGGCTCAGCGGGGGGGGGGGGGCTCAGCGGGGGGGGGGGGCTCAGCGGTGGAGCGAGTGCCTCGCCATCAAAAGGAGTTCAATTCCCACTGCTTGGGATGGAAGTTGACTCAGCCCCATCAGCATCATCATTATCACCCCCTTCTTCCGCGGTCGATAGCACGAGAAGCTCCACCACTTTGCGGTCAATTTAACAGTCAGTGGTTGCGCAATGGAGTGACTTGCCCACGCCGTATTAATGTGGAATTGTCACCATGAGACCCAGGGCTGTCGGCACGAGATGAGCAGCAATGTATGCTCGGGGCAGCCGGGCGTGGTGTTGGCCACCCACCCCCTCGTGTGCCGTGCCGGCCTAACAGCACTTGGCCCTTCAATCTGTTAAAGCTATACGGGGGATATTTGTCTTTGTCTGTGTGTCTGGGGATCGGTAGTGTAGTGGTTAGTGCGCTGCGCTACGAAACCCGGCGACCCGAGTTCGATTTCCGCTCACGGCTAACACCAGTGACGATTACCTCAACCGGTCCTGGAGCTCCTCTAGGTTGACTCAGCCTTAAACGCGTACTTGTCGTGGTGTGTAAACGGCAGCGTTGGGGAGACAAAGGCGGCCGGGCGTGGTTCTGGCCACCCACCAAACTCGTGTGCCGTGCCGGACTTCATAGGCGCTCTGCCAACGGTACTTGCCCCAACAGTCTGTGGATGGCTACGCGGGGGACCTTTGGCTTTGTCTCTCCGCCCTCCTGCCACGCTTCCCTTGCGCTCCATGGAGCCCAAAGCCTTTGGCAGTCTCGGCGCGTCGGCATGCGGCGTGAGTTTGTGGGGAGTGTGGGGAGTGAGTGTGGTGAGTGTGGGGAGTGTGTGGGAGTGTGGTGAGTGTGGGGAGTGAGAGTGTGGGGAGTGAGAGTGTGGTGAGTGTGGTGAGTGTGGTGAGTGTGGGGAGTGTGGTGAGTGTGGTGAGTGTGGGGAGTGTGGTGAGTGTGGGGAGTGTGGTGAGTGTGGGGAGTGTGGGGAGTGTGGTGAGTGTGGGGAGTGTGGTGAGTGTGGAGAGTGGGGAGTGTGGGGAGTGTGGTGAGTGTGGTGAGTGAGAGCGTGGGGAGTGAGAGTGTGGTGAGTGTGGGAAGTGTGGTGAGTGAGAGTGTGGTGAGTGAGGGGAGTGTGGTGAGTGTGGTGAGTGAGAGTGAGGGGAGTGTGGGGAGTGTGGGGAGTGTGAGATCGGGCGGTTGAGAGTCCAGAGGTTAAGCGCGTGTGAGTGTACAGTACTGAACACGATTCCACGTGTCTGTGTGTGTTGTGTGTGCGTGTACAAATATGCGTGGTATGTGTGTGTGTCGGTAACGTTTGTCTGGGAAGACAAAGGCGGCCGGGCGTGGTCCTCGCGTTGCCGTGTCGGCCTTCATGGGCGCTCGGCTTTCCGGCACTTGCCCCCAGAAGTGGGGGGGGGGGGACGACGACTTTGTCTTTTGTTTCTTTGTGTGTGTTCACGCGCACGCGTTCACGCGCGCCCGGGTCAACACCAAACTCCCAAAGCACCACAGCGCCTTCCCACCCACCCCACACACATCCAGCCCCCCCCCACTCCCGTGCGCTCCCTGCGAGGAGCCACACCGAGACTCGGGAGCCGTGGGGGTGCGGGGGGTGCGGGCAGCAGTCACGGGGGGCGGGAGTCGACGGAGGGAGGATTTTACGCATTTGGCTTCAACACAGACGGGCAGATCCACTGCCCCCCGCGCTCAGCAAATACACAACCCCCGTGAAGCCTGCAACAGACTGTTGGGGCGAGCGCTGCGAGCGAGCAGCACCTATGAAGAAGGCCGGCACGGCACGCATGGGGGTGGGTGGCCAGCACCTCGCTCGACCGCCTTTGTCTCCCGAGTAGCTACTCATTTGAGGCGATCCTAGGAGGGGAGGCCCATGAACCGGTTCGGATAATCGTCACTTGGTGTTGGCCGTGAGCGGGAATCGAACTCGGGTTTGCCGGGTTCGTAGCGCAGCGCGCTAACCGCTACACTACCGCTCCCCATCACACACATCAAGGCGTGACCACGGCGCTTGTGCCAGGCTAGGTGCACTTTGCGGTGACGTGAATTAAGGCTGGCTGGCTGGCAGGAGGGACAGACCCTGGTGCCATGGGTTAACTGACAGATGACTGGCAGATGCACCAACATACACACAGACATACATACGTGCATACACAGAGGTACAAAGACACAGAATCCCGTATAGCCTCAACAGACTTTTGGGCCAAGTGCTGTTAGCGAGCATCTATGAAGGCAGAGGAGGCGCACGTGTGGGGGGGGTGTTAACAGCACCACGACCGGCCGCCTTTGTCTCCCCATTGCTTATGCATATACACCGCACCAGGTACTCATTCAAGGCTGAGTCAACCTAGGGGAAGTGCAAGGACAGGATCCGATTTCACTCGTGGCTGGGAATCGAACTCGTGGGGCTGAAGGTGTGTCAACCACAAGGTAATCGCTGTACTCACACCCACATTGACACTTTCTTTTTCACACGTAAAAAAAAACACAAGGACAAAGATCCCCCGTATAGCCTGTAATAGACTGTTGGAGCAAGTGCTGTTACCGAGCACCTATGAAGGCCGGCACGGTACGCATGGGGAGGTGGGTGGCCACCCCACCCCCGGCCGCCTTTGTCTCCCCAGTGACGATGTACACATTCGCACGTGCGCGCACAAACACACACACACGCATCCGCACACATTCTTCTAACACGTACTGACACGCGCACGTGGTGTGACCATCACCACCCCACCCCGGGGCGCCGGTGTCTCCCCAGTGACGATGTTTACTACACACCGCACCAGGTACTCAGTTGAGGCTGAGTCGACCTAGGGGAGACGCAGAACCCGTTGTTCGGATGTTCGTCGCTGGTGTTGGCCGTGAAACCGAACTCGGGTCATCGGGTTTATGGCGTAGCGCGCTAACCACACAAAGACAAAGATCCCCCGTATAGCCTTAGCAAACGTTTGGGAAAAGTGCTGTTGTTAGCGAGTACCTATGAAGGCCGGCACGATACACGAGGGGTTGGGTGGCCAGCACCACGCCCGGCCGCCTTTGTCTCCCCAGTGCCGATGCTTACGCAACGCACCGGGTACTCATTTATGCACACAGAGTCTCACACACACAGTCTCATACACACAGTCTCATACACAGTCTCACACACATACAGAGTCTTAAACACACACAGTCTCATACATACACAGTCTCACACACACATAGTCTCATACACACACAGTGTCATACACATACAGAGTGTTATACACACACATACAGAGTCTTATACACACAATCAGTCCCATACACACAAAGACAAAGACCCCCCGCATAACCTTAACCGACTGTTGGGGCAAATGCTGTTAGCGAGCACCTATTAAGGTACTCGCTCACACACATATAGAGTCTCATACACACACACAATCTTACACACACACAGAGTCGCATACACACACACATAGTCTCATACACACATAGTCGAATACACACACACATAGTCTCATACACACACACAATCTTACACACACACAGAGTCGAATACACACACACACAATCTTACACACACACACAGAGTCGCATACACACACACACATAGTCTCATACACACACACAATCTTACACACACACAGAGTCTCACTCACCATTATCCTTCCCGTAACCCCAAGACATGCTCGCCAAGTCAGCAGGGCAGATGCAGCAGCGCTGGACTTCCTCCACGTGTACCGGCGAGCGCGTGTGTCACACACGTGCGCGACAGTGTGTGTCTGTCTGTCAGTGTGTGTCTGTGAGTGTGTCTGAGTGTGTGTCTGTCTGTGAGAGTGTGTCTGAGTGTGTGTCTGTGATCGTCTGTCTATGAGTGTGTGTGTGTCGGAGTGTGTGCACTGCGTGTTCGCTAGCAACACTTGCCCTCCCGCCTCAACAGTCCGCTGAAGGCTACACGGATGTAAGCAGTCTATATCGAAGCTCACACTGCACGCACGCGTTTACGTGACTGCCGTTTCCGTAAAACTGGGACGCAGAGATGACAGAAGAGGTATTATGCGTGTAGTATGTGCCGTGTGTCTGTGTCTCCTTGTGTCTGTCTACGTGTCAAAGTCTCTACGCGTGTCTGCTGTGTCTGTGTGTCTCTGTGTCTGCTGTGTCTGTGTGTCTGTGTGTCTGCTGTGTGTCTGTGTGTCTGTGTGTCTGTGTATCTCTGTGTCTGTGTGTTTCTGTGTGTCTGTGTCTTTGTGTCTTTGTGTGTCTGTGTCTGCTGTGTGTGTCTGTGTGTCTCTGTGTCTGCTGTGTGTCTGTGTGTCTTTGTGTGTCTGTGTCTCTGTGTGTCTGCTGTGTGTCTGCTGTGTGTCTGTGTGTCTGTGTGTCTTTGTGTGTCTGTGTCTCTGTGTGTCTGCTGTGTGTCTGCTGTGTGTGTCTGTGTGTCTCTGTGTCTGCTGTGTGTCTGTGTCTGTGTCTGCTGTGTGTCTGCTGTGTGTCTGTGTGTCTGTGTCTGTGTGTGTCTCTGTGTCTGCTGTGTGTCTGTGTGTCTATGTGTGTCTCTGTGTCTCTCTGTGTGTCTGTGTGTGTCTGCTGTGTGTCTGTGTGTCTTTGTGTGTCTGTGTCTCTGTGTGTCTGCTGTGTGTCTGCTGTGTGTCTGCTGTGTGTCTGCTGTGTGTGTCTGTGTGTCTCTGTGTCTGTGTGTGTTTGCTGTGTGTCTGCTGTGTGTCTGTGTGGCTGTGTCTCTGTGTGTCTGCTGTGTGTCTGTGTCTCTGTGTGTCTGTGTCTCTGTGTGTCTGCTGTGTGTCTGCTGTGTGTGTCTGTGTGTCTCTGTGTCTGTGTGTGTCTGCTGTGTGTCTGCTGTGTGTCTGTGTGGCTGTGTCTCTGTGTGTCTGCTGTGTGTCTGCTGTGTGTGTCTATGTGTGTCTCTGTGTCTGTGTGTGTCTGCTGTGTGTCTTTGTGTGTCTGTGTCTCTGTGTGTCTGCTGTGTGTCTCTGTGTCTGTGTGTGTCTGCTGTGTGTCTGTGTGTCTTTGTGTGTCTGTGTCTCTGTGTGTCTGCTGTGTGTGTCTGTGTGTCTCTGTGTCTGCTGTGTGTCTGCTGTGTGTCTGTGTGGCTGTGTCTGCTGTGTGTCTGCTGTGTCTCTGTGTGTCTCTGTGTCTGCTGTGTGTCTGCTGTGATGGCACGCGCGCTCTCCCCGCGAGCGAGGACGATTTCCGCACAAGTGCGGACGCACGAGGCGGCGTGCCCGACGTAACAGAGCAGATACCCGGCCCCTCCCCTCATCCCTCCCCCTCGCCCTCCCCCACTGCCTCCCTCTCGCCCTCCTCTCTTTCCTCCATCCCTCTCAGGCTCACGCATCACCTCCAGCCGTCACTCCCCGTAGCCGCCCCGCCACCATCACCCCAGCCCGCACCGCCTCCCTCCATCTCTGCCGAGCGTGCTCGTTTCCCTCACTTCCTCCTCCTCATCTCCTCCTCCCTCTACCCAGCCCCCCCCCCTCTCCCCAGCCCCTCCCCCCTCTCTCCAGCCCCTCCCCCCTCTCTGCCGCATCCCTCGCGATTCCCCTCATTCCATTCCTCCTCCATCCGCGCTCTCCCTGCCCGCCGCCTCCGTTCCCCTTTCTCTCGCTGTTCATTCATTCCTCCACCCCTCCCCCTCTCTCACGGATCGCCGCTACACCCGAAGCACACCACGTGTGATGGTATACGCCCCGCCACAACACAACCACGACACACCACGTGTGATGGTACACGCCAAGCCACAACACACCACGTGTGATGGTACACGCCCAGCCACAACACACCACGACAGACCACGTTTGATGGTACACGCCCAGCCACAACACACCACGACACACCACGTGTGATGGTACACGCCCAGCCACAACACACCACGACACACCACGTGTGATGGTACACGCCCAGCCACAACACACCACGACACACCACGTGTGATGGTACACGCCAAGCCACAACACACCACGTGTGATGGTACACGCCCAGCCACAACACGTGTGAGGGTACACCACAACACATTACACACGACAACACACGACACACCACAACACACGACACACCACGTGTGTGTGTATGTGTAGTGGTGGTATTGACGTGCGCCGACTGTGACAGTGATGGATCACGGGGCGGCGCGGGGTGCGGGGTTGGGCACGCGTTGTGGGCGTGGTGTGGACGCGCGCGCCGGGAGTGACAGATGACGGGGCGGCGCGGCGTGGGTGGTGAGGCACGATGAGATGTGGGAAAAGAGGATCGTAGCCAGCGCCCGGCGATTGGTCGAATAAGTGGGTGCTCGCAGCGACGTCCGCAGGTGGGGTATAAAGGGGGACGCGCGAGAGCACTCGGGGAGAGTTACCCAGTTGAAGACCCGAAGACGGAGCTGAAGACCTAGTGCCCCGAGACCCCTAGTCCCGCCGTCCTTGTGGGGACCGGGGCCCTGTGTGGCTCGGAGGCGAGGCTGTGGGACCCGGGGTCCGACGGCCCCCCCGTGGGTCGGGCTGGGGACCCACAGTCGAGACGGATACCCCGGGCAGGGAGTGTCCCGAGTAGCTCAGTGGCGTTAGTCGCCGAGTAGCTAAGTGGATGTTGGTCATCCGAGTAGCTCAGTGGCGTTAGTCGCCGAGTAGCTAAGTGGGTGGTTGTCACCCGAGATACTAAGTGGATGTTGGTCATCCGAGTAGCTCAGTGGGCGTTAGTCGCCAAGTAGCTAAGTGGGTGTTTGTCACCCGAGATACTAAGTGGGTGTTTGTCACCCGAGATACTAAGTGGGTGTTTGTCACCCGAGATACAAAGTAGGTGTTAGTCACCTGTGAACAAGTTTGATAAAATAAAGAGTGTGTTACCCGTGAAGTCGTCTCCCGCCGAGTTACTACATTACAACTGGCGTCAGAAGTAAACCTGTCTTCAAGGAGTATGGACACGAGGAAGACTACCCGTACCCACGAGCGAGGTCGGGACGACGACGGCGTACCGGGGACACCGACCTCGGGAGTAGAGGACGAGGAGTTGCCGCCGATGCAGCACTTCGCGGTGATGGCCGACGCTCCGCTTGCCTCCGACACCAGCCTCCAGGACGCGCACGCCCGGTTGGCGGAGTTGCTACTCGCCGCCGCCGCTGTCTTGGCCGACATCTCCGTTCCGGCGAGCGGAAAAACGGCTGCGGGGGTCGTGGAGGAAGCGACGGTGGAGGATTCCCGCCAAAAGGCGCTTCGCGCCAAAAGTCTGGAAGTTGCCGCCGTTTTTGGGGGGCCGCCACCGATTGGCGGGAAAGACGGACGCCACGTGGCCGGACACCTCCGCGCAGCGCAGCCCACGTCATCAGCGCGCGCCGGAGCCCTCCATTTCGCGCCTGACAACCGAGCCGACATTTTACACAACTACAGCGGAGCGCGGGAAAATCTCTCCGACGTCGACGACGATCGGGTCCTCCAGCAAAGATTGCCCGCGCTGTCGGCGTTCAAGGCGGATGGGGGCGACTGGGGAGCCTTCCAACGAAGGTTCCTCGCTCATCAGGAGATGTCGGGGTGGTCCGACACCACTGCCCTGCGTGCGTTGCCAGCGATGCTTGACGACGACGCGCTTGCAGCCTTCACATCTGCTGCAAGGTCGTCCCGCTCTACGCTCCAGGCCGCACTACACCTGATGGCGAAGGTGTTCGGGCCGCCCTCCACGTGTCGCCACCAGTTCTACGATCGGCGGAAGGTGGCTGGAGAAACGACGCTCGCCTATCGCACGGCACTACTCGCCTTGGCGGACGCAGCTTTTCCCCGCATGGATAAGGAGGGGAAGGACGCCATGGTGACGGAGCAGCTGCTGGTGTTGGCCCACGAGTTGGGGGTCCCCATCAACGTGGCGGACGAGATGGATATATGCTCCCTGGCGATCGCCACGAGCATTCACGCGTACGAGGTCCTCAAACGCAAGCCGGGGGTCGTCTGCAAATGGCCGGGGAACGCGGCACTGGCCGCCACGATCGCCGAACCTCAGCCAGCTGCGGTGCAGGAGCAGGCCTTCGCTGCATCACGTCCGGGGGAGTGGAGAACGGGAGGTCGTTCGCCCACACGTTCGCCCCGCAAGCTGGAGCAACCGAAACCTACGACGTCCGTCGTCTGCTACAACTGCGGCCTTCGGGGTCACGTCGCAGCCGGGTGCCGGGCCCCGCGTCAGCGCGCCACAGGACCACGTCGGGACGACGACCAGGGCCACAAGTCATCCCAACAAAACCCGGCAAGTCGCGGCACCTCACACGTTCGGTCCACAAACACGGCACATTCGGGTCGCCGCTTCGCGGTGGGGGGTTCGCGGCTGGGTGCCGGGGGTTCATTTCGGCGAGGGGGGTCCGTACGCGGCCCGCAAGCAGTCGAGTGGTCCGAATTGGCCCACAGGATCGTGGCTGCGTCGGCCGGGTCGTCCGTGGTAACGGGGTTCATTGACGGGGTTGAGGTCCGGGTGCTTGTTGACACGGGTGCGTCGGCCACCATCATCTCGGACCTTATTTATAACATTCTTCCCGTCCAAAGTAGACCCCTTCTGCCAGTAGACGTGCCATTTTATGCGGCAAATGGGGGATCCCTGGGGATCATCGGCCAGATTCGGGCGACTATTTGCATTGGTGACATCAAATTGGCGGGCCCTATTTTTGTATCATCATCGCTGGCCGTTCCCTGTTTGCTAGGTACGGACTTTTTGTCCAAAATGCCCATCAAAATTCTTATAGATCAGGCCTGCATAGAGCTTCCGTCAGGTCGGCGGGTTGCGTTCTTGTCGAGCCCTACCAAAGTGCGCACGGTTTGTGCGACGGTGCAGGCGCTGGCGACTCACACTGTACGGGTGCCCCCGGGATCGCAAATGTTAGTACCCCTTCGGTTCAGGAAGCCACTTGAGGTGGGTGCGGAGGCACAGGGGGTGCTGTTGGGGCCGTCTAACAGAGCCAGTAGGGGCCTCGACTTAGCGGTTGCTCAAACCATGGTGAGAGGGGACAGTGAGCCGTTCGTAATGGTCCTGAATACGGGGTCGCGGCCGGCCGTAATTGCGCAGGGAACGGTGCTGGCTCACGCCGCGCCGCTACCCGTTGAGGAACGGCTCGTGGCTCAAGCAGATTTCACTGTTAAGTCGCATCCTCCAAGTGATGAGGGGACTGAGTGGTTGGACTCGTTGTGTGCCGGTTCTGCTAACTTGTCCGGGGTGCAATTGGGAGCATTGAGGGGTTTGCTAATCGAGTTTGCTGACGTGTTCAGCAAACATAAGTACGATATCGGCTGGACTGACCTGTTGCGCCACCACATAGCTACAGGGGACGCGGCCCCTATTCGTCAGAATCCCTTCCGGCTCAGCCCAGCCGAGAAGGAACATGTGCAATCGGCGGTTAATGATATGTTGGCGGCCGATATCATTTCGCCCTCTTCTAGTCCGTGGGGAGCTCCTATTGTCCTAGTAAAGAAACAGGACGGGTCCTTGCGGTTTTGTGTCGATTTCCGCCGCTTAAACAAAATCTCGATGGCGGATGCGTATCCGCTCCCCAGGATGGATGAGTCGCTGGATGCCTTGGCGGGAGCGCAGTTTTTTTCCACACTCGATCTGCTTTCTGGATTTTGGCAATTGCCACTCGATAACGAGTCTAAACCTAAAACTGCTTTCCGGACACCTGGGGGCCTATTTGAATTCAACCGTTTGCCCATGGGCTTACATTCCGCTCCCGCCACGTTCCAGAGACTCATGGAATTGGTTTTGTCGGGCCTCCAATGGGATACCTGTTTGATTTATCTCGACGATATCATCGTCTTTAGTCGGACTTTCGAGGAGCACCTCCAGCGACTGAGAGCGGTGTTCCTCAGGATGCGTTCCGCTAAGCTTAAATTTAAACCGGCTAAATGTTTTCTGCTTCGGGAATCGGTCAGGTATTTGGGCCATATCGTGAGTCGTTCAGGGATCTCGACGGACCCTGCTAAGACGCATTGCGTCAGCTCATGGCCAACGCCAACCTCGGTCACGGAGGTTCGTAGTTTCATTGGTTTTGCCTCCTATTACCGTCGTTTTGTCAAGCAATTTGCCACCATAGCCAAGCCCCTGCACGCTTTGACGGCTAAGGGTGTGAGGTTTCACTGGGGGGCGGAAGAGGAGGCTGCGTTCTGCTCCCTCCGTGACGCCTTGGTGCAGGCTCCCCCCTTGTGTTACCCCGATTTCACACAACCGTTTTTGCTTGACACGGACGCCAGCAATACGGGTATCGGGGGGGTGCTCTCACAGGTGGTCGGGGGGGTTGAACGGGTGGTCGCCTACGGTAGTAGGGTTCTTTCCCCCGCCGAACAACGCTATTGCGTAACTCGTCGTGAATTGTTAGCCATTGTGTTTTTTACACAGCAATTCAGGCCGTATCTTTACGGCCGTCATTTTACGGTCCGTACGGACCATGCGGCTCTACAATACGCTATGCGCGTGGCACAGCCATCGGGCCAATTGTCCCGATGGTTGGAGGTCCTTCAAGACTACCAATTCACGACGATTTACCGAAAGGGGTTGCGACACTCAAATGCGGACGCCTTGTCGCGGTTGCCTCCGTGCACGGACTGCACATGTTTGTTGGGATCGGCGCGGTGCAAACCCCCGGTCGCCGGCACCCCGGGAGTTGCGCTCGCCGCCACTGACAACCCGGGAGAGGACGCCCCCACGGGGAGGGATTCGCTGTTGTCGTTGCCCCTCATTGAGTGGGGCCGCCTCCAGATGTCCGACAGCTCCCTACTTACGCTACGTCGGAAAGTTGGCGCTCCCGAGGAAGGGGAGGCGCGGGTCGGTTCCTGGGTGTGCAGACAGGGCCTTTTGATGAAGTGGGACAACATGTCCCGGCGTCACGTGCTCGTTGTGCCTGTTGCTATGCGGGGTAGGGTCGTTCTGGCAGCTCATGAACGGCTCATGCATCTGGGTTTTCACAAAACGCTCGCCCTAATCCAGCGAGACTATTATTGGCCGGGGATGGGTAACGACGTGGCGAATATTCTTAAGGGATGCGTAGGGTGCGCCAAAAGGAAACCGCCACCATTGGCAGCTAATCCACCGCTGCAATCCATTCAGGTTTCGCGTATAAACGAATTGGTAGCGTTGGACATCTTGGGGCCCTTTCCGGCTACACCAAGGGGAAATAGGTTCCTGCTGGTTGGCGTGGAATACTTCACCCGATGGCCTATGGCATGGCCGCTCGCCAACCAGTCGGCTGCGGCGGTGGCGGACGCCTTTGTCCAGGGTTATGTTTTGGACAAGGGCGCCCCCGAACGCTTGCTGACGGATCAAGGAAAGAATTTTTCGAGCGTTTTGTTGCGCGAGGTGTGCGACCTGTTGGGTACAAAGAAAGTGCGTACTTCCCCCTACCACCCGCAGACTGACGGGATGGTTGAGCGTCTGAACAGGACGATTACGTCTATGTTGTGCCAACAGGTCTGCGACGATCAGGTTGATTGGGACTTACAGGTGCCGGGGGTACTCGCGGCCTATCGAATGGCCCCTCATGTGGCGACGGGGTTTTCCCCATTTTTTCTTATGTATGGGCGGGAGGCCAATCCGGCCATGGACGTCCAACTGGGGATTTCCCAGCCACGTGCAAAATCTAAATTGGCAGACCACATCAAATTTAATATCGCCAAATTGACTGAAGCGCGGGAGGCGGCAAGGTTGAATTCGCGGTCGCGGCAAATTGCGAACGAGAAATTGCATGAGCGGAGGGTGCATACGCATGATTGGAAACCAGGCGATAAGGCCTGGCTGCATTGTCCACATGCACCGTTGGCTACGTCCCCCAAGTTGTTGAGACCTTGGAGGGGACCGGTGGAAATTGTGCGGGTTGCACGACCCCAGAGTATACAGATTAAATGGGGGAAACGCCGTTGGTACGTGCACCCCTCCCGACTGAAGCCCTATGCGGCACCGTGTGACCCCGTTCTGTGCCGTGACGACCGGGCGTGTGATGTGACCGTCGACTCGGGGAGGGAGGTGTCGCAGGCTGATCCTCACGTGTCTCCACCTGACCCACCCCCAGGTGCCTCGGGCTTGACGGCTGCTGACCGTCGAGAGCCTGAACCCCGGGGCACGCACGGGTCCTCGATGCCTGGCCGATGTCTTCCTGAACCGCCGGCACCACCGGACGTTCAACCGCGTCTGGTGCCGTACGACGGACCGGCAAGGCGGACTCGGGCTAGGTCTCAACAATTTTCATGAAGACGTTTTTTTCTCTACACCGAGCTCGCCCGGTGTTCCCCTCTGCCGGGGTAATGTCCCGTTGTAGGGACGCTCGGAAGAAGAAGGGGACACTGCACGAGTCGAAAGAAAAAAAAAAATTTCCATTTATTTTCCTTTTTGCATACACATTGCTATTGTCACTCGCCGGTTTGTATATATTGTTCTATTGTCGCGGTGGCATTGGTTGAGGGTTGCGGATGGTAGTGTTCGCGTCGTGTTGTGTTGTTAAGTTAGTTGTTGTTCTTGTTGTTGTGTTGTGTTACGGGGCACACAGGGCGGTTTGTATATTTTTATAGCAGCCGGGTCGGCTGCGAGCTATGTGGTAGGGGGTGATGTAGTGGTGGTATTGACGTGCGCCGACTGTGACAGTGATGGATCACGGGGCGGCGCGGGGTGCGGGGTTGGGCACGCGTTGTGGGCGTGGTGTGGACGCGCGCGCCGGGAGTGACAGATGACGGGGCGGCGCGGCGTGGGTGGTGAGGCACGATGAGATGTGGGAAAAGAGGATCGTAGCCAGCGCCCGGCGATTGGTCGAATAAGTGGGTGCTCGCAGCGACGTCCGCAGGTGGGGTATAAAGGGGGACGCGCGAGAGCACTCGGGGAGAGTTACCCAGTTGAAGACCCGAAGACGGAGCTGAAGACCTAGTGCCCCGAGACCCCTAGTCCTGCCGTCCTTGTGGGGACCGGGGCCCTGTGTGGCTCGGAGGCGAGGCTGTGGGACCCGGGGTCCGACGGCCCCCCCGTGGGTCGGGCTGGGGACCCACAGTCGAGACGGATACCCCGGGCAGGGAGTGTCCCGAGTAGCTCAGTGGCGTTAGTCGCCGAGTAGCTAAGTGGATGTTGGTCATCCGAGTAGCTCAGTGGCGTTAGTCGCCGAGTAGCTAAGTGGGTGGTTGTCACCCGAGATACTAAGTGGATGTTGGTCATCCGAGTAGCTCAGTGGGCGTTAGTCGCCAAGTAGCTAAGTGGGTGTTTGTCACCCGAGATACTAAGTGGGTGTTTGTCACCCGAGATACTAAGTGGGTGTTTGTCACCCGAGATACAAAGTAGGTGTTAGTCACCTGTGAACAAGTTTGATAAAATAAAGAGTGTGTTACCCGTGAAGTCGTCTCCCGCCGAGTTACTACATTACATATGGAACAGCCCTGGGCGGTCCGAACCCAGCGCCCTCTGATCCCCCCCCCCCCTGCCGAGGAGTGACTCGCGTGTCAGGAATGAGTTTTGTGGTCGCGACGATTCAGTGGCGACGACATCGCTCATCACGCCCAGGGTCCCGCTCCGGTGTTCGGGCACACATCGTGAGCACCATCGCCATCAGCCCAGTCTCGCCGCTTGCACGTTCGGGAGGGAGAGTTTCATCACAACTCGCTCTGTGCAGGTCTGAGGGTGGTGGTGGTGGTGGTGTAGGGGCTCTGGTGGTGGTGGTGTAGGGGCTGTGGTGGTGTGTAGGGGCTGTGGTGGTGATGGTGTGTAGGGACTCTGGTAGTGGTGGTGTAGGGGGTCTGGTGTGGTGGTGGTGGTGTGTAGGGGCTGTGGTGGTGGTGTGGGTGGTGGTGGTGTAGGGGCTCTGGTGGTGGTGTAGGGGCTCTGGTGTGGTGGTGGTGGTGTGTAGGGACTGTGGTGGTGGTGATGTGTAGGGGCTGTGGGGTGGGTGGTGGTGGTGTGCAGGGGCTCCAGTGTAAGATGTTACATTGGTGGGGGGGGGGCAATCTAATTCACCTTCCCCTCCCCCCATCCCCCCGCGCCCCTTTTCGTAGCCCCCTCCGCTGTGCCCGTGAACCGGGCGTAGTTGCACCGCCTGCGCACTCGATGAGCCACCCACTGCCGGCTTCCTCCTAGCCCTACCCCCCCCGCGCCCCCACCACCTCCCCACCGTCCCACGCAGGCAAGGGGCTGTCGCTCCGAGCGTTCAGCTGAGCTCCGCTTCTCTGTGGACTCCAAACAGCGTCCGTCTTTGTCTCTCTCGCTCTTTGTATCCGCGTGTCTCATCTCTCTAACGACCCCCCCCCCCCCTCTCCATCACCACTCGCCACAAGTCCACACTCTCATCTCTCTCATCTTTCCTCCTCCATCATCGATTTCCCTCCCTCCCTCCGTTTCTCCTCTATTTGTCCTTCACTTTACATCTCTCTTTCCCGCCATCTCTCTCTCTCCGCAATCTCTCACTCTATCATTTTATCTCTCCCTCGTCTCTCTCTCTCTCTCTCCATCGCCATCGTTCCCTCTCTCTCGCCCCTCTTTTTTTTCTTCTTTTTTCGTACGATCAGAGGAAACAAGAAGATGCTCGGTGTAGTCGGAACTTTGCTTCGTTCATCATTTCGGTTTTTTTTTCGTTTTTTCAATGTTTTGCTTTATGTGCCCCCCCCCTTTTAAATGAAATATTTCACGAAGATTTCACGCTCTGCTCTCCTCCTTCTTACCCCTTCCCTCTCTCTCTACCCCCCTCTCTCTCTACCCCCCTCTCTCCCTACTCTATGTCTATGTTCCCCCTGTTTTCTATATAATTAGATTTTCTCCCAATCTCTCTCCTCTCGGCCCCCCTCTCTCTCCATCGCTCTCTCTCTCTCTCCTGCCTCTCTCTCCTGCCTCTCCCTCTCTTTACCCCCTGGCTCCTAAGCCTGACACGAGGCAAACACGCGACTTCTCCTGAATAGAAATAGCCGCATGACCATAATAATGAAACGACAACACAACCCCGCACACACGGAGCTCACCTGCACACTGTTGGGGCCAAGTGCTGCCAGCGAGTATCCCGCGAAAGCCAACAGAGCAAGCGATGGGGTGATGTGGCGAGCAACACCAATTCCCACAGCCGCCTTTGTCTTCCCAATTCTGATGTTTTTGCGCACCGCGCCATGTAATCTGTACTTGTTTGAGGCTGAGTCGACCTACAGGGAGGCCCAGGACCGGTTCGGATAATCGTTCCTGGTGGTGGCCGTGAGCAGGAATCGAATTCGAGTCGCCGTGTTCGTAGTGCAGCGCTCTAACTGATACACACACGAACAACAAAGACAAAGATCCCCCGTGTAGCCTTAACAGACTGTAGGGGCAAGTACTGTTAGCGAGCAGCACCTCTGAAGATCGACACGGCACACGAGGCGGTGGGTGGCCAGCACCACGCCCGACCGCCTTTGTCTTCGCAGTGACATGTTTACACACCGCCACCAGGTACTAATTTAAGGCTGAGTCGACCTAGGGGAGGTCACTGGCGTTGGGCCGTGAGCGGGAATCGAACTCGGGTCGCCGGGTTCATAGCGCAGCGCGCCAACAGCTCCACCCATGCACACAGACACACACGCCGCGTTTTAAAGTCTCATTTACATGCTCGGAATTACAAGTAGGAACCCGTGGAACGGAAAACAAACGCAACGCAGAGGCATCGACACTGGAGGGAAGTGCATGGTGGGGTTCGGGCAGGGGGCCCGTCATGGAGAGGAGGGGGCGATGATTGCCCATGGTCTCAAACTATCAACTAAACTACTTTTAAGGCTCACAGAGTTATGCAACTCTCTGCCAGAAACGAACTCGGTTATCGCAAACGAGAGCGCAATGAAGCGGCTTGTCGCGTGTAAATGTCTAGCAGCCGGATACTCTAAGCGCATGTTGATTCTAAATGTGGAGGGGAAAACCGGAGCACCCGGAGAAAAATCCACGCGATCACGGGGAGAGAGACACCGCAAACTCCAAATATACGACAGGCGTCAGGGTCAGGATCGAACCCACGACCTCCTGCGTACCAGGCGAGGTAGTTAACATCTCCTAGCCACCGTCATGATGATGAGAGAGAGAGACATCCAAACTCCAAATATACAGCAGGCGTCTGGGTCAGGATTGAACCCACGACCTCTTGCATACCAGGCGAGGTAATTAACATCTCCTAGCCACCGTGATGATGATGAGAGAGAGACACGCAAACTACAAATATACAGCAGCAGGCATCAGGGTAGGGATTGAACCCAGGACCTCTTGCATACCAGGCGAGGTAGTTAACATCTCCTAGCCACCGTCATGATGATGAGAGAGAGACATCCAAACTCCCAATATATAGCAGGCGTCAGGGTAGGGATCGAACCCACGACCTCTTGCATACCAGGCGAGGTAGTCAACATCTCCTAGCCACCGTGATGATGATGAGAGAGAGACATCCAAACTCCAAATATATAGCAGGCGTCAGGGTAGGGATCGAACCCACGACCTCTTGCATACCAGGCGAGGTAGTCAACATCTCCTAGCCACCGTGATGATGATGAGAGAGAGAGACATCCAAACTCCAAATATATAGCAGGCGTCAGGGTAGGGATCGAACCCACGACCTCTTGCATACCAGGCGAGGTAGTTAACATCTCCTAGCCACCGTGATGATGACCGAGTGGCAGCCAAGTGAGAGAACGCGCGTCTGAGAGGTCACCCGCCGTGGAGATGGAGCGAGTAATGCAGCTCACACGCAGCAGCAACATGGAATTGTGACATTGCAGGACCACGGGAGATCAGAATCAGAATCTTAACTTCGAATGGAGGAATCCGATGAGCTGTGAAGCTCTTTTTCACAGATGTCCAGAGATGGCTGCGATGTTGGGAAGGATTCCATCCAGCGGTGAATAGAACATCGCTGCTGCTGCTGATGATGATGATGAGTACACATTGCAAATGTGTGACGGGTTTCGAAGAGCACCGTCACCACAGCCGGGACGCAAACCCCCGGGACCTTTGCACGTTCAGTGAATCCGCCTCGCGCCCTCTTCCCAGAACCCACAGCGCCCCCACGTGGCAAGAGGCCCCCCGACTCAACCGCTGCCAGGGCTCCTGCACCTTTGCCTTTGGAGTCGTCCATAAATGACGTCACGCGATTTTGGACGATTTTTGACCCCCTCCTCGTCACACGGCGTTACAAAAAGTCAGACCCCCCTCAAATATGACGTCACAAAGCTCTGCCCCCCCCCCAAATATATAACATGCTTCAAATCGCTTTAAACTATTGCCATTGTAGTGCGTATTTAATGTGGCGCTGCACTCTGATGTTGTAGGAGAAAACATTTATTAAAATGTTTATTTAATTAAGTAGAACGTGTTGTCTATATTTATTTAAAGTTGCGCATTTTGATGTGACGTCACATTTTTCAAACCCCCCCCCCTCCTCGTCATACATCGTCACAAATGTTTGACCCCCCACCCCCCCTAGGTGCGTGACGTAATTTATGGACGGCCCCTTTACGCTGAACATCTGCAGCCTGGGCTTCAACGCTAGCCCCTCTCTGAACAACGAGCCCGACCACCCGAGTTCGATTCCACGCCACGGCGAACACGGACGGGTTAACACGTGTGGGGCAGCGGTGGCGAGATGTTAACTACCTCCCCTGGTATGCGGGAAGTCGTGGTGGGTTCGATCCCGACCCTGACGCCTGCTGTATATTTGGAGTTTGGGTGTCTGTCTATTTCTCTGTCCGTGGTCGCGTGGATTTTTCTCCGGGTGCTCCGGTTTTCCCCTCCACATTGAAAATAATTCCATTTATTTATCTATCTATTTGGTATAGCCCTTTGAGCCATTCGGCGCTTGAATCGGGGGGAATCAACGTGCGTTTAGAGCGTTTCGCTGCTATAAATGTCCACGTGATGAGCCACTTCATTGGGCTATCATTCGTGATAGCCTGGTCGCTTCTGAGAAAGAGCTGTAGAGCTCCGTGTGGCTTTACCTGGTGAAATAAAATTCAAACAATTGTTTAGTTTTTAATCAAGTAATAGCAGCAATTAGCCAATTCGCGCTGACCAGCGCGGTGAGGTAGGGCGCTTGCTTGGAACTACACACAGAGACGGAAAGAGAAATGCACGGATCAGATTACCAATTTAAGAGTCACGGGGAAAAGTAAGCGGGGAGCTCGGTTGGGGACACGTGGCTGGCATGGACGACGTCCTGATCGTCGACACCGGGTGGACGGAACGCGCCCGAGTGTACGGCCACCACCGCCGCCGCAGGGATGAAGGAGAGAGGGGATCGGCTCGCGTGCAGGAGCGAGACGGATCGAGGAGGCGTCGCGGGACCGTGAGAGGAGGCGGACGGAGTGTGGAGGAGGCCTTCACGCAGCACGGCTGCTGCTGATGATGATGACGACACGCACTGACACGCGAATTGGATATAACGCGATGGATGTGTAGGGGTGTTAGAGAGAGAGCCCGTTATGCATGGCAGCCTATGGTAAACAAACACAGTAGGCGGGGCTACATGTGTGCACGAGCAGGTGCCCTCTGCGACGTCCGCGCCAGACACCCTGGGGGGTCGATTCGGTCATTATGATCCCCCGGGGCCCCACCCCTCAGGGAGGGGTTGGGTATAAAAGGGGAATGTATCGAAGGGCTCGGGAGTGTTGTGTTAGCTAAGAAGAGAAGACGGAAGACGTCCTAGATAGAGCCCTGGTCTCCCCCTGGCACGCCGTCCTTATCAGGACCGCGCAGGCTCGAGCCAGTGGCGTGGTACCAGAGCCAGAGCCAGTGCTGGTCTGGACTCTGGGTACCGGGCCCGACTGACCAGTGTCGGGCCAAGATAGCCTCCCCTAGCCCATTAGAGGAGGACTCAGAGGCAGGCTAGGGTTAGCCTAGAGGTGTGTCCTCAGATAGACGGGTGAGGGGGCCGATACCCCCTCAGTGTGTATGTCACAACGTGTGGTGTTAAATAAACAAGTGTGCCTCCAACTCCGGTGTGAACGAGTCATAAGCGTTACTACAGATGTATTAGGGAACACTTTTTTTTAATATATATGCGAATTGGATAAAACGCGATTGAGTGTGAACAGAACTACGCCGCGCGAGTAGCAATAAGCGGCGGTACGGCTGCCTCTGCGTAGCATCGCACAAGGCAGTGGGATGCTGCTGGATGCTTCTAGACGCTACCCACGCGCCTGAGGCTTTGTTTAGCCTGCGTGCGCATCTCGCGTGTTAGCGCGGACTGTGCTTTGCCCCTGCTTTATATATTGTTGATTATACGAGATTCTTCCACAACTACCGCGTTGTAGGAGAACAACAGACTGTTTACATACAACGACCCACACATATCTACGTGCACACTGACGTATACAAATCAGAACATCATCGTCAGGGATTTATTTCAGCTGGGTCTGTCCGGGTCGGCGATTTGGACGATATTCATGCCCCCCCACTCCTCACCCGGCACACCACATCCAGTACACATTCTCGCTCAGGCTACAGAACACGTGCCACCTACTGCAGCCAACCAGAGACCCAGAAAATATTCAGTGAGAAGTGAAACCCCGCATCTACCAATACGTGAGTACAGCCGCCGTCCGCCACTAAGTGCGCCACGGTGGTGAGATGTTGACTACCTCGCCTGGTCTACAGGAGGTCGTGGGTTCAATCCCAACCCTGACGCCTGCTGTATATGTGGAGTTTGCATGTTCACTCTCTCTATGCGTTTCCATGTGATAAGCCACTTTATTGGGCGATCTTTTGTGGGCAGGTCGCTTCTGAGATAAATCTACATAGCTCAGTGGGCCTTACCTGGTCTCATTATATTTTTTTGTAATGTTTTAGTTTAAATGGCGATGCCATCACCGCGGCGGTTGTGCCAGGCTCTGTGCTCTTTGAGGGCACGTGAAGTGTCGAAGGCTCGCTGGCAGGAGGTCACCGGGTAGACCCAGGTGGATCGACTGACTGAGATGACTGGCCGATGCACCACCTGTGCCCCCTACTGTGCCAACAAAGACAAAGACCCCACATTTAGCCTTAACAGACTGTAGGGGCAAGTGCTGTTAGCGAGCACCTATGAAGGCCGGAACGGTACACGAACGAGGGGGTGGGTGGCCAGCACCACGCCCAACCGCCTTTGTCTCCCCAGTGGCGATGTTTATACACCGCACCAGGTACTCATTTAAGGCTGAGTCGACCTAGGGGAGGCCCAGGACCGGTTCAGATAATCGTCACTGGTGTTAGCCGTGAGCGGGAATCAAACCCAGGTCGCCAGGTTCATAGCGCAGCGCGCTAACCGCCACACTACCGCTCCCCATAACACACACAGAGTGACACACACACAGAGTGACACACACACAGAGTGACACACACACAGAGTGACACACACACAGACATAAAACACACGCTTGGGGTACTCAGCTTCCAGCGGTAGGAATGACCCCTCCCCATCCCCCTTACCCCCCCCCCCAATCACCCCCCCCCCCGCCGCCGTCCCCCGCTACCCATCCAAGCCGCTTGGCAAAATTCCCCCGTTCCGTTACCTCTGCCAAGAGGCGGGCGAGCACAAAACAAATGAAACCAGGGCGAGTTACGCAACGGGGTTGGTGTCGAGGCGTGTGCCAAGCGCGCGCCGCAGACACACGCGGCGTGTCACCACGTCCGCGCGTGCGCGCGTCTGAGTGTGTGGGGAGCGGTGGTGTGGCGGTTAGCGCTACGCTGCGCTACCAACCCGGCCACCCGAGTTCGATTCCCAATCACGGCCAATACCCCGTTGACGATGTTTCTGAACCGGTCTTGGGGCCTCCCCTAGGTCGACTCAGCCTCAAATGAGTACCCGGTGCGATGTGTAAACGTTGCCACTGGGGAGACAAAGGCGGCCGGGCGTGGTGTTGGGCCACCCACCCCCTCGTGTGCCGTTCCGGCCTTCAAGGGTGCTCGCTAACAGCACTTGCCCCTACAGTCTGTTAAGGCTACACGGGGGATCTTTATCTTTGGTGCGCGTGCGCGCTGTGGCGTTCACGTAATAATGCAGTGGGGGGAGGGGGGGAGCGGTGGCGCAGCGGTCAGCGCAGTCACTGCGCTGCGATGTCCCAACCGGTCCGCGACCTTCCCCCCCCTAGGTCGACTCGGCCTTTAAACGGTTGCGGAACCCTGGCGCGGCGTGCGGCGTGCAAACGTGGCCACGACGGCGGTCGGGGCTGCTTCTGGGCAGACCAACAGCACTTGCCCCAACAGTTTGTGACAAGCTATACGGGGGATCTTTGTCTTTGCGTCGCTAGCAGCAACTTACCCCGACAGGCTGACGTAATATTGGCATCATCGTCATCAGTAGCATCGGCAGCAGTCGCATCGTTATCGTCAGCTGGTGGTGGCAAGGTGTCATCATCGTCATTCGCAGCATCACAAGCGTCGTTATCACCACCGTCGTCATCATCATCAGCAGCACAGCCAATCATCAGTCACCATCCCCACCACCACCATAACTACGACTGACTCTGCGTGCCATTACAGACGTGCGATCAACCGCATGAGAACGTCAACAACGGGCCGATGTTGTACCGCATCGACCTTTATAAATAGACAAACAAGCCACGTGAGTGCGGCCGCGGCAATGCAAACACACCCATAGAACACGTCGTAAACCCATAGAGACACACGGAGATGCATAGATACCCACTGAGATACGTGGAGACCCACAGAGATGCATAGACACCCACTGAGACACGTGGAGACCCACAGAGATGCATAGATACCCACTGAGACACGTGGAGACCCACAGAGATGCATAGATACCCATAGAGATACGTGGAGACCCACAGAGATGCATAGATACCCACTGAGACACGTGGAGACCCACAAAGATGCATAGATACCCACTGAGATACGTGGAGACCCACAGAGATGCATAGATACCCACTGAGATACGTGGAGACCCACAGAGATGCATAGATACGCACTGAGATACGTGGAGACCCACAGAGATGCATAGATACCCACTGAGATACGTGGAGACCCACAGAGATGCATAGATACCCACTGAGATACGTAGAGACCCACAGAGATGCATAGATACCCACTGAGACACGTGGAGACCCACAGAGATGCATAGATACCCAAAGAGATACGTGGAGACCCACGGAGATGCATAGATACCCACTGAGACACGTGGAGACCCACGGAGATGCATAGATACCCACTGAGACACGTGGAGACCTACAGAGATGCATAGATACCCATAGAGACACGTGGAGACCCACAGAGATGCATAGATACCCATAGAGACACGTGGAGACCTACAGAGATGCATAGATACCCACTGAGACACGTGGAGACCCACGGAGATGCATAGATACCCATAGAGATACGTGGAGACCCACGGAGATGCATAGATACCCACTGAGATACGTGGAGACCCACAGAGATGCATAGATACCCACTGAGATACGTGGAGACCCACGGAGATGCATAGATACCCACTGAGACACGTGGAGACCCACAGAGATGCATAGATACCCACTGAGATACGTTGAGACCCACAGAGATGCATAGATACCCACTGAGACACGTGGAGACCCACAGAGATGCATAGATACCCACTGAGACACGTGGAGACCCACAGAGATGCATAGATACCCACTGAGACACGTGGAGACCCACATAGATGCATAGATACCCACTGAGACACGTGGAGACCCACATAGATGCATAGATACCCACTGAGAAACGTGGAGACCCACAGAGATGCATAGATACCCACTGAGACACGTGGAGACCCACAGAGATGCATAGATACCTACTGAGACACGTGGAGACCCACATAGATGCATAGATACCCACTGAGATACGTGGAGACCCACAGAGATGCATAGATACCCACTGAGATACGTGGAGACCCACAGAGATGCATAGATACCCACTGAGACACGTGGAGACCCACAGAGATGCATAGATACCCACTGAGATACGTTGAGACCCACAGAGATGCATAGATACCCACTGAGACACGTGGAGACCCACAGATATGCATAGATACCCACTGAGACACGTGGAGACCCACAGAGATGCATAGATACCCACTGAGACACGTGGAGACCCACAGAGATGCATAGATACCCACTGAGACACGTGGAGACCCACAGAGATGCATAGATACCCATAGAGACACGTGGAGACCCACAGAGATGCATAGATACCCACTGAGACACGTGGAGACCCACAGAGATGCATAGATACCCATAGAGATGACCGATGACAATCCCCGCCATTCGCCACCGAGTGACGGTGACTCCACCACGGCGCCCGTGCCAGGCCAGGTGCACTTTAAGGCCACGAAACGCGTCTAATGCCCTCTGGCAGGCAGGAGGTCACGGGACAGAACCTGCAGGTGCCATGAGTTGACTGACTGTGTGCTGTGTGACTGGCAGATCACACAGTATCAACCCATGGCTGTATGCTTGTGCATCTGCCAGGCACACAGCACACAGCTCATCGAGACCCACAGAAGCACAAATAGATACATAGAGACTCATGGAGATGCATTAAATACAAGCCACTGTTCGACTGTGGCCATGCAACCCGAACTATGGAGCACATGGATAAACTCCTGTAATCACGCGCTCCGTCAACGCCGCGAACTTCCTCTGCTGAAGCCCTCCCGTCGTGGCGAGCAGCAGACCTCGACATTGGCATTCAGCTCGCGAACAATAAACAGCAACAGCAACAACAACGACGACGACACACAGCTCGTGACATAATTACGCAAGGGTAGAACAGAACGCGGATTTGCGTAAGCATCCAAACGCGGCCACGTCTCAAGACGCAACGTTTTAGTGTCTTCTACCGGGAAAAATCGCAGCCGGTCGTATCACGCGGGGCAGAGGAACGGGGTAAGGCATTGAGTGTGGACTACAAGGGGGGGGGGGGAGCAGGGGGTAGAGAGTTCCACAGAGAGAATGAAGGCGGTATAGGAGAACCGCCATCACCCGCTCAGCACACAAGACCCAACAACAACAGACGCCATTCGCCGCTAATTGGCGGTTGACATCACCGCGGCGCTTGTGCCAGGCGAAGTGCACTCCGAGGCCACGTGAAGTGTCAGAGGCTCGCTGGCAGGAGGTCACACGACCACCACCACTATCATACTAACCATCACCAACCATCATCATACTAACCATCACCACCATCATCATACTAACCATCACCACCATCATACTAACCATCACCACCATCACACTAACCATCACCACCATCATACTAACCATCACCACCACAATACTAACCATCACCACCATCATACTAACCATCACCACCACAATACTAACCATCATCACCACAATACTAACCACCACCATCATACTAACCATCACCACCACAATACTAACCATCACCACCATCATACTAACCATCACCACCACAATACTAACCATCACCACCACAATACTAACCATCACCACCATCATACTAACCATCACCACCACAATACTAACCATCATCACCACAATACTAACCACCACCATCATACTAACCACCACCATTATACTAACCACCACCACCATCATACTAACCATCACCACCATCATATTAACCATCACCACCATACTACCCATCACCACCACCATACTAGCCATCACCTCCATCATACTAACCATCACCACCACCATACTAACCATCACCACAATCACACTAACCATCACCACTACTACTACAACCACCTCCCAGCGACCACCACCACCACCACTACTACTACAACCACCTCCCAGCCACCACCACCACTACTACAACCACCTCCCAGCCACCACCACCACCACTACTACAACCACCTCCCAACCACCACCACCGCCGCTCAGCCGCAAGCACCAACCCCATGCGTCTGTCCGTAGCAGCGGAACGCGCCGTGCCCCCCCCCCACGCCCCCTCACTCATCTTTGTGACGTGTCGGGCACGGTGACCGCGTGCCGCACTCTCTTGAACGACGATCAATCATTGATGGTGATGAGAGCCCCCACCACCACCTCCACCCACCACTCTCAACCCCCCCCCACCCTGCCTACCCACTTACCTCGATCACTTCTAGCCCCCCACCCCATCCGCCCCCCTCAAACATAAACCGCACGACACTCTCCACCGCAAACGTGAATCGACTCCCAATTATGCAGAGAGAGAGAGAAGCTGCCAGTGGTAGTGCGGGCTTCACCTACACGAGCCTCGCTTGCCTTCAGGGCGAACTTGAGCTCGGCCTGAGATCGCGATGGTGAAACCTACGCTCGCCTCGCGAGATTTCAGGGTTGACCTGGCGTAGGTTTTGCTAACATCGGCGTAGACGTGGGGTTGTATTCGCCACGTGTGTGGTTAACATGTGTTGTATTCGCCAGTTGAACGGTTAACATGTGTTGTATTCGCCATGTGTAGGGTTAACATGTGTTGTATTCGCCACGTGAAGGGTTAACATGTGTTGTATTAGCCACGTGTAGGGTTAACATGTGTTGTATTAGCCACGTGTAGGGTTAACATGTGTTGTATTAGCCACGTGTAGGGTTAACATGTGTTGTATTCGCCATGTGTAGGGTTAACATGTGTTGTATTCGCCACGTGAAGGGTTAACATGTGTTGTATTCGCCATGTGTAGGGTTAACATGTGTTGTATTAGCCACGTGTAGGGTTAACATGTGTTGTATTCGCCATGTGTAGGGTTAACATGGGCTAACATGGCTTCTGGCTTGCTATGTGTAGGGTTAACCGTAGCTCTATTCGCTCGGCTTAGACGCAAACCTGCTTGAGAGATATCATCACCACGCTCGTTTACGGATGACGAGACACGTGTTGTGGTGGTGTGTGTGTGGGGGGGGGGGGCTCTGTGCTGAGATTGCGAGGATTAAGGAGAAAGGTTGGGGGGCTCTCGGCTGGGTGGGGGGGGCTATCAGCTGCGTTGTGGATCAGAGTTTCGCTGAAAGCTGGTTAAATCACAAATCTATTGCCTCGCGAGCATAACAAGTGGCGGGAGTTATGGGATTAAGAGTCCCAGTGAGAATGAATTTTCACCGGATCACTGTGCGCGCGCACCGTGTACGCTGAAGTTCCTTCGCATCGTACGTAGCCAACCGTGCTAATCGGAGGCTGTAGGACTACATCGTTGGCGGGGTCGCTAGTCAACTCACTTCAGCATCGCCACCACAACGACCATCATCATCATCATCCGCGGAAACAGCACCAGGGTCGTCAGTTCCACGGGGACCGGCGAGACTCGCCCAGCCCCAGGACGTGTTCACCCGGTGCTGTGGGGAGGATGAGGAGGAGGAAGCCTTCTCGAACGCATCCACAAACATTTGGAACTCCACCAGACCCCGCCCGCCCGCCACGGGACGTTCTAAATCGCCCCGAAGCGTCGCTCGATTCCGCGGTCTGCGCGAGACGGCATCCGCGGCGACTTCCCTTCCCATCAGATACACACACACACAACGGAAATAATGAGCGCGAAAAACAAACCCCCCAGTTTCTTTGCTCATTATTTACCGGCGTTCGATTGACGCTGCGCGCAGTCGGTATCAGGCGCGAAGGTCGCCACGGCTTTCTTTTTCCATTTCTGTTTCTCTCAACCCCCCTCCCTACTCCCCGTGCCGCCCACGTTCCGCTGTGATGTGCACTGATGCCTACTTTATTGAGGGCGATATTTGCACGTAAAATAAAGATTAATTAATGATTGATTGAGCAGCAGCACCGCCATCATCACTCCAACGTTGACGAGAGGTTAACGTCGCTATAACACACTGACTCCCAACCACGGCTAACATCAGTATCGCATAGCGCTAAGCACTACTCTCCCATTCACTTGTACAAAAAAAAGAGACAAAGTTTCACCTGTAGCCTGAACAGTGTTGGGGCAAGTGCTGTTAGTGAGCATTTATGAAGGCCGGTGTTCCACACGAGGGGGTGGGTGGCCAGAACCACGCCCGGCCGCCTTTGTCTCCCGAGTGACGATGATTTTACACACCGCACCAGGTAATACTTAATTTGAGGCGGAGTCGACCTAGGGGAGGCCCAGGTCCGGTCCAGATAATCGTCACTGGTGTTGGCGGCCGTGAGTGTAAATCGAATTCGAGTCGCCGGGGTTCGTAGCGCGGCGTAGCGCTAACCGCTCTACTACCGCTCCCCACTTATACACATTCATACACACACGCACACACACGCACGTGCTGTCACACAGTGGCGCGGTAACTTCATCATCAGCTCAGAGGGTGCGGCAATCGGCCACAGGTGTGGCCCCAACATTTGATTTGTGCTCGCACGGTCGCACCCAGAGGCTATTCGAGATACGCGCGGCTCATCTTTCCTGATCAAATCATTGTCGCGCTCACGGTCTCGAACCTTTAGCGCTGTATGGGGCGTTCCGTCTTCCCAAAAATGTTGAAAATGTATCTCACGGTGGGTCTCAATGGGGTGTCCAACTCGTAGGGGCGGGAGTGGGCGGCCAGGCACCCCTTGCCCCTACCCTCGTTACGCGACTGGCTGTGCATATTCACAACATACCCACGAATAGGATTGGTAGGCTCTTAGGGCAAGTGTTGTTAGCGAGCGCCTATTAAGGTCGATCCGGCACACGAGGGGGTGGTACGGTTAGAACAACGTCCAGCCGCCTTTGTCTCCCCGGTGGTGATGTTTACACACCGCACCAGGCACAGCAATAATTTAAGGCGAAGTCGACCTAGGGGAGGCCCAGATCCGGTTCAAAAATTGGTCACGAGCGAATGTCGAACTCGGGTCGCCGGGTCGTTGTGCAGTGCGCTAACCAATCCGCTACCACTACCCATATACACACACAAAGACAAAGATCCCCCGTATAGCCTGAACAGACTGTTGGGGGGCAAGTGCTATTGGCGAGCACCTATCCGACATGGCACACGAGGTGGTGGCAAGCACCACGCCCGACCGCCTTTGTCTCTCACTCACCGCAACCAAGGTACTCAATTCAGGCCGAGTAGACCCATACGTAGCAAAAAAAAGACACATTCACTCACACCTGTGGTTCTTAACCTGGGGTGCGGGATGCCCTTTCTGGGGGTGCGAGACACGGCCAGATTTTTCTAAGTAGGTAAATCATCGAAAACACTAATTAATTATACAACTTACTCCGTTTAATGAAACCCTACGTTTGTGTTAACATTATACATGGTTTGTTTTCGTAACAATTGAGAACCAAAAGGGGTGCAAGGCTGTGGGAAAGGTTCAGAACCACTGACTCACACCTTCAACAGAAAAAACACAATCTCACACGCGCACAATGCGACTCCAATTGACGAGCATCATCATCAGCAAGCGGCAGCGAGCGAGTCCTTTGATTCGCCGCGTGAGCTTCACTGATGTTTTCCCACGCCAACGCGCCAACGAGTTTGATGTCATTTTTTTAATCTGATCAAAGCGCCGAGATTTATGACATCGCAGCGGCGGACTCCCCCCCCCCCCGGTGGCGATTTGATATCTGCCCCGGTCCTGGCCATATACCCCCCCCCCACACCACCCCCACCAATACCGCCATTCACCACTAAGTGAAGTAACCACGGCGCCTGTGCCAGGCCAGGTGCACTTTGAGGCCACGTGGAGTGTCGGAGGCTCGCTGACAGGAGGTCTCGGGACAGACCCAGCAGGTGCCATGGGTTGGCTGACTGAGATGACTGGTAGAGAGGCACCAGCTGTACCCCCTACAGAGTGTTAACTTCACACCAAGATAAGCCCACCACCCCCTACCACCCCTACCACCCTCCTACCATGGTTCAAATCGCTTTAAACTATTTCCATTGTAGTGCGTATTTAATGTGGCGTAAAAGTCTAATTAATTTATTTAAGAAAACATTTACGTAAAAGTGTATTTAATTAAGTAGAACGTGTTGTCTATATTAATTAAAGTTGCGCATTTTTATGTGACGTCACATTTCTCAACCCCCCCCCCCCCACTCGTCACACATCGTCACAAATGTCTGACCCCCCCCCCCTAGGTACGTGACGTCATTTATGGACGGCCCCCAGGTTGGCACTAACATCGCCGTGTGGCCAAATAGCTCCACGTAGAAGGGGGCGATCCTATTACCGTAATTGGTGATCACGTGACATCACACGTTCCATTGTTCTCGGAAGGACCGCAATTATGGACGTTGTCTACGATTGATGTTGTACCCATCGCGTTAACGCAGCTGTCTCAACCCTTCATTTTAATCCACATCCCTTTGCCAACCCACTGCTGGATGGAATCCTGCCCCTACAAAGTGTCGGGGTCACGGGGGTCGTTCCATCAGACTTCACCGCGCAAAGGCCAATTGCCGAGGGGAGTGTAGAAGTACAGCACAATAAATATATTTGTTTTCCTGCACTGCCTTCTGCTACCAAACTACACCGTGACGCGTGTCGGTCACTCAAGTGCAGGTAAACCACTTTGGGGCCGTCCATTAATGACGTCACGCACCTGGGGGGGGGGGGTCAGACATATGTGACGATGTGTGACGAGGGGGGGGGGTTTGAGAAATGTGACGTCACATCAAAATGCGCAACTTAAATATACTTTGAAATAAATGTTTTCTCCTACAACATCAGAGTGCAGCCCCACATTAAATACGCACAACAATAACAATAGTTTAAAGCGATTTGAAGCATGTTTAAAAAAAAATTGGGGGGGGGGGGGTCAGAGCTTTGCGACGTCATATTTGAGGGGGGGTTCTGACTTTCTGTGACGTCGTGTGACGAAGGGGGGGGGGGGGTAAAAAAAATCGTCCAAAATCGCGTGACGTCATTTATGGACGGTCCTCTTTGCAGACTCAATCAAACGTCTGCTGCTCAGCTTGCTGAACGAGAGACCATTACGGGAAGAAGAAACTTAAAGATCGGGACGCGCTTACAGAGGGAACTGGTTTGATCTGATCACACCGCCCGCCTTGGCCTTCACCTCAACGCAACACACGAGCATCTTACAACAAACCCAGAACGCGGGGGTGCTTGGACGCCTACAAGACGCCCGGCTCCCACCAGCCGTGCCAACGATCGAGCGGCCAGGCCTGGCGCTAATCCGCACGCGCGGTTCGCGCGTTAGCAGCGGGCGTCAGCCGGGAGCGGTCGCCAGAGTCAGCTGCAAGCCACGTGGCAACTGCATCCGCTGCACACCGACTCACCCCCCCCCCCCTCATCCCCCCCCCCCAAACTATTGAGCCCGCGTGTTGAACTTCTTTCGCACCGTACGTAGCCAACCGCGCTCATCGGAGGTGCGGGGGCAAGGACAGCGAACTTCGAGCACAAAAAGCAGTTCTGAAGAATTGAGTTCGACATTTAAGATTGGTGGATCGGTGGGGTGCAGTGATTAGCGCAATGCGCTACAGAACCAGGCGAGTCGAGTTCGATTCCAGGCCACGGCCAACACATCAGTGGCGAGCGGTTATCAGAACCAACCCTGGGTCCAGCGCGTCACCAAACCGTACTGACCAGCGTGGTGAAGTATGGTCAAACACCCCCCATGACGAGCCACACGGCAGAGAGAGGCATTTGATTGTTCATTCATGTGTCTCAAGGTTGTGTCACGTCTGTCGCGGAGACGGCGTTTTTATTGATGAAACCCGACTCAAGAGCTCACTGGGTACTTAAAAATAAACGGAAACTGATCCAGCAGTGGACTGACATTGGTAGTGATGGCAGCTATAGAGCTACCACCAACAATACAAACTGGACCTTCGACAGATGACAGGAAAGACATTAGATTCTTTCATTGAATCGCGGCAGATCCCTGAACCGAATGTGCCGGGCAGAGCTCACAAATCGCTCCATACTCTTTGGTTCTTTCGGTAAAGTCACGTAGGTGAAAATAAGAATAAAAATAAGAATAAAAAAATACAAATAACGATATTTTTTTGAATTTGTTATTCTTTATTTTTATTCTTATTTTTATTCTTATTTTCACCTACGTGACTTTACCGAAAGAACCAAAGAGTATGGTTCATTGCAGTCACGAAAACTTCAAATCTAGAATAAATCGCTCCATGGCCTGTTCTCTGGCAGCCACAGACAGCCGATGCGTGAGCACGTTCAGCGCCGTTGTCATTCCGCTGCTGGACAAGAGACTCTCTCCTCCCGCACACCGCGTGGGGTCATGCGGGTCATTTGACCCACAATTCATGCACGGTGGCCAAATGCGGGGGGTTTGGTGAAGGCGGGGAGCAATCGACGCGGGAGCAAAGCACGGCGAGTCCTCGCTCAACGTGTGGCGGCGTTCACACCGCAACGCGTGTTCGCTGTGACGCCGTTCTTCCGTTTGGGAACACTTTTTGCACAACGGGCGCTGTTTTTCTCACGCGGAACGCGCATTCCGTCATAGCGCAGAATACGCACCGTTATAACGCTGAACGCGCCTGTTATAACGTGGAACGCACACTGCTATAACGCGGAATGCGCACCGTTATAACGCGGTTCCTGAGCGCTCGACGACAAACTACTTTCTTGAGCTGTGCGGCCGAGCGGTACGATACCGGAACGCGGAATGACACAGCAACGCGGCGGTGCGGTGCTCTCAGTTGCTCGTGCCGCCATCGCCCTGTTCGCGTGCGTAGTAGTGCATCGTATCTCGCCGAACTTGATCATTACTACATTGTTCATGGGGGAAAGCTTTTCGCTCGACGCATTTTTCGTGAATGCATTTCCCGCTTCGGACTTGCTGGAAGAGCGCAATGGCTTTAGCTGCACTGCCCTCTGCTGACGAGATGAGCCGTAGCATCGCTGCCAGAGCGGGGTTTAAGCATCGCAGTTGACAACCAAAGCACCACCGTGCAAGGCTCAGCGTGTCGCGGTTCAAGACCCCAGCGGCCGCCCTGGTTAATACTGCAAAGTGGATTAACCGTTTATACAACCAAACGACATCTGCAGACACTGTACGTGTGTATGTGTAGCCAACCGTGCCAATCGGCGGTGCGGGAAACATTAAAGAATCCTAATACAGGTTTTTGTGGGTGAGATCGCGTAAATATATAAATGTGTCGTTAAACCCGCCACCACCCGACACCGCCAATTAGTAAGGTTTGTCACGTAAACAGAACATTTGTATTGGTTACTTGTACAGCACACCGGTGTGTTGGAGAGCCAAGCTACAACATTTACATACCGAGTACGACATTTCGCCAGGAATTACCACCAGCTTCATCAGGCGACAGCCAGATTTGTGGAAAAGTCCTCCTGTTTCGTTATATAAATGATTCCATTATCTCATTCGAAAGAGGCCATTGTGTGCCGCGTGACAACCCAAATTTCCCAAAATTTGAAAAATTATACCACGAACTACTGAACTGGGATCCCACACACACACTCGCAACAGCAGACATCGCCACCCTCCTGGCAGAATGCCCCGGGTCATCTCTTGCAAATGAGGTTCATCCTTGATTTGAAGCTTTCGTGACTGCAGGAATCCATACTCTTGGTTCTTTCGGTAAAGTCACGCTCACGCAGCGCCCCCCCATTCCCCCCCCCTCTCTCGCCCACTGCATTGGCATTGTTGCTGCATTGGCATTGTTGCTGCATTGGCATTACTGCTGCATTGGCACTCGTGCACCGCCCATGCTCCTGGTGCTGTTGATACACTTGGGCTACGCCCATCCCAAAACCTTCATAAACAGTTTGCCTTTAGAGGCTGACTCCTTTGCCTGATGACGACCGCTTGTGTTGCGATCGAAACGTCGTGATTTGTTTTTATTTTATTTATAACTACGTAACTTGACCGAAAGAACCAAAGAGTAAAGGTTCATCCTGGTCTCATGAGTTCGTGTCTGGTGAAACAAAATCAACAAGACAAACAACAATACACTCTGCTTTACTTGCGATCCCCCGGTGAGTCTGGGTGGATCCCGAGTGACCTGGTCACCGACACACGCACACTACAACCACCGCTGCTCGTGCAACACGCACCTTCATTGCAATGCCGGGTCTAGGAATAATTTAAGGCTTCATGAATACAGCGCCACTTAGCCCCCCCCCACCGATATATTTAACATCATTAGTAAATAATTATAAATCCGTTTATATACATGAGTTGGTTCATAATCACAAACTCCGTGTGCCGTGAACTTCAAGATCGAAATGGGGTGGACCAAATAGTGGGATTCAAGCAAAGTGCACAACCAACAGCTGGTTTAACATGTAGGAGGCTGTCGCGACCAATATCATCCATAAAATAGTTTTTTTGGGTTAGATCGCGTAAACGTGTCGTTAAAACCCGCCACCACCCGACACAGCCAACGAGTAAGGGTTGTCACATAAACAGAACGTGGCCAATTCGTCATTAGTACAACACACCGGTGCGTTGGAGAGTCAAGCCACATTTACAATCTGAGTACGACGTTTCGTCAGTAATTACAACTAACTTCATCAGGCGACAGCCAGATTTGTGGAGAAGTCCACCTGTTTCGTTCTTGAAATAGAGGCGTAGATGTGATGACCACGCTTCTGCGCTCTTGCACAATGATGGGGAAGGGGATTACTGAGTCAACGTACATGATGCATGTGCATTATGCGAGCCCTTTGTACTTGTACATCCTGTCCATTGTGCGTATTAAAATAGCCGTACCAACGGTAATCCCTATTGAAGTATGGTGCCCTTCATAGGCATGCATTTAAACAATGTATTATTTAACAATTCGTTTCCACGCAGCACTAGGGCGGTAGCTATCCGAACGGTTAAAATTATTTAAATTTCTTTCAATTTCGATAGATTCTCTAATCAGTCTTGGACAGTAGTAGCTAGTTTTGCACAGAACATCAACATTATGAAAATCAATTGAGTGTCCTTGTTGGCACGCGTGTTCTGCTACTGCTGACAGTTGCATTTGGGAGAAATTAATATTTCTCTGATGTTCTTTCAGCCTCGTGCTGATTATTCGTCCTGTTTGCCCAACATAACATGTACCACACGTGCAGTTAATCCTGTACACACCTTCTGTTGATAGCTTCGGTAATGCATCTTTTGTACCAGATATTAATTTCTGTATTTTATGTTCCGTGCCCAATCTGACTCGGATGTTTTGTTTTTCCAAACATCTGGCTAGTTTATCAGTTACTCCTGCAATGTACGGTATTTTGATCGTTTACATTACTTGGGCAGTTTCAATGCTCGTGTTATTTGATTTGGTTTTGGCATTCAATGCCCTGTTGATTTGTGCATCATTGTAACCGTTTATTTGCAGCGCTTCTTGAACATGTTGAATTTCACTTCTCAGACTGTCACCATCTGACACTTTCTTAGCTCGATGAATGAGCGTCTTGATAAGAGCAGATTTCTGTGCGGGGTGATGGTGTGACTCTGCATTCAGATAGTATGCGTTTTCTTTCAGTAAACGCTGTGTTATTTTACCATTTTGACCCCGTCCGAGCAGAGAGGGATTACCGAACAGATAGGGATCACCGTTGGTACGGCTATTTTAATACACACAATGGACAGGATGTACAAGTACAAAGGGATCGCATAATGCACATGCATAATGTACGTTGACTCAGTAATCCCTTTCCCCACTTTGCACAAGCGTGCAGAAGTGTGGTCACCACATCTACGCCTCTATACAAGGAACGAAACAGGTGGACGTCTCGACAAATCTGGCTGTCGCCTGATGAAGCTGGTTGTAATTACTGGCGAAACGTCGTCCTCAGATTGTAAATGTTGTGGCTTGGCTCTCCATCACACCGGTGAGCTGTACAAGTGACGAATTGTCATGTTTTGTTTACGGACAACCCTTACGAGTTGCCTGTGTCGGGTGGTGGCGGGTTTAACGACACATTTATATATTTACGAGATCTATGAACAAACAGCTGGTCAGCGAGCCCACCACCACCACCATGCTGCTCGGTTACTTTAACACACAGCTCATCAGCGAGTACACCACCACCACCACGCTGCCGGCTTCCTCTACACACTGCTCATCAGCCAGCCCAACACCACAACACAGCCCGGCTTCCACCTTCCTTAACACACACCTGATCATCCAGTCCACCACCACCACACTGCCTGACTTCCTCTACCCAGAGCTCATCAGCAAGCCCACGACCACGATCACCACACCGCCCGGCTTCCACCTTCCACAGGAACAATGGGCAGCGCTTAACCGGATCCGCACAAACCACGGCAGATGCAGACACCCAATGCACAAGTGGTGAATAAAAGAGTCTCTCTCTCTCTCTCTTCCTGTGCACGGCTGTGGCTACGGACACCAAACCATGGACCATGCAACTTCGCACTGCCCCAAATGTAAACTTGAAGGCTGTGGGTGGTGAGTGGGTGGTGGTGAGTGGGTGGTGAGTGGGTGGTGATTGGGTGGTGGTGAGTGGGTGGTGATTGGGTAGTGGGTGGTGAGTGGGTGGTGAGTGGCTGGGTACGTGCATTTGAAAGTCACCAACTCTCAGACAAAGGAATTGAAAGGCTAAATCACTTAGAACCGAATCTCCGATAATTGCTCATTGGCCGTACGAAAATGAAATAATCATCAAAGAAGTTAATGAGATAACGTGGTTGTTCGAAAGTTTCCCCATGATTTCTCTCAGCCCGGCATATTCACGGTGGCGAGATGTTAACTACCTCGCCTGGTATGCAGAAGGTCGTGGATTCGATACCGACCCTGACGCCTGTATATTTGGAGTTTGCATGTCTCTCTCGCCCCGTGATTGCGTGGATTTTTATCCGGGTCCTCCGGTTTCCCCAATGCACATTTAGAATGAACATCACACGTTTAGAGTATTTGGCTGCTGCTATAAATGTCCACGTGACAAGCAGCCACTTCGTTGGACTATCATTTGTGGTGGCCAGGTCCCTGCTCGTCATGCGATGTTGTTCCTGTCCTGCTGGTCACACAGGGTTACACTCGGGGCTTAATCGGGAGCTGGGTCTGTCCGGGTCCGTGACCCAGAAAACGATCTGCGCCCGGGCACACCACGACCAGGTTACTTCCCGCTACAGCTGCGGTTATCAGTCCACGTGCCTAAACCGGTTGACCAGCCACTCGAAAGAAACCAAAATATTTTCAGTGAGAAATTAAGCCCCGTCGTGTGAGACTGCTGGTCAGGTGACTTAATTAACTTTTCCCCCCAATATGCACTTTCGTGTCATTTGGTGATGAATCCACTATGGATCTCTAGCACGGCTGCGCATTACCCTACGTGTTAAAGAACTGCCCAGGGAAGTAGATACTGCAGAGCTACCCACTTGAGATGGAAGCTGCTGGTCACATGGCCCATGCTACTCTGGTCGCGTGACTGTGCTGCTCCGATCACACGACTATTATTCTTGGTCACATGACTGTGCTGCTCCAATCACATGACCCCCGCTGCGCTGATCACGTGACCGCGCCGCCGGTCACGCGGTCGAGTTGCGGGGCGGTCAGGACTCGTCCGCCTTGGGCTCGCGGAGGCCGTCACTGTGCTTCACCTTGCCGGCCATCTCCAGCATGGCCTGCACCTCCGGGTCAGCGTCCAGCACGCTGCGGGCCTTGCCTCCCTGTGGGTGGTGCACGTGGCACTCCCGTCATCATCAGCAGCAGCAGCAGCGGCAATGGCAGCAGCAGCAGTGGCAGCAGTCGCGTCATCAAAATAAACATTATGGTGATGATCATCATTATCAGCAGCAGCAATAGCATCATCATAGTCATCAGCAGGAGCGACAATGTCATCAACTTTCAACAGCAGCATTACCATCTGCAGCAGTGTCACCACAATTAACCCTTTCCTGTTCTGGTGACGTGTGAGTACATCATCAAAACGAAATCAGAAGAAAAACTGAAATAAAATAACTTTATCGCGACCGATCCTCCCACGAGGCCATGCGGGAGTGCGTGTGGCACAGTTTGGCACCAGCTACCGTAGAGTGCAGCGGTCGTGTTGCTACGGTTCTCTGCAGTGAGTACAATGTCTTTAAAAACAACGGCGCTATGGCTCTCTAAATAAAATTAACGCTGAGCCACTTGGGCGTTCCGAGATTTAGAGGTGAACGGGACACCCTGCAATTTGTAGACGTCTCGGAATGGGAAAGGGTTAACATCAACGGGAGCAGTACCATCATCACCATCATCATCATCGCCACAAGCAGCAGGGGGCATTTAATATTCCCACAGATGGGACCTGAACAGCGACAGAGGAGGTCCTTGGGGTGGGGGGGTGGGGGGGTGGGTGGGGGACTCACGCTCCCTTGGGCGCGTTCGGGGGGAGCGCCGAGCCCCCACACCTCGACGGCGGAGAGCGAGAACTCCTCACGGGCCGACAGCTGGGGGCTGCCGTAGGTGGTGCAGCGCGGCTTGGCGCGGCTGTGCCCACGCCCATAGTCGCTGTCCAGCCACAGCCCAAAGTAGTCGTGCTGCCCGCCCATGCCCTGCACGGACACAACATCATCAACATCAATAACGTCAACAACATCAACAACATCAAAAACATCAACAACATCAACATCAAAAACATCAACATCATCAACATCAATAACGTCAACATCAACAACATCAAAAACATCAACGACATCAACAACGATCCTAATTCTCCATAAGCAACGGTGATGTTCACTGAGGCGACGGTGTCAGGCGAGGTTACTCAATTAGGATCACACATCTGTCCTTAAAGACCTTTTTTACTTTCTTAATTAGTATATTCCACTGGACATCTGTGAAATAGAGCTTTATAGCTCATCGGACTCCTCCAATATAAATAAATATTCTGATTCCGAGTCAGATTTTTTTTTACCCATGGGAGTTTTTGTCGTAGCATCGACAAATTGTCGAGGAATCGGCGGCGGCCTGAGTTCAGCGTTGTTTCGATGGTGGGGAACGGATGTGACTGGGACTGTTAGTAAAAACTCACTCATTGGCCGACAACACCTTCATATGCAGAGGACCGCAGAGCTTGGGGGCGGGTGGAGGAATTTGGACACCGCTCCTCTCTCTCTCCTCTCTCTGAGAGCGAGCGAACGCTGCGCGGTGGTGGTACGCTCAGAGGTGACGTCACTACGATTACCACTCAGGTTGCGCACGGGCGACGGGGCAGATGTGAACTCACGAGTCCATTGGGCATGGTCTGCTGGCCGTGGTTGAGGTACATGTAGTGGTCGTTGTAGCCTGTGCAGGAGTACACGCCGACGGACGGCCGCAGGCTGAACAGAAAGCAGTGGCTGCTTCCTGGGACAACGCAAACGGAGGACGGCGAAGGAGGGGGTTGGCTGGGGATCGTGGCTCAGTGTCGCAAGACAAGCAAAAAAAAACGCCTGTCGCGGCGATTGTTGAGAGCTGGGTTAGTTCGCCGTGCACGTTCGGCGAATGTTCTATCACTGTGGCTTGTCGCTATACGACCGTGGTCATCCAGAACGAACCGTACAACATATAACGACCCAATAATGCCCGATCCATAAAATACGAAGGAGACATCGCAGCGGTACACTCCGCTGCTCCCGACGCGGTCATCTGCTGCCTTGACCACCTGAATGTGAAATTGAAGTTGTTGCGCTGCATCTACATCAGCCATATGAAAGAGAGTTGTATGTATGTATGTTCAATATCTTTCGTACTGTATGGAGTCAACCGTGCTAACAGGAGGTGCGGTCGTCGGAGCAAAAGCTCTGACGACCTTCAATTTTAAAACGTTACTGATGCCGTCCGAATAAAGACGAATTATACGGTGCACCTTTGGATTTATATGGGGGGGGGGGGGGCAAACGCTGCGGCATAACCCAAGGGAGAGGAACCCATGTACAGCAGTCCCTCGGTTAACGTTTTTAATTCGTTCCATGAAAACTACTGCTCACCGAAATAACCGTTAATCGAATTCACTTGTACGTTGAAAAATAAGTAAAAATCACCGAGTCTGCAAGAGAGCTGTTTCCACTGCCAAAATATAAAAAAACGTAATAATGTAAACAAAGCCAGTCGAGGTCTAAAAGTTCATAAATGGGCGTCGCTGATTGGCTGAGGGCATGGCTCAGCCCCACTTACGAGCCCTCGGATTGGCCAAAATTGGCGCCCCGTGTGCATAACGTAAACGTAACGTAAATTAACATTTTTAAATCGGTCGAAACCATGGGGGGGTCCTATGTGGCGAAACTTTAACAGCAAAAACCGTTAACCGATGTCACTGTTAACAGAGTACTAGAGAGAAGGGTGCGCTGAGGCAGGACACGTCGCAGCTAGAAGGAGGACGTCCGGAGGTCGAGGCCGGAGGAGGACGGAATGGCAGCGAAAGGAATCACGACCGCCGTGGAGACGGAGCGGTGAAATACGCTCGCGTGCAGAAGAGGGACGGATCGGTTTGCATCGCAAAAACCACGAGAGACAGTGGACAGCCGGGGGGGGGGGGGCGGGGGGGGGGGTAGGGAAGCTTTAGTCCAGCAGAGCGGTGAAGTATGGCTAAACAACAAGGTCGACACAGCATGGGGAGGGAAACATGCCGTGTCGGCGGACTGACAAAGGGCTGTGTCACTGCCATTTAGATATCGGTATAAAAGCGTGTGGCCCAGTCAGGCTTGGGAAGAAACGACCTGGTGACTTGGTGCTGGCTTTGAAAAGCCTGCTTTGTTTACTTTTGTTTGCCTTTGTCCGGAGAGGAAGAAGGAATTTGGGTTCCGGGGAGTGTTGACTTCCAACACCAAGCCTAGACAATGCCCCATTGTGTGACAGGCAGCGCACGGCTGGACTTAGTCGGCGGGGATATGGAAGTGAAAACATATACATTTTACTGAGCTATTCGTGCCGATAAGCACGGTTGGCTATGTATGATGCGGAAGAAGTGCAACATACATCCATACAATTGTTGGAAATATAAAAGAATAAACAAGACACAGGAGTTGGGGGCGGTGATGCGATAGTTATCGCGGCGTGTTATAAAATCTGCCGACCCGAGTTCAATTCCCGGTCACTGCTTGCATCAGAGGCCAAGGGACATCTGTACTGGTTCTGCTGGGTGCTCCCTTCACCATCCCCCACTGACCAGAGTGGTGACGCACAGCTGATAGTCTATTCACCATTTCCCATTCTGGCGACGAACGGAATCGGATGGGGAAAAAAACTTTAGGTCGGAAGACATACCGAGGCTCCCACAAGGCCATGCGGGAGGGCGTGGCACAGTTTGGCGCCAGCTATCATAGAGGGTAGTTACAGTTGTCTGTGGGGAGTACAATGTATTTAAAAACAGCGGAGCTATGCCTCTAAGCAAAATTCACGCAAACCGCTTGCATGTTCCGAGATTCATCGGTGAACGGGACAGGCACCCTGCAACTTGCAGACGTCCCGGAATGGGATAGGGCGAATAGTTTCCAGATTTCGCCATACAATCATTGCTGTCCTCATGTAAACTCACCCAATTATTAAAATCGCTAAAGTTTAAGCGTGAATGCAATTGTACAAATAATTGCTTCGATTAAGTTTGCTTGTATTTTCATTTCTGTAATTGTGGAATGCTCTGACGTTGATTGCCGGCCGAACCACCCTTGACAAAGTGCTTCTGACAAAGAGTTGTGAATGTAACGTCATTCATCATCCATCGGTCATTTTCCTGAAGTATATAATTCCCAGTTCGGTTATCATTCGCTACTGATGTTAGCCAGTGGCCAGCAATCGAACTCGGGGGTCATCGGGTCAAACGCCGCAGCGCCGTCACTGCTGCGCTGCTACTCCACGACCAATGAACAATTAAAGCGACGTTGTAAACAAAAATCATTAGCAGTAAAAAAACACGGCCTCCCCTGATTGTAAAATTAATGGGCCCATGAGGGGGGGGGGGGGAACCGTAGCTGCTGATGACTGCGAGTGGAGACGAACCCTGGAACTGGGGCTTGACCTCCCAGCTGGCCGAGGCGAAGCCCCCGAAGAGATGACCGTCCACATCCTCCACGAGCAGCAGGGTTGGGCCCTGGCCTACGGTGAGGCCACACAGCCTGCGCCACCGCATCATGCACGTGACACCACACTGTCACGCATCGCGACACAACACCGTCACACAAAGGGCTCATTTCGGTTAAAAACCGATTTGACCTCCATGTCATTGTCTTCCATGTCGATGTTTCTTTTACGTGGCACAGCATTGCGTTACACACCACAACCACCAAAGGCAAAGCTCCCCCGTGTTGCCTTAACAGATTGTTGGGGCAAGTGCTATTAGCGAGCACCTATGAAGGCCAGAACGACGCACGAGAAAATGGGTGGCCAGCACCACGCACGCCTGGCCGCCTTTGTCTCCCCAGTGGCAATCTTTACACACCGCACCAGGTACTCATTTGAGGCTGCGTCGAATTAGGCGAGGCTGAGGACTGATGCAGATTATCGTCATTGACATTGGCCGTAAGCAGGAATTGCACTCGGGGTCGCCGGATTCATAGCCCGGTGCGCTGACCACTATACGACCGCTTCCAACCACCAGCAGCACTACCGGCGCCACCATGCCTGCCTTGAAAAGCTCTCCCCCTGAAGGCGGCTGGAGAACAGCAGCCTCCAGCGGTCGCGCAGCTCGCCCGGCAGGTGGACGCCGAGATGGAGCATCGACGGCACATCCAGCAGCAGCCGCGGGCCCCGGCCGCCACCACCGCCGCTGCCAACCCCCAGCTGGGACCAGGCGACGCCCTCGCACGCCGGCGGCACCAGGAGCGGCGGCAGTGCGCGGCGCGGGTCCTCGTCGGGAGCGGGCGCCTCCGCGGAGGGCCCGGCGCCACCGCCGCCGCCGTCGAAATCGTTGCTCGAGGGGGATGAGGAGGAGGATGGGGCTGGCTCAGTGGGGAGGAGGAGGAGGTTGTGACCGTGACCCAGGTCGAGGCGCAGGGAGGAGGTGACGAGGAGGGAGAGGAGCGCCGGGACGAGCGGTGTGCGGTGCAGCCAGTCCGACACGTCGTCGCGAATCGCCGCTCCGCTCGCTGTATCGGTCGTGGCGCCATCTGTACGCGGAAGCGGCGCCCAGCGTCATCCCGTGAATTTAAAATGTATTTTATGATTTTATATTGCGCGACAGAACCAACAAAGGGCTTCAGAACGCCGTACAGAAGAACATTTTTTTAGTTCACATATTATTGTAAATAAGTAGATTTGTAGTTTTTTTTAAATGCGAGAATCTTCAACAATAAGGCGCAGTTCTTCATGCAGAGCGTTCCAAATCCGAGGGCCAAGGGCTGAAAAAGGTTAAGCTCTGAAACGTTATTGCCGAAAGCGTGGTTGACAGAGGAGCATGGTGTGTAAGGATTTCAAATATCCACACACTTATCGATTTGATTGTCGTGATTCGGGGGATGATTCAAAGTGAGGATTGAGAAACAAAACTATTCTTTCCATATGTATGTTTGTTGAATTTATTTCGCACAGTACGTAGCCAACCGTGCTCATCGGAGGTGTGGGAGGTCAAAACTAAACACCAAAAGATGTTTTGAAGAAATTAGTTTTCAAACTAGATTTAAAAGTGCATAGCTCCAATAGCTTCCTAATGTCGGAAGGAAGCGTGTTCCAGACGGCCACAGAAGCGCACCTGAAAGAGCGCGATGTAGTGACTGTCTTTGTTTGATGGCCAGCCAAAAGCTGCTGTGAGGATGACCAGAGTTTGTGTGATTGTTTATACTGGTAGGAACCTCCTGGTTACACCAGCCCACAGGGGATTATTGTGTCCATCGTGCAGGGAGGGGCTGGGTGGGAAGGGAGGGGCTGAGTGGGGAGGGGAGGGTGGGGAGGGGGCTGGGTGGGGAGAGTGGGGCTGGGTGGGGAGGGAAGGGTGGGGAGGGGCTGGGTGGGGAGGGTGGGGCTGGGTGGGGAGGGGCTGGTCACCCCGTGGTGCCCTTATAAAACTCAACGTTTAACCTACTCACGCCGGCTTGTGCCCGCCCTCACAGTCGGGCATATTTGCAGAATACACCACGCCGCCGTTGACCCTGGCCATTGACCGAGCAACCCAACGTTCCTACCAGCTCCCTCCGCAGGAATGTGCTGCTCCTTGATGAGATCAGCGAGGTATTGTGGTTCAGTTGTGGCAAGCACTTCGTGTGTAATAAGTGCGACCTTACAATGTAGTCGTTCGGCAACAGGAAGCCAATGCAGCTCAACAAGCACCGGACAGACATGGTTGGATCTTGGAGTACCCGTCATGACACGCGCCAAAGAATGTTGAACACGCTGCAGTTTGTTAATGTTTTTACCAGACGTCCTGTAGAGTAGTGAGTTGCAATAATCGAGCCTTGTTGATACTATGTTACATGCCACCGTGTGGGCTATGTCACAACTCAATAGTAGACTAATGTGTCGCAGAGCCCCTGATATGAAAAGTGCTCGACCTGACGAAATTTTGCAGACGGTGATCAAACGAAATATGCTGGTCGAGTATGGTGCCGAGGCTCTTGATACGAGTAGAAAACTAAATACTGGAATCTGCGACCGCCCCACCTAATCCTCCTACATAGAGGGAATGTAACCGCTACATGCCCAAAAATAATGAGTTCAGGGCACACTGCATTATGGGAAAAACTAAAATCTATATTACCCTCTCACCACAGGCCATCTCTGGGTCCTCCGCTAACCTCCTACTTGAAGCTAAGCCCTCATTAATGATTCCTGAGACTTGATAAGATTTTGCTGGACATATATACGCAGTCTGTTCTCCTGCAACGCGGGTTTTCATGACATGAATTGGACGTAACGCGATTCGAATTGGATACAACGTGATTTAGTGAAGAGAACTACTTCGCGCAAGGAGGAATAAGGGGTTGTACGGCTGCCTCAGCATAGCACGACACAAGGTGGGATGCTGCTGGATGCTTCTAGATGCTATCCACGGGCCTCAGTTTTTGTTCTTCAGGAACGCAACTCCTGCGTTATAGGAGAATAGACTGATTGTAGAGCTCTCATTACTACAGGCAAATTGGGGCTGTCCCACGCCGAGAGCTGCCCTCTCACCGGACCGGCGAATCTCGGCGAGGAGGGCAGTCGCAACGAGGGCTGCCCCTTCCCGCGTGTCGGCCATCTTGTCCAGCCGCCATCCACGCAGGAGCTTGCCGTGGTGCAGCGCCTGCACCGCAACCTCAAGCAGCTCCTGCACAAGCTGGACACAAGCGCACACAAGCATGGACGCACACGCACACGCATGAACATGCGCACACATGCATATAAAAAAAACAAAGACAAAAATCCCCTGTATAGCCTTTAACAAACTGTAGGGGCAAGTGCTGTTAGCGAGCATTTATGAAGGCCGGAATTGTACACGAGGGTATGGGTGGCCAGCAACCTGCCAGACCGCCTTTGTCTCCCTAGTGGCGATGTTTACACATTGCACCAGGTACTCATTTGAGGCTTAGTCAATCTAGGGGAGGCCCAGGACCAGATCAGATAATCATTACTAGTGTTGGCCGTGAGCTGGAATCGAACTCGGGTCGCCGGGTTCGAAGCGCAGCGTGCTAACCGCATCGCCTGGAAGGCATGTACGCACACGAAGCACGCGTATTCCAGATCTGATTCGTGTGTAAATCCGTGTGCAGGCCGATGTGTGTGTGTACGTGCAAGCGCGTGTATGCCCTTCACACTGTGTACCCCGATCACCACTCGCTTACACACACGCCGACCCCACAGGGCTACACAAAGACAAAGATTATCCGTATAGCCTTTTATCAGACTATTGGGGCAAGTGCTATTAGCGTGCACCTATGAAGGAGAGCACGGTGCACGAAGGGGTGGGTGGCCAGCACAATGGCCGCCTTTCTCTCGCCAGTGATGTTTACACATTGCACCAGGTATTCATTTAAGGCTGAGTCAATCTAGGGGAGGCCTAGGACGAGTTCAAATATTTGTGACTGTTATTGGTCGTGAGCGGGGAAACAAACTAGGGTTAGCGGGTTTGTAGCATAGAATGCTATCTGCTACACTACTGCTCCCCCCAGGCTACACACACACACGCACACGAGTGCACACGCCACACATGCAGGGACGGTCACAATTGATGTGGCATGCTCACCACTCATTTATCTCTCGACGTGCTGTGTCAGGCGAGCCTGCGTTCGATACCGACTGCCCCGACTCAAGGGCAGCGGCCGCTATCGTTAACTTTGGCTTCAGTTCAAACAGCGGTGCATCACTGAAGGGCATGTGGGATTCGACGGGAGCTGGTGCCCCCAACAGACGCCTAAGAGCGTGATGTACACGTACACCCCCCTTCCTCAATCCGCTGCTGAATGAGGGCCTCCCCATGCCGTGCAGGTCATGGGGAGAGGGGTTACTTGACCATTCCTTCGGCATGCTGGTCGGTGTCGGGAGTGAAAACGGGGAGCATATACGTGAGAGCACAGAAGTACTGTACAACGATGGATGTACTGCTGCACTTCCCTCTGCAACCCACAAACACTCCGTAACAACTTGTTCTATGCATGGTGGCCCATCAGAGCACCCTTGGGCTGTTTAGCTCTCGAGATCTGGTGATCCAGATCTTCTCTGCAGTCCCCAGGTCGTAGAGGCTTCGGTGTCTGGGCAACCATGTAGCCACCAGGCTCTGGAACTCGCTCCCACGAGATGTCAGCATCTTCGAGTTCGTGAACATTTTTAACGCTCGTCTCAAAACGTATCTCTCCACACCTCCGATTAGCACCGTTGGCTACGTACGGTGCGAAAGAAGTTCAACGTGCACACACATATCTATGGGACCTTTTTGCCAGTATCAAAATGATGAAACAGTAAAAATAGGTTTTACCCTGTTCTGGAAATATTAAATTTTTATTTTATTTTTATTACCGAAAGAACCAAGAATAAGTCTACTTTATAGACTGGCAGTACGCTCACTCAGTTTAATAACCATTGCTACAGTCTACATTATAGACTGCCAATACGCTCACCAAGCTTAAAAACCAGGCTACAGTCTACATTATAGACTGCCAATACGCTCACCAAGCTTAAAAACCAGGCTACAGTCTACATTATAGACTGCCAGTACACTCACCGCGGTTAAGAACCAGGCTACAGTCTAAATTATAGACTGCCAGTATGCTCACCGAAGTTAAGAACCGGTTACAGTCTACGTTATAGACTGCCAGTACGCTCACCGAGGTTAATAACCATGCTACAGTCTACATTATAGACTGCCAGTACACTCACCCAGCTTAATAACCATTGCTACAGTCTACATTATAGACTGCCAGTACGCTCACTCCTATTAAGAACCAGGCTACAGTCTACATTAGTGTTTTTTTTATTCCCTTTATTTTTATTTTTCTATCTACGTGGCTTTACCGAAAGAACCAAAGAATATAAATAAAACAGGTGTTAAGATGTACAAACACATCTTCTTATTGCTTCATAATTTTAACACTGGCAAAAAGGTCCCAGAGATGTAACTGCTCAACCCGAGCTGTAAATGCTCTGACACTTGCATTGTCTTTGTGCTCTTCGCCTTTTGGCGTTCTCTGGTCTAGCACTGGTGAGACTAGGCCATAAAGAAAGCTGTCTCTTGGGTAGGCCAATCAGTTTCAAAGACAATGCAGATATTATCAGAGCACGATTGTTTGCACGTTTTGCCACAAGAACCGTGTGTGGTTAATGCCGACTTGACGCCTTGCAAAAGGTTTCTATTTGGTGTTTGAACATCTTAACACCTCCTGTTTTATTGGGTTAAAGCTTATTCTTATCGTTTCACACGGACATATACACTTCTGTGATTTCAGCTTTTAGCTAATTTTGGCAAACAGCATTTGGAAGTCATTTGATTATTTATCTTTTCTTTCTTCATGTTTAGTTTTCACGAGTTAGCCAACCGCACTTTGAGGTGCTTGATGAAAGGAGCGGTATAAATAGAGTCCTTGTTGCTGTTGTTATTATCTGGCAAGATCTGGCACATTGTCAGCGATATGATCAAAAGGCAAGGCAGGCCATTAGTCGCATTGAGATGGGATGCACGGACAGTTGTGAAACGCGTTTAAATCAGGCCACGAGAACACAAATGAGGTGTGAGTGAGTAGTCCATCTCTGCTTAAATCCCCACTCTCTACATCTGCATCTAAATCACTGCATACTTAACATATTAATGGGAGGTCAAGTACACGCAAATGGAGATGCCCCCATTAACAAGGAATGAACGGAGAAGTGCTATTGCTTATGTCTGGAGGCGATTATCCCTGCAAACACAACACCAATTATCCTCCAAGGAAAGCCTCGCTGAGCCTTAACACTCGTCTTAAGGAGGGTTCTGCTTTGGGATGTTTGACCAATTCCGTTCATGAATTATTTAGCGTGTGGCAAGAGGAAACTGGAGAACCGGAAGGAAAATCCACCACAAGCATTGCTTTGATATAATATACGCAAAGACAATGCATATATTATATCAAAGCATGTTTGTTTGCATGTTTTACACAAGTACGTTTGGCTAATGCAGACTGTATGCCTCGCAAAAGGTATCGATTTGGCGTTTGAACATCTTAACACTTCCTGTTTTATCGCCAGAAAGGAGAAACACATATTCTTATTTTTCATCATTTTGGATACTGCCAAAAAGGAATCCCATAGTGGGTCGCAAGTCAAGCCGTGAACGAGCCTTTGGGAGGAAATATGGGTTGGATGACTAGTGGCTAGTCCGGACGAATTCACTTTGATTACTGATGGCAAGTTGGCATCCACGCACGGGGCCGACTTTTACGTAGAATTGTGCAAAAAAAGTGAAGGTTCATTTCTGTTCCAACGACCGCGGAATGTTGGCTCCGCCAGTGAGAAAGTGGTGGAAAGTCCACATTACCATGACAAGTGGCATTTTAATTCCCGTCATCTGAAATGTCTATACAGGTGACGCCTGACTTATGACGGCTCGCCTTACATCCCCCCTGCTTTTACGAACTTTCTTATAGTAATTAAGACCCCTCAGAGTGACGACCAAAAACTCGTATCTACGACTGCTACCGACGCCGAGTCGATTGGCGCTGTGCATGATATGCACAGACTCAGCGCCATCAGGCGACGAGTCTGCGTGAGTTATGTGCACACTCGTTGCCAGGTGGCGCTGCTTTGCGCTTCAACCGTATGTGTATGTAGAGGCGTCTCTTTCTCGACGCTCTTCACGTAAGTTTTCTTAAAATTTTGAAGACATTTCGCCTTTCGCTATGCACGTACAGAAAGGTACTTGAGGATTTTCAAATGTAAGTGTTTGTTTTTACTTAATAAATGTTTGCAAAGGTTATATTAAGTTACGATACATGTTTGTTCGGGTTATTTTAATTTATTTTCGTGGTCAATTTTGGTATTTTTACGGTATGTAATGGGTTTCCAGGAACGGAACCCCAATGTATAACTATTGGGACCTATGGGAAATAAGGATTCGACTTACGACGCCTCGACTTGCGACCATTGTACAGGAACCAATTAGGTCGTTGGTGCGAGGGTCGCCTGTATGTAATTAATGATTCATCACCTCCAAAGCTATTAAAATGTTTTTATTTTAACAGATAAGGCCCATTAAGCTATGTAGCTCTTTTTCAGAAGCGACTTGGCTATAAATGATAGCTGGACGAAGTGGCTTATCAAGTATAAGGACATTTATAGCAGCCAAATACTCTAAAACTTTCTACAACACTCCAAAAGACTGCACAAATGCGTTAAAAAGCCCACTTGCTGTAATGCATTCCCCTGGCCACCTAAAAGCATCAAAGGGTTTTAGAGTTTCACAAATCCTGCTGGGTTCAATTATTTGTGGCCAGATCGCTTCTGAAAAAGAGCTATATAGCTTAGTGGGCCTTACCTGGTAAAATAAAAAAATAACTGTTGCCACCTATGCGTTGGACCACAGGTGTGTGACGATGATGATGATAATGTTGAGCAGTTGGCTGTCCTCACCTGGTGGACCTGCTGACTGGCGACGCCTCCGTTCCTCTCGCCCACCATCCAGCAGAGAGCAGCGGCCTGCTCCTCCGCTCCTCCCCGCAGCACAGATGCCACGAACCTCACGAACCGCTCCTGACACACGCACTCTGATCCCGCTAAAACGCACACGCACACAAAGACTCCCTGTAAAGCCGTAGACTGTCAGCGGAAATGCTGTAAGCGAGCACCTATTAAGACCAGCATGGCAGACAAGGCTGTGAGGGTGGTGTACGTCTTTGTCTCCCCAGCACTGATGTTTACACACCAGGCACTTATTTAAGGCTGAGTCGACCCTCGGGGAAGCCCAGGACTGGTTCATGTATCACTTGCCACCGATAGTAGCCGTGGTTGGAAATAGTCACACACCTGTGGTCCTGCCCCGACTTGAGATCTGTGAAGAAGAGCTTTATAGCTCATCGGATTCCTCCAGCATAAATACAGATTCTGATTCTGAACTCGGGATGCCGGATTCGTAGAGCAGTACAATAACTGATTAGACCAGGATACAGTCTCATTCGCAAGAGCGACCTGGGAAGAAGACAATCCTGAGAAAAACACACAACAGGTGAAGGCAATCTCAGGCACTCGGGCGTGCCCACTTGTGTACTGGGATGCGTGAGCAGGTGGAGAAGGAGCAGGAAGAGGAGGTGTTAACCTGCTGGGGCGGGTTTCTTCAGGGTGGGGTCGTACGCGTGGCTCATTCCCCGGAACAGGCTCAGCAGCAGCACCTCCGGCAGCGCGGGTTGCACGAATTGCTGTCACGGCCGGCACGTAAAACGTTAGGACACAAAAAAACACACGGCTATCATCATTTGCCAGGCAGTGGTGGCTCACGCCAGTAATCCAGCACTGTGAAGGTGAGGGTTGGTGGATCGCACAAATGTTGTTGACCTCCCTTCCCGTGGGTGTCGGTGAGGCGTCGTACCCTGGCTCGCCAGAAGGCGGCAAAAATATGGATTCCACCTGTTCAATATCTATGGCATAGAGTAGTCTTCTAAATTGCAAGGCCCGCGGGCCACTGGCAGTCCCCGGTGGCCTTGAGTGCAGCCCGTAACAATACACAAATGTGAAAACACCCCATTGTGCTGTCAAACACAATGGTATCAAATGTGTGGCGGCCCTCACTGATGATGTTTTATCAGTGAAAGTGGCCCACCTCTGAAAATTCGTGAATAACACTGGGCTAGAGTGTTGCCCCCTTGCATGCGTCGGTTTTTTTTCCGGGTGCTCTTGGTTCCTTCAAAATGTAAATACCCATGAATTGGCCAGTAACACCTTAATATATAGAGGAACGTAAAGCTTGGGCAATTGTTGGTGCCGACTTAATGTGTGGCTGCCTTCTTTCGTGTTTGTGGTTTCTTGTGCCTCTGAGTTGTCCTCTCTCCTCGAGCGAATACTGTGAGACGCGTTGCAAGTTTAAATTATTATTCATTCTACTCCAGCTGTAATAAGTATTGCAACTGTATGCTTTAAAACAGTTGAGTATATTGCTCCTGATTGTACATGTAGAGCCTTGCCAGTCCACAGCAGGCCAAAACGTCTTCACAATGAGTGCATCGTGGTGGTTATTTTGTCCATACTTCACCACACGGGTTGGCGTGGGTGAGTGAAGGTGGGGACCATAGACGTGGCAGCATTTGTGGTACATTACAATGGATTTTACTGCACTGGCCTCTGCTGCTCATCACGTAGCCCTGCAGCCTATGTACGTGTGGAGCCAACCGTGTACAGTATATCGGAGATTGCTATGCATGGTCACCCATCCAAGCTCAAGTCTGCGTAGCTTACGTCATCTGACAACATCAGACTTCTGATCATGCAACAACAGCCTCCAATGAGCAGTCGCACCTCCGACTGCCACGGTTGGCTATGTCCGGTGCGAAAGAAGTTCAACATACATCCACATACAGCAGTCGCAGCCGCCGCTGGCCACCGAATTGACAGCATGCCTGGCTTGTGCCAGGCTAGGTGGACTTTGAGGCGATGATGTGAAGTGTCAGAGGCTCTCGGCTGGCAGGTGCCAACGGGACAGGCCCCGCAGGTGTTATGGCTCATCTCAGATGACTGGCAGATGCAGCAACTGTGCTCCCCATTGATGATGGAAATAATTTAGTTTGATTTGTATATTTTTAAGTGACCTTTCCAATAATTTGCACTACTATCGTGTTTCGTATTGGTTGTTGTTGCAACGTTCTTATCAACAATCCCTACTGAACATCCGTGAAAAAGAGCTTTACAGCTCATAGCATTCCTCCAGTATAAATATTCTCATTCTGATCCACACACACGCGCGCGCAGACAAACACAACGGGCCATCGTGACGCTCATGATGATGATCGTCATGAATAAGCCTGACGCTTGGACCCGCGGCGCTGAATTCTCTCACCCGTAGCGCTGCCACGCGGAATCCCTCGCCGGGTCCCCCCTGTGGCTTGGCCGCCCCAGGTCCCCGCGTCGTGTGGGCGATCGAATCGTACCCGCGGCTCAGAGTCGCTCGCTCCTCGGGTCGGAAGCGGGCGAGCTGCCGCTGCAGAGCGGCACCGTCGCCTCCCATCGCGTTGCCCATTGCTGTGGGCGAGCAGGGGGACGGGCATGGGAAGGGGAGAGGGGTGGGAGACCCGCGGATTAGTCAAGCGGGAAGATGCGCTTGGAGACCCGCGGTGCGCGTGTGGACAGAGCTGCCACCCCCCAACTCCATCTCCACCGTCAATTGCCGATGATTTCGGGCAGGAACCCACGGTGGCCGATGTCCAGGCTACTGCCGCAATGCACTTGATCTAAACTTTGACGGACGGGCATGGCCCTGGATTTATAAAGCAATGCAGTGCCATCATGGGTCAAAGTCGCCGCCGCCAAGGCAATCGGGCGTTAGGCGGCGCTCACGTTCAGTTTAGCCAGAGTCCAGGGTGGAAATTCCACATTCCTATGACACGCAACAGACACTGGTGACTTCTTACAAAGCGGATTACTATTTTATTGGCCACAGAGGCAACGGTGATTGGTGCTGTTCACGATGAGTCGAGCCTGGAACCAAGTTGGAACTCCCTCGTTTAAACTATAACGCCACCCAATAGATAAACAAGAAATTCACGTCCAATCCTGTCTACTACTTTATAACTCCATAAACATAACAAAATAAAATTATAAACAATGTGGACATCGTCAGCAAGACCCCCCCCCCTCACCGATTCTAATCCGGACGCGGCTGCGGGACTCGGTGCACCAAACCCGGCCGAATCGCTAGGAAAGAGGGAGGCACCGCGTAAGGCCTATCGCTACATGGGGGGCTCCCAGGGCCCCCCGCGACCCCCGCGACCCCGCGGCCCTCATTTGTCAAGGCCGGCCCGGGTTCTCCCTGCAGCGCTCGCGGCCAAGCTGGAGAGGCTCGGTAGTCGCCAGGGGATGTTGGGGGAACGAGGAGGAGGAAGACGGCAAAGGGGGCCGATAGGTCGCCGCGCGGTGTGTGAGTGTGGGGAGCGGTGGTGCAGCGGTTAGCGCGCTGTGATACGAACCTGGCCACCCGGGTTCGATTCCTGCTCACGGCCAACACCGGTGACGATTTTTCGGTCCAGGGCCCTCCCCTAGGTCGACTCAGCCTCAAATGAGTAGCTGGTGCGATGTGTAAACATCAGCACTTGAGAGACAAAGGCGGCCGGGCGTGGTGTTGGGCCACCTACCCCCTCCTGTGTGTAGTGCCGGCCTTTATAGGTGTTCGCTAACAGCACTTGCCCCTACCGTCTGTTAAGGCTACACGGGGGATCTTTGTCTTTGGGGTAAACACTGCGTGACGTCACCGCGGCGCCTCACGCCGTGGGATGGAGGGGGGGGCTCTGAGGAGATGGAGCGGAGGTCGCGTTGGGCATGGGGGGGGCAGTGCTTGGATTGTGGATTGTGACATGGGGGGGGGGCACACCTCCACAACTGTTGAAATTACCAAAAAATCTTAATAAAGGTTGGAGTTATTTTTTTTTTGGGGGGGGGGAGGAGTTAGATCGCATAAATGTGTCGTCAAACAACCGCCACCCGACATCGCCAATTGGGTGCCAATTACATCCACAGCTGTCAACCCACACGGTTTAACCCCGAAATATTGTACAGAGATATTGCGTTTACATGTCCCCCATACGACGTACAGACGTTTAAATACGGGTAAACCTTTTTCTTTGTCTATTTGTTTGTGTTTTTCTCCCTTGTGATGGGACTTTGCAGGATGAACGTTGAGATTTATAAGGGCGTGGGGTGACCAGTAAGGTCTGGATTGGTCCGTAATAAGGTAGGGCACTGATAAGGGGTTGACAGCTATTACATTCGCTGGCTGTTTCAGCAATCGGTGTGTTGCAGAGGTAAACCCACAGCATTTGCAATTCGAGTACGACGTTTCGCTCGTGATTACAACCAGCTTTATCAGGCGATTTGGCTGTGTCGGATGGTGGTGGTGGCTTAACGACACTTTTATATTTACACAATCTAACCCCCCCAAAAAACTTGTATTATGGATATCGGTCGCGAAAGCCTATATTACGTGTTTAAGAAAAAATAACTACTGAAAACAAATACTTGAAGCAGTTTGCCAAATTCCAGATAAAACTAAAAAAGTCCCGAGGCATCGCGAGCTGGATATTCCAATGTCGACTACAATAAAATATTTAAAAATACTTTTTAAAAAACACGCTTGAATGAAATGTACTGTCCGAGCTGCCTCTCCCCCTGCCCCTCCCCCCATCGCCCCTCCCCTCCTTCCACATTTTCAGTTGAGCGTGGACAATTAGAGCCGTTAAAAATATTGTTTAAAAATATATATTTTTAATTTTCAATTATAGAATATAGTATTGTCATCAGTATGACATAGCTATACGAAGTTTGCGGTCGATACATTAGGAATACGGTTGAAATTTAGTTACAAGATTTTTGGATACAACACATATAGCAAGTTAAATAAAAGCGTGTTAAAAGTTTTAAAATGTTTTGAATTTGTTATGATAGAATATCGTGTTGTTATCAGTATGACATACCTATACGAAGTTTGCAGTCGATAGCACATTAGGAAGTGTGTAAAAATTGAGTTACAAGATTTCTTTTTTGAGGATACAACAGACGAAGTGAGTTAAATAAAAGCGTGTAAAAGGAAAAGTCGCCAGAAAGAGTGGACAAAGCGAATCCCAACAAGGTGCATGGATGTTGCTGACTTGTAACAAGGAGTGGCTCTCAAGTGACACTCGCTATGCCATTGTGATGGTGGTCGTTGTGACCCACATGAGCAAGAGATGGTTGCGAATTGGTGCTGTCATCAGAATAGAAGGTGCTGCTCAACCGGAGTTGGATATGATGCTCGTCAGGGGAAGGAATGTCTCATGTGTGTCGCAAGCCTGTAATCCAACACCCAAGGGCTGGTGGATCGGCAAAACATGTCGCGAAACTGCCTTCCCATGGGCGTCGAGGTTGTCATAACACTCTGGGCTCACCAGGAGATGGTGGCACAGCAACAAATGTGGACTGCATCTGTTGGGTTTGTACGGGCGAGGGCGGCGTTTTCATTGCAAGGCCCGCGGGCCCCCAACAATACACCGCACGTGACAACACCCCCCGTCATCATCATCATCGTGCTGCTGTCAAACCCAATAATGGTTAAAAATGTGTGGCGGTCCTCACACATACTGATGATGTCTTATCGGCGAATGTGACACCCCCCCCCACGCACTGGGCTGGAGCGTCTCCACCTCGCTCGCTGTGGATTTTCTCCGGGTGCTCCGATTTCTCTCCCGCATGCAAACACTCGTTAAACGACCGATATACACATCTTAATATTTGTTGTTTAGTCTGTCCGTCCCCCACACCTCCGATTGGCACGGTTGGCTATGTACGGTGCGAAAGAAGTTCAACACACACACGTACAATATATAGAGGACGGCAGAGCTTGGGGGCCGTCCATAAATGACGTCACGCGATTTTAGACGACACAAAGTCAGACCCCCCCTCAAATATGACGTCACAAAGCTCTGCCCCCCCCCCAAATAAAATGAAACATGCTTCAAATCGTTTTAAACTATTGTCATTGTAGTGCGTATTTAATGTGCCGCTGCACTCTGATGTTGGAGAAAACATTTATTAAAAAGTCTATTTAATTAAGTAGAACGTGTTGTCTATATTTATTTAAAGTTGCGCATTTTTATGTGAAGTCACATTTCTCACCCCCCCCCCCTTCGTCACACATCGTCACAAATGTCTGACCCCCCCACCCTAGGTGCGTGACGTCATTTATGGACGGCCCCTTGGGCACTTCTTGGCATCGGCTCACCGCGTGGCTGACTTCCTGCTTGTTCTGGGTTCCTCGTTCCTCTCAGTCGCTCTCTCTCGTCACAAGTAGCGGGGATGATTATCATCATCATCATACGGCGCGTAAAGTGGGTCCGAGTGTTTGCCTGCTCGCATTTTGACAGCACGCGGGGGGAGGGGAGCGCACGTGCTTGGCTGTCAGTCACAAGCTGCGGCCAGGGATTTCGGAGTTGCGTCTGCTTCGCTTCACGTGATAACCGTCAAGAACCCAACCAATAATAGGTACTGCAGATTCTCAGATGGGCATGATCCATTGTAATGTATAGGACTACATTCACCCCCCCCTCTCTAATGACAACGCCTTTACTCCTCGATTTAAGACCGGAAAACTTCACAATTCTGGCCAATCAACTGATGAAGCTGGTCGTGATCAACAGCGAAACGTCGTACTCGAATTATGTGGTGGGTTTACTCTCCAACGCAAAGGTGTGCTGAAGTTAGTAACCAATTGGCACGTTTTGTTTACGTGACAAACCTTACGAATTGAATTAACTGTCGGGTGGTGGCGGGTTTAACGACACATTAATATTTCGATTTAAAGCTTTCGTGACTGCAGGGATTCATCTTCTTGGTTCTTTCGGTAAAGTCACGTAGAAGGGAAGTAATAAAATAATAAAACATAATAAAATAATTCTCACGACGTTTCAGCCACAACGCAAGCGTCCGTCCTCAGGTGGAGAACAGGTCCGTCAAGTAGACAGAGTCTACAGACAGTCTATTTTATTATGTTTTATTTTTATTATTTTATTACTTCCCTTCTACGTGACTTTACCGAAAGAACCAAGAAGACATTAATATTTACGCGATCCAACCCAAAAACTGTATTCTGGTTTTTATTTTTATTTATTTATCTAAATCTGAGTTCCGAGCCATCACCTGCACTGCGCCTTGCCCCCCAATCACGAGTCGTGGTGTTGATCCTGACATTTGGCGTCATCGCTCTCTCGCTGTTGTCCACAATTGAAAGCTGCTAAACTTGGCGACAAAACGGATAAGTTGACAACAGCCTCATAACCACCCAGGAGCGTCCTTCACGAGCCTCCTCCGCAGAGGCCCGATCTTGACATCGCTGGTATCGGTCATCGGCAAGTTCAATCAGCTCCACATCCTCCTGTACCACATCAGCCTGTCTCGTCTCCAGCTGGTGCCGCGCACTTTCAACCCCCCCTCTAAAATTGGCTTGAAACACTCGGCTAATGCAAATAAAACCCCGGTGTACGTCGGGGATGAGTTCCTGAAAGGTTGACGAATATCTAAGGCTTGTGTCAATCAAAGCAGTGTCCAGGGTTAGATGGTGGAGGCGACAGATACCAGGAAGGACGTGCGATACTTTCGGCGACGTGTGAGGCTTGACGCAAATGCGGTAGGCGTGGTAGTGATAAAGCCACGACGTATTTGCAAAACAATGTGAAAGGAAGGGGGGGATTACGCAAATCGGGGTATCACTGTACCTTTTTCGGTTAACATGGCGAGCATAATCGGTTCGTTCTTTTTTTAAACTAACTCAACGGTCATAGGACGTGCAAAACTCATCATCGATATTCGATACCATAGGTCCCGGATTCTTTCCGGATCAGAAAGATCCCTGACATGACTCTTCAAGACAAACAAAACTTGCATCAGCCCTGTGACCGAGAAAGTGACTCACAGAAATTAAAAAAACCGCTTCTCATACAGTAGCGATGTAGATGGTGAAACACACCTCTTGTCTGTGCATTAGTTTAAGATTGTTTACTAGTCGATTGGCCCCAGGGTAATTGTGTTCCACTTCGCTACAGCCTGCACCACACACACACATTCCAGCGCCTGGCTTACCCACCCAGTGTGAAGGACGTTTTCCAGTCACAGCCTGCCCAGTGGAGCTGCGACTTGCCATTTCATCACGAGCCATGGTCTAACCCAACGTTGGTTGAGTGACACCCCACGCCTTTTGGAGGATGGGGATTTTGTGTGGAGGGGGAGGGGTTAGGGCCAATTCAGATATCACTTGTCACTGATGTTGGCTGTGGCCAGGGACTCGAGCTCAGGTTTCCAGAACTGGACCAGTGACCCAACACCGAGTTAGCCTTTTGAGCCACACGGCCAGCTCATTGGTGGGTCAAAGATATGATGCATCGCTTTCTAAACGGCGCAACCGTGGGCCAACTGCTGGCATGTCATTGGAACCGTTGGGCCAAAGTTGGCTCCCGACGTTCCACGCGTATCCCCAAGACATACTGCAGAGTGGGAAATAACGACACGGTCCCTCGTGCGTGGCTCGTACACGTGTAACAGTGTATTATGTACATCCAGGGTCACAAATCCAACTAAGGCAGGCGAACACTGCGGGCTGTGTTTTTTTTTGCGTGCGAAAGTGGGCACCATTAACACATCACATTTAAAACCGGCATCCAACACAAACCCCCATTTGCGACGCTCGAACACACTGTAGAAACACAAACCCTTAAAAAAATAAAATATTTCGGAATAAATACAGTATGTACAAGAATAGTGTATAATAATAAGTATCCACCGCGTGTCTATGTACATATAAAACCAGTCGGGCCCCCGGGGGGTTCAGAAAACGCTTTATCCCGTCGATTGCTCCTGCGAAGGCCCAGCTATGTGGGTTACCAGCTTTGAAGAGGTGCCCGGGGTCCAGCGAGTGCGCGTGCTTACACGCACGACACCACGACACCTCGCTCAAAGTGCTGGGAGCTTTAGTAGTTTCAGTTTCCCGAAACTTACAGCTACCCAGAGCAAAATGTTAGTATTAGAATTGAAGAAGCTCGTGGAGCGAAACGTCGGACATCGTCCCGAACAACAGGTGGCAGTACAACCCGAACACGCACCGCAGAGCTGTGCACCACGACCTTGAACACCTACGCGACAAGTGTCTGCGTGACGTTTTCGGAAAAGGGACATGGGGTGGGGGGTTGGATATCAGAGCAGATAATTGTAAAAAAACGACAATTTAACACGTCCAATGACCACGCATTGAAAGAAACAGTTGTAGATGCCATTATGGAGTAGAGATACTGGTGGGTGGGACACGTGTAGGATGGAGGAGGCCAGGTTGCCTAAGCAGTGGTTACCGAGAGTTCAGAGACGAAATGGGAACACTCAAAGCCAGATAGATGGTGCGACACTGCAAGAATGGTTCTCGGAGGACGCATGCCGACCTGACAACAGTGCACGGATCTAGCATAGAGAAGCAAGCCATGGCAACGTATGGTGGCGTTGACCGTCATGATCTCAAACTTTATATTCTGACGAGCGGCGCATGAAACAATAATAAAATATATTGTTACTCGTGGGTTTTTACTTATTTATGCAGCAAACTCCCCGCCCGCTCGTGCACCACACCAGGCTTAAGAGACGGAAGCTAACAGCACTTTTCTTAACAATTGATGTAGGCTATGCGGAGGTCTTTGTAATTGTGTGTATAAGCATACACACACTCATAGGAGGGGTAGTCAAAAAGTCCTACCTCTCACCACACATATCATATATTAAATTAAGTCACCAACATACCAATGATCGTATTCACCAAGTAGTACACATGGCCTTGGAAGTTAGCCTAACATCAGCATTGTATAAACAATATTTATTACACTGTAGCATTAAAAATTATGACCACACCCCATATACACACACACAACAATGACAAAGAACCCCCTTGTAGCCATACATACTAGTGTGGCAAGTGCTATTAGATAATATTTATTAAGGCCAGAATGACACCTAAAAGGAATGGCGTGTGGAACAACACCACCCCTGGCCACCTTTGCCTCCTCAATGATGTTGCCCACGGCACCGGGTACTCATTGAAGGTTGAGTCAATCTAGGGGTAGTCCAGGACCAGATCAGTCACCACTTGCTGGGAATCAAACTCAGGTCGCCAGGTTCATACAGAGACACACTCACACGTGCCCGTGGAACCCGAGAACGAGAACGCCCCCCGGGCTAAAATGCCACGGGACAACATTTGCCGCGCATATATGTCACACATACACACTTGCTATCCATCTCACAGTAAATTAACTCTCAAACAACATCTGCCAAAACATCCACTCTCCCTTGGCAACCGCATCGGCCCTTACTATTTATGGCCTTAATTTTCCCTCCTCTTTTTTTTCCTTCCCTCCCTATTTCACGGTGTGACATTGCCATTTCAATAACCGCACGAGCGGATCCGATGCGGGCCCAGAGAACCGAGTTGAACCGAGACCAGGGCCGACGGACTGGTGGTTGCCAAGCACCGGGGGAAGGGCGCAGGTTGGTGGCCCTGGTGGCGAGATGTTATCTGCCTCACCTGGTATACAGGAGGTCGTGGGTTTGATCTCAACCCTAGCACCTGTATAATTAGAGTTCGCATGCTCTCCCCGTGGCTGCGTGGATTTTTCTCCGGGCACTCCGGTTTTTCCCTTCACATTTAGAATCAACTTGCGTTCAGAGTATTTGGCTGCGATCAACGTCCAAGCGATAAGCCACTTCACTGAGCTATCATTTGTGATAGCCAGGTCCCTTCTCAAAAAGAGCTATGTCGCTCAGTGGGCCTTGCCTGTTAAAATGAAAATAGTTTAGTTTTAGTCCGAGGTGACAAGAGGGGCGGAGGAGGGGGTCAGATTGCCAACGGTCAGTGGCGATCGCAGAAATTAAAATACTGTCATGACTCCACAACCTGGGTTGCGACGTTCACCAATTCTGCCCATTAGCACTTCCATTCAGTGACGACTGGAAATTGGTAAACACGGAATTCTGGGAGTGTTTGGATTGTCATTAAAATCTGGGAGGCGACCTTGGCATATTTTGAGGACAGCGCAAAAAAATGATTGCTGATGGGGCATGTATATTACGTAATATTTCATATACAAATTTGATTTGGTGAACTTACACAGCAGAAATGGCTCAACCCAACTCTAATTCACTCAGGGAGGTGGCAGGGCGGGGGGGGGCGGGATCTCACTAAGCCAGAGCGACCCACAGTAATCGGAGGTTTCTACTGCTGCGAGAAGCCACCTCTGCATCTCGTGCTCACGAGACCCGCCATTCTTGTCATGGGCTAGCGGTCGGCTGGTGAGCAGCGGTGACCGAAACCTTCTCACAGTGCGAAGGCGACGAGCGTCAATCGGCTGGGTCGGTGCTATATCGTACCGTGGGAAGGAATCGGCGTCCCGAGTGCCGCGCAGACACCTGTGGGAAGCGCTGGGAGTGTTGGTGGGGAAACCCAGCGCTCGCTCTACATCAGGGTTCTTCAACTGGTGGTCTCCACAGGGCACAATGTGGCCAGGAAAAAGCTCTCAAGAGTGGCGCCAAGCTATGGCCAGCTGATTATCGAGACGAGAGGGAGATAAACAAGGCATGGAGCCAAGTTGTAGACGGCAGAGAGATGAGAGACCTGAAGATGAGAGGTAAACATTTCTGAGGTTAAAGCGAGATCAATAAGAGAAGAGACCTGGAGACAAGAGATACAGATTAGCGGTCGTAGTACAGACTTTAATGACGTCACACTGCCAAGTGTTATGACGTCACACTGACAAGTGTCACGTCATAACATTTGTACAGTACTTGAGGTGTGACGGCACGGGGTAACCCATGACATGACAATGTTGTTATGCGGCCCGCTGGTAATGAAAGTTGAAGAACCCTGGTCCCCGAGGTACTGTGTAATTTATAAACGCTTGATAAACTCTGCGTGTGTCTCGCTGCGTCACTCCAAGGCACGTGGCGATTCACCTACCGAGCGATTCGATGAATTGTCATGTTTCAGGGTTGCGATCGGATGCAATTCTTTTGGCCTACGTTTTAACGTCTCGCCTCTATTGTTCCTCGCTCGTTCCATTTGATTTGTACAGCTTTGTTCGCTCCGCTAGCCTCAAATGTTAATGGGGGCACGTGATTTGCACGTAATATGCGCCAGGTTGTAAACTATGCTGTTTTGCACGTATTGCTTTGCATGTATTCGCATCAGAATCGATCGTTTAATCGACGAATCGATGCAATATCACATGCCCGACGGTCTTTCTACACTGTGGTCAAGGGCTCGCTGTGCGGGTTTGCCGACCACAGGGGGGACGTTACCGGAACACGATGCTGCACGACCAGGACATGAAGCTGCACACTCGGGCACCCGCAAACACCGCATACAGTACCACGCCACTTACACGCACGCTCACACACCCACGTGCACACGCGCGCACACAAATCATGCACACGGCACACATGCGCGAAATCTGCCGGCGTCACATCCACCGCTTGTGCACACGTGAGTGCACACACGCGTGTAACACTCGCGCGTACGCAAAACACACGAATCATGCACTCGCACACACCATGCACGTACGCGCTGGAAGGCCAGGCCAGTTGCATCACGAGACGGGCAAAACGTCGTTGGCAGCGCCTCCACGCGGTCGACGCCGTTCGCAATTGTTTCCATTTTTTAAACTGCAAAGCGCATCACCGCCAGGAATGACCCGTGGCGGTAATAAATCGCTTTCGCCAACATAACGGAGAGTTCGCAGCCCCTCGCAGACGGGCCCCAAATCCCAGCAGAGCGAACTTTGGCTTTCATCCGCGCCGTCTGGAACTCCGCTCCCAGCCGGCTCAATTCCACGTCGGCGGAACGAGCGCCAGCAAACGTGCGCACGCGGTGTCCGTCCATCCGTCGGTTCATCCTGCCGCCGAACCGGCTGCTCCGCTGCTGCCTCCATCTCGGTCTGGCTCTAGGAGAACGACGTGGGAGGATCCTAGGCCGGCGATCAGAGGCTGGCGAGGAGGCGCGCGGCGGATATGATGACAGTGATGACCGTCTGCCCCGAGCCAAACACCAACGCCTCCAGCGGAAGCATCGTCTTGCCGGCGGCGCGGTAAACGCCGGCTACCGCGGCACCTGGCGGGGGGGGGGGGGGGCATGGGAGAGGGGGGGGGGAAGGGGCGAAGGGGGGGGCGGGCGGAGAGAACAGCGTTAGCAGGCGGCCGTGGGCCGATGCTTTGGAGGAAAAGGTTGGTATATCTTTTGGAAGATTTGTGAAACTCTTCCAACGGCCCTCAGCCATGAGCTCGCAGTATGGGGTAAGTGGGTTCATGACCTCATCGGTGTGGACCTTCGAGGTCTAGCCTCGCGTAAGCAAGGTTTTCTCTGGATATTATAGTTTTCTCCCGCATGCAAAAAAACACCGTTCATAATTTTTTTTATAAGAATTGGACTCTCCTGGAAAACAGTTTTGGTACTCAATGCGGCATTCCTGTAAAAAAAAAAGCATTTCTAATGTCAGTGGGGAGCTGTAGCACAACGGTTTGTGCTCTGGACTACAACTGTGGGAACCCGAGTTTGATTGCGAACCACGGCTCACATCAGTGTCGAGCGATATCTAAACCGGTCCTGGGTCCCCCCTCTCACTGACCGGCACTGGCCAGTGTGATGAAGTACACACTGTTCCCCTATAACGCCGCGTGATATCACAACGCGAATTGGATATAACACGATGAATGTATGAGGGAACGAATTGGATGAAACACGATTGAGTGTGAACAGAACTGCGCCGCGCGAGTAGCAATAAGCGGTGGTACGGCTGCCTCTGCGTAGCATCGCACAAGGCAGTGGGATGCTGCTGGATTCTTCAAGATGCTACCCACGCGCCTGTGGCATTGTTCAGCCTGCGTATGCATCTCCCGTGTTATCACGGGCTGTAGTTTGCCCTATATTATATGTTATTTATTATAACGTGCTTTTTCCATAATTCGGTGTTCTTCAGGAACGCAACTACCGCGTTATAGAAAACAGACTGTTTGATCAAATAACAGTGCCCATGACCAGGGGTCGGCAATCTGCGGCTCCAGAACCGCATGCGGCTCTTTAAGGACTGCTCCGTGACGTTATTTATTTCACATGCATTGTGCCTCTTGAAAAATTATTCGTTTTATTGTTATGCAATAAAAAAAAATTATCTTGTTATTTTGGTTGCCGACCCCTGCCCACGACCAACAGGCCTCCATCCAGCAGTGGATTGATGAAGGGCTGTACGTACATTGCCAACATCAGTGAACGATAATAGAGAGCAGGCCAACACACATTTCATGCCACCAGCCAACCTTTAACCCCTGCTCTGCCTTGCCGACACACGTAGCACAGCGTCGTCGCACGCTGCCGCTCAACGCTCAATTGGTTAGCTCTTGGTGCGTCGCCAGCTCGTTGTTTCTCAGTTTTTACGATCTTTGGAAGTTGCACAAGTATTGTTGGGGTGAGCAGAGGCGGCAGATTAAAATGCAGACAGTGTCGTTCGTTGCCTCATCGGGCTCCGGATGACTTTGTCTGACCTTGCGCTCTCAACTTGGGTCCAAAGACATCCACAGTAAACGGATGCCCCAGACTCCCGCCATCGACACTGAGGCTGATCCAGAAACTTCCCAAGGGAGGTAATCCCGAAATGTTGCGCGTTCTTTAAATATGGCCCTTCACATTGATAACCCCCCCCCCCCAACAACATATATTCTTCAGTCAACAGCAATAAAATACACATTTACATGCTCTCAAGAGGGAGGGTGATCACCCCCATCACATCTCCGCCTCCATCGCCTACCATCCCCCCCCCTCCCTTGCATTTACACTGTGCCGGCGGGCGACATGCTGGGCTCCATCCGGACCCTTAATTTAACTTTTAAAAAATATTTGGGGGGGGTGGGGGTTGTAAATAATGAATTAACTTTAATTGGCTTCTCCAAAGCAGAGTGAGTACCCAGATTGCACCTCGACTACTATGATGAACAATTGCGCTGTGAAAGCCAAAACTGAAAGGAAAAAAACATTTTAATTGAAAGGGGGGAGGGAGGGGCGTTTATATGGTTATCGGGTTCAGCAGCAGGGCTGGTGCTCGTGCCTGGTTTATTAATTGGTTAGGGGGTAAGGGTAGGGCAGGAACTACTTGCTGGTTGGTTAAGTGTCAGCTTGGCTAGGTGGTTGGCGGTTAGCAGTACGGAGGGCAAGTATTCGTGTCTGCCTGGAAAAAAGGTTAGGTGTAAGAGTAGAGCTACTATTAAGTGTCTGGTTGACTGGTTGTTTAGGTTGAGTACGAGCGATTCCATTGTCTCAGTGGTTAGTGTTTAAATTGGGCGACCGTTCAATCGGCTGCCGTGTGCTCTACCCTCCCCCCTCCACACAAATCGTCTGCATCTCTCCTCCTGTGCAACGTACGTTGCGGCCTATCCAGTTTATGACGCTTCCCCATCTGGCCTTTACAACCCCCATTCACAGCAGCCGGTAATGGGTAAAAGTTGCTGCTGCAAGGCAGTGCAAAGTACAGAGCGTGTGGCGTGCTTGATGCATCTCGGTCGCGCAGATCACCGACTCGGCAATTCACGGGGCTCGTGTCGCCAAAACACCCTGGCACCTTGCCAGAGCCGGGAGCCGAGAGCAATTCGGCCTCAATCAGGGCGAGCCTCCCGGCGTCTCCCGCAGCTTAATAGCGGCGCAGCTCTCCCGTGCGCGTGTTCGGTTTTTTTTCGTCCGCGCGCGCCACCTCAGCACGATGTCCGACGTCTCGCTCTCGCGTGGTGGGAGCTGAAGAAACCGAAGCTCGATTCAGCTCAATTTCAGTTCCTCGAGGAAGCGGCTGCTGGCACGTGGAACTAAACGTCGGACGTCGTGCCGGTATGACTCGAAAAACGCATAGGAGAACGACATGGCGTGAACAATGCCTTCACATTGTGCATCATCGGCATCGTCGACATCTGTAACGTTAAGTGTCAACAGCAGACACCGTCTTCTCCGTCACTCTGGTTGAAGCAAAATCTTTATTAATTTAATGAAAACTACAAACTAAACTATTTTTAATTTTACCAGGTAAGGCCTCACTGAGCTGTGTAGCTATTTTTCAGATGCGACCTGGCTATCACAAATGGCAGCTCAACGAAGTAGTAGTGGCTTATCATGTGGAAGTTTATAGCAGCCATGTCGATTCTCAATGTGGAGGGGAAAAACCGGAGGACCCGCAGAAAAATCCACATAACCACATGGAGAACATGCAAACTCCAAATGTACAGGCGTCAGGCTCGGGGTGAAACCCGCGACCTCCTGTATACCAGGCGAGGTAGTTAACATCTCAGACACCGCAGCAAAAAACCACAAACAGCATGGGGAGGCGAAAAAACTCAACGTAATCCACGATGAGCCCCACTCTGAAGTCCGGTCCTGCTTTTGAAATTCTGCCATCCAAATGAAAGCTGAGAATAACCAGTCATTAAATGAACACATTTATTTATAACCGTTGCACAGGCACCAAGAGATAAAATATCCCCAACAAAGGAGGCATCAATGGATCGTAACCAATTAGGCTTGTAGCCATTCGCCCCTCCAGTGATCGACAGAGTGCCAAAATTTTAGATCACGATTTGATTCGAAAACCGGTTATTTGTGAACCTGTCTCGTGTAAATTTGTTTCCATCTATTTTGTCCAGTTTTGTTTACACCATTATCATGAATGTTACATTCGTATTATCACCCTCACACAGGCTTCAGAAATAAAACATAACCTATCCTCGCAACATCTATGATCAGATGCTTGTATCAGGAGTGTGAGAATAAAATTGTAATCGATAAATCGATGCGTCGTTACATGCCGAGCACAAGCACAAACAGCACCTGATGTCATGTCGGAGGCAATAGACAACACAACTGTTGGGTAATCATGACCGATTATGACAATGTGCTGCAGCAGCCACGCGATTGAAAACCTCCAGTTTACGTGTAAATGTAAATGAATGGTAAATGCAAAAAAAAATCCGGACTGTGGACTACATTTTGAAAGCCTCGGCCATAAAATGTTGATATGACCTTTAAAGGTTGTTAAATTATAAAACGTTACAGCGATAAGGAAGGCGACATTTTTGTGGGCCGCATGATCAGACGAGATGGCTTGGGGACCAGTCTACATTACCGGTGAGACTGAGCGGAAGAAAGATACCAAAGGTCAATGCGGGACAGTGATTGTCTGGCCAAAATACCGTGGTGATTACAGCGAGTTAGTTTCAGTTAGTTTAACTGGGTGGGAACTCAAGAGACAAGGATGAGTGTTCCCGGGTCACCAAAATTGATGAAAGCAATAAAATAAAAAGTACAACAAAGAAGCAAATAGAAATCAGAGCAAAAACAATCACGCTTCAGAAGAAATTAAAAACAGCGCACAAACATAATAAAGATTCAATAAAAAGCACATTTCCACGAAGAAAATTTGGCTTGGGCATTTTTTTTAACAATGACTCATGGTAAAATTAGCGTGTTACGAGAAATACGGAAGGGAGGAGAGAGCGACACCGTGGTACGGCCAGGGGATGACGCAACGGTGGACGAGGACCAACAACAATGAGCAGCCAGAGGCAGCCAGGAGCAGCCCGGCCAGCCAGGGGCACCCAAGGGCACCCAGGGCACGTCAGGGGCAGTCAGGGGCATCCAGGGGCATCCAGGGGCATCCAGGGGCATTGGTCTCAGGTCACTCATGCAAATGAGACTCTCTTGGTCTCTTGAGGCCTCACACGGTCAAACAAAATAAACTCGAAACTTGGAACTATTTTATCCTTGTGTATGGCAATATGTACGGGAGCTAAAGGCCTTTCCTCCGTTGAGGAGCATAGCCTCCCGTGATTTGCTGTATGGCCCATAGTTTGGGTGGCATGGCCACAATCGCAATAGTGTGTGGCTTGTGTCTTCACTTTCCACCAATAACGGAGATGTACGCATTGGCCAGTTGATGCTCTCCTGTGGTTGATGGTTATACCAGTGTCTTTGAGGGATATCAAAACCAGGAGTATGTGATGTGTGGGTCTCCAATGAGGTGTTTATTATGGATGTCAAACTTGAACTTCAACTATTCCAATTATAAAAAAAAACTCTTCTACCAGGTAAAGCCAACTGACCTATATAGCTCTTTTTCCCAGGTGACTGGCCAGAAATGATAGCTCAACGAAGTGGCTTATCACGTGGAAATGTATCACAACCAAATACTTTCAACACGTGTTTCTAAATGTGGAGGGAAAAACCTGAGGGCCCAGGGAACAATTCACATGACCACTGGGAGAGAGAGAAAACACACAAACTCCAAATATACAGCAGGCGTTAGAGTCGGGATCCAACTCACGGCCTCCTGCATACCAAGCAATCCAGATAACATCTCACCACCGCGGGTGACCTAAGGCAGCACCAACAATTCCCAGAGACAAGAGCCAAGGCAGCCGAGGCCCTTAGCAACGAATCATATGGGGCGAGCACACGGTTGGGGGGTGGGGGGGGCTTGGGGGGGGGGCTCGGGGGGGGGCTCGGTGGGCAGGGTTCAGGGGGTTACACTCACTGGTGATGATGCCGCCGGTGATGGGAGCCAGCACGCCCATGACGGCGATGGCCACCGAGAAGAACCGTGCCTTGCGGTGGCGCCGCAGTGACACGAAGGCGAGGAGCGCCGTGGAACCGTGGACGAAGATGGAGGAGAAGAGTGCCCACAGGAAGACCCAGTACCACATCTCTGTGGGCAAGGGCGAGATAGAGATTGTCACAGCAGGTTAGGTCAAGGAATGTATAAACCAGACAATTGCAATGTGGATTTGCACAGGGGTCTAAATGCGACCAAATCCCAAGATGCTGCACAGAAACCGTGAGACTTAACACTCACAAAGCAACCCTGTGAATTGTACGAGTCTCTATCGGAGTCCAATGTGGAATCATAGTCTCTATCGGAGTCCAATGTGGAATCATACGTAGGATATAAATACAACTGCAACTCCATACAATGTACGGAAGCAGTGTTTACATTTATTTTATAGAGTAGCTATTTCGGCTTTGGAAGACGGCTTGGGAAGACCTTATTTGATATGTGTAACCAATCGTGCTAATCGAAGGTGATGCTGATAAAGAGGCAGTAATAAGGGCCTACAGCTGATAATCTATGAGTCTCCATCTCTGTGGGAGTCTATGGGTCTATTTGCAGTCTATGGGTCTCTCTGTGTGTCTATCGGTCTCTCTGTGCGAGTCTATGGGTCCCTCTGTGCGAGTCTCTTGCTCTCTGTGTTAAGTCTATGGGTGTCTGTGCGAGTCTATGGAGCCTTGAGTATATGAGCCTATGTGTGAGTTTCTAGGTCACTGTGCAAGTCCCTGATCTCACAGAGTCTATACAATAAACGTGAATTTATATAGCAGCTAAAGGCGACTGTATCACAGGGCAAGGATATATATAGGAACACTGGGCATATGTAATTTAGAGCGAGACAGAGGTAATCAGTCATGGACAGAGGGGAAGAGGAAGGTCTTGACCCAGGGCTTAAATAAATAGAATCAGAATCTGTATTTATCCTTGAAAAAAAATCCGATGACCAGTGAACATATAAAAGCACAGATTTACCTAGATACCCGTAGACGTATAGAATGTTAAACTCTACTGTTCATGTGTATAGAGAGAAACAATGTGGATGTATGTCAAGTATAAATGCAACTGCAACTCAAGACCTGTGCTGATAAGATTAGTGGTAATATGAATTGTATAGAAAGAGGAAGTCAGTCACAGGTCTCTCTCTATGTGAGCCTGTGGGTCTGAGTGAGTCAACCAGTACACATGACACACCGCCTTGCACACAAACATCATAACGACACATCACCCTAACGTTACACATACCAAGCACCACACTGGTACAACTCATGCCACTCCACATCTGACCCCTGCACACCAAACACCCGTGGCACAATATTCAGATGCCACACACACACATACCCCCGTGAAGCCTTTAACAGACTGCATGGGAAAGTGCTGTAAGGGAGCACTTATGAAGGCCGGAATGGCACATGAGGGGATGGGAGTGGATAATACCACACAAGGCCGCTTTTGTCTCCTCAGTGCTGAGTCCACAAGGCTGAGTCCACCTAGGGGAGTCCGGTGCTTATATATCACTCGCCACTGATGTTAGCTGTGGTCACACCACCAGACAATCAAATTGACACATCATATATACAAGCCAGAACACCGTAGAGGCACTGTACAATGCACAGGTGCCACACAAACACACACATCAAAAAATCCGATTAGCACGCTTGACTACGTGCGGTGCAAAAGAAGTTCAACATACATACACTGCTCCCCAATGGCACATCATACCTCCTACGCACATCACAACGGCATGGCCCACCCACACACACCAGGCAGTATACAGTAGTTGTAGTACAGTCGTGGCACACACACACACCGCACATTATAATGAGCGTCCCACTGAAGATAACGCTTCAGTATTTTAGATAATTTGGCTGCTATGAATGTCCACGTGATCAGGCACTTGTGTTGAGTTATCAGCTGTGGCAGGTCGCTCGAGTAAAAAAAGCGAATACTGTAGCTCAGTGGGCTTTACCTGGTACGATAAACTAAAAGAGTTTAGTTTTATTTGCATATTTTTAAAGCGATGTGTTTACCTGTTCTATACTTTGCACTCCGATCGTATTTTTTTAAATGTTTGTTATCACGTTCTGACCCGCCCCTAATTGGCATTTGTGGAAAAAAAAAACTTTACATCTCATCGTATTCCTGCAGTGAAAATAAATACTCGGATTGTGCGAATACACGGGACGGGCCTAACGAATCCACTTTCTGAATCTTCCAACTCCTGGCAAGCCACCTCCACCGAAGTCCGCCAGAACGATTAAAGCATCTCCGCACCAAGAACACAAACAAATCCTCACGCAATCCACCAACCCTCTGACCCACAGGCGCATGGACCCCAACCACGCCACCTCCGTGCCCCCCTCAATCAACCAGTGGACACAGTGACCCCCTTAACCTGACGTGAAGGCCATCAAGACACCTGAGTTTGACACTCAAGGTAGAAGGGGGGAGTCAAGGAAGTTGAGTTATGATCCAGTACTGTGCGAGCGAGTTAGTTTGGGCGGTCAGCCAAATCATGGAAGCCACCCAAAGCACCCATTTAGCGTGGAGATGGAGCGATTAAATTGGCTTTAACGCCAATTCGCATAGGAACCCCGCAGACTTAACATACACGGCTAATAGACTTACAACAGGGCCCCAATAGCCCTTCACATCACGACGGTCACTGGGGGAAGAATTCATCCAGCAGTGGATTTGTCGCGCCCGACGATGCTGTTGATGATGATGGAGGAGGAGTTAGAAGGGGTAAGTAGTTGTACGAGGAGGGTGTGAGATAGGGTTTAGGGATCGAACCCATACCGGTGAAGGCGACGAGCGGATTGTGGGCGAGCAGAGACAGCACCTCCCGCACGCTCTCGGGAGACGAAGACGCTCCCCCCATGGCCACGGCCACGCGGGGACCAGCGGGTACCAGCGGGTACCCGAAGGCCCGCGACCCCAGCAGCCCGCTCCCTCGCCCGGCCCCTGGCGCCAAGGGCCTCCGTCAGCCGGCCCTCGCTCTCATGCCGGGACCTCGGGCTCGCCTGCCCGTACCGCCCCCGTCCGCGCCCGTCCAGTCACTCGTAATCCGCTCGCAAGCAGCGGCGGAGGCAGCAGCAGTGGTGGGGGGGAGGCAGCAGCAGTGGTGGGGGGGGGGCAGCCCGTTCCGCCTCGATCACCTCCCGCCCCCCCAGTTGGCAATCCTCTCCTTGACTCGTTTCTGCCCGGTTCGGGTCCCTGTGCAGGTGCCGCCGCCCTGGTAAAGAAGCAGCTGCCGTGCCCCCCCTCCCCAAGACGCCCCGCACCCTCCCCGAGACGCCCCGCCCCCTCCCCGAGACGCCCCGCCCCCTCCCCAAGACGCCCCGCCCCTCCCGGAGACGCCCCGCCCCTCCCGGAGACGCCCCGCCCCCCCAATACTCCTCACGCCCCTCGTGGAGACGCCCCGCCCCCACACCCCTCCCCACGCCCCTCCTGGAGACGCCCCGCCCCCATACCCCTCCCCACGCCCCTCCCGGAGACGCCCCGCCCCCCCACCCCTCCCCACGCCCCTCCTGGAGACGCCCCGCCCCCGCATCCCTCCCCACGCCCCTCCTGGAGACGCCCCGCCCCCACACCCCTCCCCACGCCCCTCCCGGAGACGCCCCGCCCCCACACCCCTCCCCCCGCCCCTCCTGGAGACGCTCCGCCCCCTCTCTCAGAGACGCCCCGCCCCCCTCTCAAACGCAACCTCCGTTGGCCACCAACACACTGTGTATGTGTGACTCTGTGTCCTTAAAAGGACATTGTTTTATAATATAAAAATATTTTTAAAATAGGCGACGTTTCGCACATTGACCCTTAGTGATAGGATATATATACAGATGGAATTGATAAGCCTTGAAGGACTGCTTAACACGATGGGGCCTAATAAGAATTGCAATTCTAAAAATAATTCATGATTACAGTTCCACGCTTTCCAATCGGCATATTAAATACATAATCGTAGCTACTGAGTAACACATTACCCCTTAAATAATCAGTCATAATTTACGACAATATAATACTTATTTACATTAAAAGTAAAATTATACTGTGATCAGTTTAACACGTAGGCTTTTGCGACAAATATCCATAATAAAAATGTCGTGAGAATTGTATTTTATTATGTTTTATTTTTATTATTGTATTATTTCCCTTCTACGTGACTTTTACCGAAAGAACCAAGAAGATGAATCCCTGCAGTCACGAAAGCTTTAAATCGAAACATAATAGAGGTGTTTGTGTTAGATCGCGTAAAATGAATGTGTCGTTAAACCCACCACCACCCGACACAGCCAATTAGTAAGGTGTGTCTCGTTAACATGGCAATTCGTTACTAGTACAGCAACACTGGTGTGTTGGAGAGTAAACCCACAACATTTGCAATTGTTTTGTTCACGTGACAAACATGCGTCGGGTGATGGCGGATTTAACGACACGTTTATATTTTTCTGGTATAAATGGTATAAATGTCCACATGATAAACTCCTTTGTTGAGCTATCATTTATGGCCAGGTCAATTTTGACCAATGGGTTAATGCTTCAGTGGGCTTTGCCTGGTAGGATGGAGATGGTTGAGTTGTATGTGTATGAGTTTGGGTGATTTGTTTATTTTTCTACATCTGCAGAACGTGAAGAACCAGTTGCATCTACATCTGCAGAACACGAAGAACCAGTGGCATCTACATCTACAGGAGAATATATAACTTTTAAAGCCATTCCCCGTGCTTAGTGTACATGCCGTACAACACGTTTGGAATCGACAGGATTAAAGTTGGACTTGCGAAAATATCGACATACGAATAGACCTCTGGAACCTAACTCGTTCGTAAGTAGAGGAGTGTCTGTACACACCGATTCTGAACCCGCCCCCTTACAGTAAGCCACGCCCCTCCGCCTTCTAACTCCGCCCTCTTCTGGTTTAAGCCCCCACCCCGCGCGCACTCTACGCCAGCCAATCGCAATTCGCCTCGGCGCGGTTGACGAATCAGAGGCGTGCCCCTCGAGATCGCGTGCCGCCTCCCCCCCCCGAATGTGCCGGCAGTCGAGGCATTCGCGGCAAGCGGATTCGTAGAGGTTACTGCAGGACTTTGTCAAACTCTAACCAAGGTGTGAAAATAGTAATTAAAAAATTGTAATCGTTGCAAACGAGTGGCAACCCCTGTCGCGAAACGACGTTGTACGAAACACGGCGAGGCAACGCGACCTGATGTATTTATTTTATTCGTGTCACGCGCGGATCTGTGTGTGTGCGAATGCGTTGGCAGGGGAAACGCGCGCCGCGTTCGCGTAAGGACACAAGGCGGGGCCTAGAACGAGAGGCTTCGTCTAGACGCGAAGAGGCCGGAGAAAGCAACGCTGAAAAGATAAACAATAGGGTTTAACAATAGGATACAACAGTAGGGTTCGACAATAGGAGCAGAGGTTGAGGCGCACCCACAGAGAGAGGGTGAGCTGAGGTCGACCCAGTAGCGGCAGGAGGAGCAGCGATATCAGAACGCAAGAGGCGAAGGAGCAGCAGCAAAGAGGGGGAGAGAGGCAGAGGAAGCAGCAGCAGCAACGGCAAGAGGATGTCCGACTCGGAGGATCTGAGCTCTGAGAATGATTCTGACTACGTGCCCTCGGGTGAGACTCACACTGGTGGTGGTGGTGGTGGGCTTGGTAGAGCTGTGTAGAGGGGTTTGGGATAGCAATGGGTTATGGATATCAGCGAGGTAAGGCAATGTACAGGATGGTGGGGAGGTTGTGGGAGGTACAGGCTCGGGCTAGAGAAGGTCATGGTAATAGCTAGCAGGGATTACAATTGAATCTAACGGGAGTTCGAGTGAGCGGTGTGTGGATGTACATCGCGATCATCATCGGCCACGTTCTTTCCACAGAACGTGGCCTGCCCGATCCCGCATTTCAAGTCGAGATTATGTCTCGAACTTGCGTTTGTTCTGCAATCCACGGGATCCTCTCTGTTCAGCCTCGATGTGACCATGTAGAAGAACGCCGATTCCTGATCGCGATCATTGTACTGGAGAAAAAACTTCTTTTTTTAGCTTTTATATCAACAATATTGAAAAGAATCCGAAATTTCGCTGACGATAACACGCAGCGCCGACTTTATTTACATTCGCCCGGCACGCTCTCTTCCCCATGCTTGTCTGAGCGCGTTTCAGATGGCTGGCTTGTCAGTCGTATTCGTCAAAGCCGTAATATGCGGAGTCGGGTAAAACGCGCTGATTGGACAGCTCCAACGAGCCACCTGGCGATGTTGCTTTTTCATAAAATGTAATTATGCAAAGGCACCCACTGCGCGCTGAATACGGTACACCATCAATAATTGTTGTAGATTCGCACACTGTTGTGTTATCCGGGTTTTCCTTACCCAAATAATTCCCTTTTGATCAGCGAATGTGTTGTGCCGTAGACGACTTATTTCGCCATCCTAAGTTAAGTGAATTATAAAACATTAGTCCTGGTTTTAAGTGGGGTAAATACAATTAGTTTTCCATATGGCGGAATTTCAAAAGGTTATCTCGTATAAGCTACACTTACTTGCACCGAGAGATTTTGTAAATCCATTGTGCGTGGACTGTGCGTGTCGGTGGCCGATTGAGTCTCGCGTCCGTCACCAACTCGCTCTGTCGTCACAGCCGAGGAGTCGAGCGATGACGACGGGGATCAGGCCGGGCATGACGAGGTGGAGGAGGATGGAGACGACGAGGTGTCGGCGGCGGCGGCGGCGGCGATGAAGAAGAAGGCTCCGTCGTTGAAAAAGCGGCGGGCGACATCCGCCAAGGGATTACTGGGAGCCAGGTACGGGGAGCTTCATTTCTCTCTGAATAACTTTTTTTAGCACTAGGTAAAGCCCTAAATGGGACCTTTTACACGCTTTCATTACACGCTTTTATTTAACTCACTCTGTCTGTTGTTGTTGTAGCCTAAAATCTTGTAACTCAATTTTAACACACTTCCCAATGTGATATCGACTGCAAACTTGGTATACTTATGTCATACTGATGACAATACTATATTCTATCATAAAAAAAACATTATTTTTTATATGTTATGTTTCGGCTTGGGTCTAATTGTCCACGGTAAATTGACGTTGGCTCTAATTGACTATGGTCCCTTACGTTATGGCAAGCTTCGGGCCCACTTCCTGGAGTCGTGGAGTTCTTCCATTACTAGTACGGTACATTTCATTAAAGCGTGTTTTTTAAAAAATTTAAAAAATATTACTTATTAAGCCCTAAATGGGTCCTTTTTTGCCAGGTTTTACCCTTTCTGGCAATAAAACAGGTGTTGAGATGCCAAAGAGTTAAAGCTATTTTTATTTTTTCATACTTTGATACTGGCAAAAAAGGTCCCATTGTGTAGCTGCTCACCCCTAGCTATAAATGCTCTGATAGTGCATTGTCTTTGTGCTGTTCGCCTTTTGGCGTTCTCTGGTCTGACACTGGTGGTGAGACTAGGCCCTAAAGAAAGCTGTCTCTGGTGTAGGCCAATCAGTTTCACAGACAATGCATATATTATCAGAGCATGTTTATTTGCATGTTTTGCCACAAGTACCGTGTGTGGTTAATGCAGACTTGATGCTTTGCAAAAGGTATGTATTTGGCGTTTGAACATCTTAACACCTGTTTTATTTCCAGAAAGGGTAAAACCTATTCTTATTTTCTCATACATTCTTCAGAAGCGACCTGGCTATCACAAATGATAGCTCAACGAAGTGGCTTATGTGGAATTTTAAACGCGTGATGTTTATTCTAAATGTGGAGTGGAAAAACCGGAGGACCCGGAGAAAAATCCCCGAGACATGAAAACTCTAAATATACAGCAGGCGTCAGGCTTGGGATCGAACCCACATCCTCCTGTATACCAGGCGAGATAGTTACCTTCTCGCCATCATGGCGCTTCATATATATAGTCCGGGTCTCTAGTAGACTGGAGAAGGCACTTGGCCACCAGTCCCCACAGCCCAATGCGATGCCATTCAGCTGATTTGGGTCTTCTTCTTCCACGCATTTGTCCCACTCACGTGGTGTCCACTGTCCTTGCCAACCTCCTCCATGCTGCTTTGCCCTGCGCCATCTCTCTTTCCGCTCCTCGGGCCACCGTGTCCGATAGCACCACATCGCCTCACCTCTTCTTCTGCCTTCCACTTGCATTACTTGCACCTTCTGACCCACATCATTTTCCTGTTGTCTCTCCACTGATTTGGGTATTCACATTTATACTGCTGTGTGGACAAAGGCAGCAGGGGGCAACACAAATGTGATGCAAAGTAATGACCCGTTGAGGGCCTTTTTAAACATGAAACATTAAAACACCATGACAGTGGTAAACAAACACAACTAAAATATAATTACGTTCATCATTAACACTGCCTTCTAAAGAGTAATGTGCAATAGCCTCCTGTTTCAGGTAGTGGCAGTCATAAGCTGTGCCCCTAGATTAATCCTTCATGTGTCCCCTTGGCTAGTCAACAGGGATCACCATGGTTATTTGCCAACTTCAAAGTCATGTGCACATAACTGCTGAAAGTAAAACTAAAGATACATCGGGTGCCGCAGTGCAATTAACACATTTGTGTACTTTTCGTTTTGCTAAACGATGTCACCAGGAAGAGAACACGAATTGGAGGCATCAGGCTGTCGGGGGATGAGGCTGAAGAGGAGTCTGGGGGTCAGGGGTCGCCTGGGCAGGAAGACGCAGAGGGCGCCGCGGTCGCCACGGAGACACCGGCCGATTCCGGCAAATCTAAGAGCCGCGCCGACGACCTCTGGGCCAGTTTCCTTAGCGACGTGGGCCAGAAGCCAAAGGCCAAGGAGGGCGGCCAAGTGGAGGTCAACAAGACTCCCAGCCAAGTAAGGGTCACGTGTTCTCAACAGCTGAGATTTTCACAGAAAACACGATCGTACTCTCAACTAAAACTATTAAAACAAAATTTGACCAGGTAAAGGCCTATTGAGCTATATAGCTCATTTTCAGAAGCGACATGGCCACAAATAGTAGCTCAACAAAGTGGCTTATCACGTGGACATTTATAGCAGCCCAATGCTCTTAAACGGCGTTGGGGTCAAACCAGCGACCTCCTGTATACCAGGCGTATAGTTAGCGTCTCGCCACTGTGGAGTGTGCAAGTTGTATGTGAAACTGCATCGATGCAGTTTTATTCTTACTGCGGAGATTTTTTGTGGTTGCGCTGTGTAGCTCTCAAATATGTGTTCTGGTTGTACCGCGTGTTATTTGACACGATGTCCGACGTTTTTCTCCACGTTCTGTGGAGAGCTCAATTCACCTGAAGAAGCATCCAGCACACGAAGCGAAACGTCAGACATCGTGCTAAACAACATTCAGTACAAACAGTAAAGACATCAGAACGATAAGCCCCGCGTTATGTCAACGGTTTGTGTTTTCACAGATAACATTTCATAGTCAATTTATAGATAAGCTTTTAATGTGTTTATACGGTGCGCTGATGCAGTGCGGATCGTTCGTTAAGTGCAGAGAAGAGCAGTGGAGTGGCCGTGTCTCCATGCAGACACCACAACCTGGCACTGCGTGTTGGGTTTTTGGTGTCGCGAGACGGGTTTAGCGATGTCCCCGGTTGTCCGCTCGTCGACTGTCGGCAGAGCTCGACGGCGGTGAAGACGGAGGCGCGGAAGGAGACGGAGAGGCCCAGGGAAGGAGCCAAGGTCTCCATCACCAAGGTGTTTGACTTTGCAGGGGAGGAGGTCAGGTGGGTGGTCGTTGGTCTATTCCAATTGAAACTTCTTGTGTCACAACGCAAATTGCGCTCAGAGTTAGGGTTGTTCATTTCTCGTTTTGCATTATTAAGCATTGCGTGTAACAATAACAATAAAACCTTGGATTGCGAGCATAATTCGTTCTGGAAACGTGTTCGTAATCCAAAGCACTCGTATATCAAAGCGAATTTCCCCATAAGAAATAATGGAAACTCAGATGATTCATTCCACAACCCAAAAATACTGTATTCATATAAAAATGATTCATACAAAATACCTTTTAATATTTTTATTATTTAAATTTTATATAAAGTAATGAAATGTATTAATTACATTTAATCGTGGCTGGTGTGAGGGAGATGAGAGAGGAGAGGAGTGTTATTGTGTAGGACGACTTTCACTTGCAGTACAGTTACTAAAGAACAGTCACTACACTTGGACACAAAATAAAAAAATGCTTTACGCACGCACACGTGGTCACAACACTTTAGTAAACAGTATACACTCGCACGGATGTTGACTATACGAGTGAGGCACGCCGACTGAGACCGAGCATGGGAGACGATTACCCACAATCCCGCAGCGAGAGAGAGAGAGAACCATTGGCTCAGTTGAGATCACGTGACGCTCGGCAGACAAAGCATATACTGTACGTACTACAGTACTCGTATTGCAAGACCTCGCTCGTTTATCAAATTAATATTTATTTAAAAAATTTGCTCGTCTTGCAAAACACTCGCAGACCAAGTTACTCGCAATCCAAGATTTTACTGTAACTGTAAACGATCGATAATAATCGGTATCCGCACACACGCGTCGAAGAATTTGTCTCTCGCGTTTGCACACCGTGGCCACTTGATAGTGAACGTCTTGAGAGATTTAATCGGAGAGACGCGAAGCGTGGATGAGTGTCTGCTGAAGGACGATGGGGTGTCTGTGCGGCGGCGCAGGGTCACGAAGGAGGTGGATGCCGAGTCGAAGGAAGCACGCTCCTATCTCAAGTCTCTGGAGGCGGAAAAGGAGGAGGGGAAGGAGGATGAAAAGGGAGGTTCTGGGTCTGGCACCGCCTCCACTGCTCCCTCACTTGCGTACGTGTGATCCCTAACCCCCCTAACCTCTGTATGTATATATGTATTTATGTTGAACTTCTTTCGCACAGTACGTAGCCAACCGTGCTAATCGGAGGTGCAGGGGAAAGACAAACCAAAGACAAAAAGCTATTCTGAAGAAATGAGTTTTCAGCTCGGTGATTTAAAAGTGCATAGCTCCAGTGGCTTCCTAATATCAGAGGGAAGAGCTTTTCAGACGGCCGCAGAAGCGCATCTGAAAGCGCGCGATGCTGGTGACCGTCTGCGAGTGGGCAAGTGGCTTGTTTTTGTTTTTTTACTAATAATCTGAAAATAAAATCCCTGTGCTCTCCCCCCCCCCCCGGCTGTCCGCCGGTCCCCAGAGCGAAGCGGCCGGGCGGCGCGGCCGGCCTCAGCGCCGTGCTCGGCCAGATCGGCGGCAAGAAGACGAAGATGAGCACCCTGGAGAAGTCCAAGATGGACTGGGACCAGTTCAAGGAGGGGGAGGGCATCAGCGACGAGCTCGCCACACACAACCGCGGCAAGGCCGGGTGGGTGCTCGCAATCGCTTGAACCCCCAATACGAGCAACCGCAAAATAGCGCAAGACCGCAATCGCACGCAACCGCAATCGCACGCAACCGCAACCACTCGCAACCCCAGCCACAGTACATGCAGCCGCAACCACACGCAACCACGCCCATACATACGCAACTTACGTGCACCCCACGCACCTCCACGCTCGCTGATCAGCTGTAGGATCCTCTTGCACGTTTAACGTGAAACGGCGTGAGAAGCCTTTGTTACTTGGTGAGGGCCGAATGGGATTTAAAAAAAAAGCTATTTGGGATGGTTCATTTGGTGACACTGCATCAGTGGTGGTTTGCATGAGCACCAACGCCGGCCCCGGGCAACGGCCGTTCAGCAAATCACGCACATGATGCTGCTCTGCCGAACTACCGTTGCCAAAAACGTCATGCAGTAACGCACGTGAGTACTCGCGCCTTAGCCTTATTCAATGGCGACGCGACAAACAACGAGGGCTCGCTGTCTTTAAACCATCGGCAATGCGGTGTTGCCAGGTCCAAACACATTCTCTCGAGTGTTTTCGATCGATAAGTGGCGTTAGAACGCTTGCAGTTATTGAGGAATATAATTCGCAGGCTGTTAGGATGCCGTAAAGCGGTGTTCTTCGCTCATTTTCAGGGGGGGCGGGGGCGGCGGCGGCACTTTTGTCGATAGCACACCATCAGTGTGAGGGCTGCCACACATTTTGAAACGATTGTCGGGTTTGCCAGCATGATGGGGGTGTTTTCACATGAGTGGTATTGTCAGGGGCTGCACTAAAGGCCACCAAGAGGCTGCCAGTTGGCCCGTGGGGCCCTTGCAACGAAGAGCACTGCCGTGAAGCCTCACGTGGCTTGGGACCGTTGTGAAATGAAGTCGTGGGCCGTATCCTGCCCACGGGCCACAGGTTCCCTCTCCATGACCGAGAGACCACCCACATGCTCCTGCCTGCGTCGCCTGCCCACTCCACCTGACTCCTATGTATGGACGACACAGCATGCTTCAAATACAGACTGCACACTCCACACAGAGATGGCGTGTATGCTGCCTATAGGTGGGGACTATATGCTTCAGCTACACCCATACCTACAGGCAACCTGCCTGCTTTACCCGCACGCTCCACAAGTACCTACGCATGGGTCACATACTGCACACACTGCACTCCACACGTACTTTACTTATGTATGTATGTCTAACGTCATTCTCACTGTATGTCGCTGACCGTGCTAATCGGAGATGCGAAACTTACACATGGGCTGCATGCTACAAGCACATACACCACCAAACTACACTCCACACACACTGCACACACACTCCACACATACACACACTGCACACACCCCACAATTACACACCACACGTACACGCAATCCAACAGATGGCCTGAACAAGCCACATACCTGCTGACTGTCACCCAGTGTGCTACCACCTGCGAGTCAGTGAGCGAGCAAGCGTGGGAGTCTTTACACTGCCTCGCACATGCGGTGGCGCAGCGCGCATACGCGGTCGCTAGGCAGGAGGGGACTGGGGTGGAGGGAAGGGGGTAAATCCCCGTGGAACTCTCATTATTATTATCATAATTTTCAATCGACAAACATTTTTTTTTGCTGAGCAATTGCATTGGCTGGTGTGGTGCTAAACGAGCGGTGTGCGGTGTGGTTGGCGGGAGGAGGGGGGTTTGTTTTGGTGAGCGGGGAACGTGAACTCGAGACGCGCGACGAGGGAGAGTCGCGGAGAAAAAAAAAGGAGGGAGAGAAGAAATACCTCTCCGATTAATCGCCCTTTGTTTGATAATCAGCTGAGCGGGAGCACGTGTTCTCATTAAGCCGTAGCGCGGGCCATAATTGCGAGAGTTCCCAGGCTTGCCCGCCTGGCTCGTGTGTGGGCAGCGCTGGCAAGCGGCTCGCGGTGCCAGAGCCAGGGGGGGCGGGGGGGACAAGTCTCGCGGACGCCCAGCTCATCGAAATGGGCACGGGGCTGCCCTTGGGGACAGGGAGTGCCCCCGTGCGTGTGTGGGTGCGTGCATGTGTGCATTTGTGTTGCTCTGGTGGCCGCACGCTGAGGTCGAGGAAGGGGAGTTGCGTAGTCATGTCCACGGGTCAGGGCCCACTTTTTACCAAGTTTTTATATCATGGGACCTCCTTTGCCTTTACCAAAATATGAGAATAGGATTTTCCATTTTTTTCTGGCAGCAAAACAGGTGTTAAGATGTTAAAACGCCAAACTGAAACCTTTTACAAGGAATCATGTCTGCATTAACCACAATACTTGTGGTCAGAATGCAAACAAAAAACACACCGATAGTATATGCATTGTCTTTGAAACTGATTGGTCCACACCAGAGACAGCTTTCTTTCGAGCCTAGTCTCAAACGGTGTTAGACCAGAGGACGCCTGTTGTCACAAGTTTTTATAACTCGCTAAAAACGCACAACGCTCATTCGGAGAGCACGACCAATGCGGACTTGGGAGCGGATGAGGTGGCTTGTGCGGGATAGCGGTGACGTGGGGAGGCTTTCATCCAGCAGTAGACAGATGATGGTCACGGCGATGACACGAGCTTGTTGTATTGAGTCAGCGGGTGCGACGTGCTGAATCTTTCACTTTTCCTGCCAAGGCAACTTCAGGTGCCCGGCCCCCGATATTTAGAACGGGGTTTTAAAGTTTTGTTTTTGTTGTAACGTCAGCGGTCTCGCCAGGCACGTTTGGCGCTGCTGCTGTGGACGTGCACCATCTGGCCGACGCGTCCCGCGCGCTCGCACCGGTGGGGCGGTGGGGGAGGGGGGGGGGAGGGACGGGGGGGCTGATCGTGAAACCGCTCCGTCGGATTCCGAACCTCTCGACAGAAACGCGCTCTTTGTGCTGAACGCGATAAAAACGTGCGGCCCGGCCTTGGCACGGCTGACGACGGTCGGCCGCCTTCAATTTCCCCCAAACGGATCCCAGCTGCTGTTGCGGCAGCAGCAGCAGCGTTGGACAGATTTTCACGGAAGCCTTTTTCGCTTTCGCCGAACGCCACCTCCACGTTGTGGCGGACGTAGATGAAACGTTTGGGGCTGAATTTAAACGGTGCGAGCAGCTGCCCACTTGCGTAGCTTTTCGTGGTATTTAGCAGGCGTTGATCGGCACAATGCCCGACGTTCCCCGCCCCCCCTTTTTCCCCACGTGCTGGGAGCTTCTTCTGGGACTGAGTTCAGCTCTTGAAGAAGCTGAACATCCTCGTGGATTAGACCATCGGCATGTGCAAACGCTTGTCCTGGGTATGGCGTTACATTGTATCAGCCGGTGGCTGTAAAAAAATCCCCCAGGACGGAGTGCGGTGATGCGAGGTGAAGAGGTCGGGAGTGGCGATGGAAGGAGCTGAAGCCAGGGAACCCCAACCTTCCCCACCCCCCCTCCCACGAGAAGATGTGGAATCGGATGTAAATTGGGATGTTTCACTGTGTTACTGGACATCTGTGAACAAATGGAATTATAGCTCATCGGATTCCTCCAGTGTAAATAAAGATTCAGATTTTTTATGTTAGAGAATGGCCCACAGAAGCGGATATCACAGAACCTCTTCCGAGATCCATTTTAAGCGACCTCTTATCCCTACACTAGGGGGCAGAACTCTCCTATGAACCCTTTTGTTGTATGTCAATCAAACCAAAATCTTGTTTTGTTTAAGTTCTCACAGCTGGATTTTTTCTTAAATTAAGCGACGAAACAAATTTTTTAAAAATGCTTTGTTTAATCAGTTATAGGTGACCAGGATGAAACCATCAACTCACGGACACTTGACGGCCCGCTTTTCTCACAGCAGGCCGAAATCCAGATTTGAACCCTGACCTTTGACAGTGCCGACTCGGCGCTCCGTCCCCCAATCCGCACCGTCGTCGTCCTCCTCTCCTGCGCTGCTGCCGTCGTAATCGAGACGGAACGTCCCCCCCCCCTGCCCCCCCCCCACACCGTGTCTTCCCCCCCCCCACGCGCAGGTACATCGAGCGTCAGGCCTTCTTGGACCGAGTTGACCACCGCACGTTCGAGATCGAGAAGAGCATCCGCCTGACCAAGAGCAAGCGGTAGCGGGCAGCCGCCTCCTGTCATCGGCGGCTCGGCGGGGCGGGGCGGCGGCACCGCCATCGCCGCCGCCGCCACCACCGGCAACGCGGACCCCTCGCTCGGACGCGCGGTGCCACGACACAAGCCTGGAAACAGCTGCTGGACGCATTTAGAGGCTTGAGCGTGCGGGCCGCTGCGCCGCTGGTGGTGGTGGTGGGGGGGGAGGGTGGGGGGGTTGAGATGGCAGCTTTTGTTTCAGGCCGTGCGCTCATTGCCGTAGCTTTACGCTGAGTGGGCCATGACCCCCTGGGGTGTGTGGTGGGAGGGGAGGTGGGGTGGGGAACGTTGCAGGCCTCCAGCCAACGCCCACCCACCCGCTCAGCTCCCAGTGTTTGCAGTTTCGCCGGCAAGGATGTTCGCCCGTTTAAGTTCGGACATCTGCGTTCTTAATGTTGGGTTTCAGAAAGTAAAAAAATAAAAACCCCAGCGCAAGGGCGTTTTGAGTAAAGCGGTCCCGGCGTCGTGCAGCGGCCCCGCTATTTGGAAGCAGCAGCAGCAGCAGCACCAGGCTGCGACAGCGGCGAGTAAACAGACGCACGACGCTCCTGCCGGACCCCCTTTAAAATCGCGGGAACGTGTTTGGTGTTTGGAGTAAATTGGCGCATTTTTCTGGTCACTGTTTACGCGACCGCGGCCTCCCTGGGGCTCCCCCCGCCACGGACGGCCACCGCTGCGCACGTTCGTCGCGACATTTTTCCGTAATTCTTTTAATCGCTCGTTTTGGACGAATGGAGAGCGGTGGCGGCGTTCGCCGTTTAACCGAGCGTGGGCCGCGGCGGAAACGATCGCCGACGCTGGCCCGGGGGGGGGGAAGGTATGCCGCCCCCTGCCTGCCCCCCCTCCCCCCCGGGGTTAAAGGTCGCATCTCTGCGCTCTCGGAGGGCAGCTGTGGTGCTGCTGCATGGCGGGGGTGGTGGTGGTGGCACGCTGGGGCTGGCGTCTGGTTAATGACAGAGCCTTGGAATTTTTTTTACATTTTTCCAAAATTGTTGTCGTGCGCCAATCCCCCGGCGTTGAGCACGGGCGACCGAAAAACGCTGGGCCCACCGCGCTCGCTGTGAAGGCGCCCCAGCTGCTGCCGAGCGATGCCGGGGCGCTGTCGTCGTCCCGTCTCCCCGGCCCGGTGATGTCACCCCCCTCTCCCACTGACCCCATTACATCACCGTCTCTTACATCACCGCGGGGCCCCATCTGGCGCGCTATTTGTTTCATTGATTAGATTTTCATACAGCGAGGGGCCACCCCCCCCACCCACCCCTAATCCACCCGACACCCCCCCCCCCCCCCCAGGGATCTCCACTCCCACAGCGAGCGGCTGCGCTCGACGGGGATGGGGGTGGCGAGGGGGGGCGTCGTTCCATTGCGCGACATCTCCAACGGCAGTGGCGGCTTCGGGGGCGCGCTCGCGACCGTCCCGTTTAAAGTTATTTTAATTTGTCTAATGGCGGGAGAGAGACGGCAGGAGCCGCTGTCATGGCGACCGCGAGATCATGTTCATACTGTGTTTGCGAATAAAGTAAAACATTTTATACAAATTCAAGTGAAACATTTCTGAACGTTTTAGAAACTTTCATCTACGCGGGCATCGTGATCCAACACTGGCCGCCTGCGCCACCGCGGTCCCACGCCTCTTCCCCCACTCCCACTCACCCCCCTCACACCACCACCACTACCACCACTACCAGCCCGTGGGGTAGAGCTGGAGTGCTCCATTAGCGATGGAAGAGGGTGAAGCGCCTTCTGTTCCAAGGGGAAGATGAGCAAGTGGTTCGTGGGTCGGCGTCCGGTTTTGCTGAACACCCCAGCAGTGGCATGGCACTGCGGTGTAACGTTTATCGCGCTGGAATTGCAATCCAGAGGTCAACAGTTCGATTCGACCTTCCGGCTCCGGCAGTTGAAACGGTGACGCGAGTTTTATTAAAATCCCTTTGCTGCAGTTAAGTCAGTCGGCAAGATCTCTTGTGGTGGGGTAAAGTGTGGGTAGTCCTTCCATGACGTCTTGGCCAAATCACCTGTTGGGAGGCGGGGCGTGAGCGAGCAATGACAGGGCTGGACCATTTCACTCAAGCTTGGGGGGTATTTTGACTCGAGGTGGTTTATGCACCTGACCACACACGTGGCCGTATGCCTCGCTGTCTTGTTTCATAACGCCGAAGTGGAATGTTCCACTTGTGCTGCTATTACACCGATGAAGTAAACCTGAACACCCAAAATCGTCAGATTCCGCAAGCTAAGCTGGCGTGTTGATCCTGGACACCGCTATGGGTAAACGGGGTGTGATCGGGCTGCAAGCCTCTGCAGAGGACTGGAGCAGACGTACGTCTGTGCGTCCCACCTCCACGAGCCTGCATTGACCCAGCGCAGTGAAGTATGGTCACATGACCAGGACGGCCCATGCTTGGCATGGGGAAGGCCTCGTCCAGCAGTGGATTGACAAAAGGGGCTGTCTCCGTTGTTTATAGAAATGCCAGGTAACAGGGAGAAAATCACGTGGGCCCCCAACTCTTGACGACTCGGTGCATCCTCTCGTGTGAACGATAGCAAGTAATCTCGGTTATAGAGTGAGCTAGACATGTCTCTGTGAACTAGATGAGTTTAACCTGGCAGGCTCTCACTTGCTCTAAAATAAAGTATTTGTGTCTGCACAGGAGGTTGGTGGTGGTCTGGTTACGTTGTGTGCTTGGGATCCGGGAGATGTGGGATGGGGGTGGAAACGGGAGTTGGGAGATCAGGGACGGGAGCGGAGATGGGAGAAACGAGCAGATGGGGAAAATGTTTCACTGAAATGAGCCGTAGGAGAAGGCGGGAGATGGAAGGCAAGAGAGATGAGAAGCCGTTCTGCAGGAGATGGGATATGAGAGTAAACCCCTTGGTATGGGAGACGAGAGATGGGAGAGGACAATAGGTGGGCTAAAAGAGACGGGAGATGGGAGGCAGGAGAAGGCAAACGGGAGATGAGAGGCAGGAAATGGGATAGGAAGGAGGGGATACAAGGGGTTGGAGAGACAGGGGAGAAGAGAGGAGAGAGGCAGGGGACCGGTGAAAGACAACAGACGGGAGCTGGAGCGAAGAGAGAGAGGGGGTGGGTAGAGGTGGAGGTCGATGAGACACGGAGGCAAAATGCAGAGTTCACCGTGAGCCGTGGGCTCGGCTCTCGCGTTGTTCCCCGGCGCCTCTGCGTGCCGCGTTCGGGGCGCCGTGTGGCCTGGCGACACTGGATACGAGCCATGTGAATAGGGGGCAGATTCGGCTTAAGATGATTGGTGCTGCGAATCGGGGCAGGTTTAGTGCTTGGTTTCAGACCCTTAATAGGGTTAGCTCTCGGAGCTAAGGTTGGAGTGATCGCCACAGATTAAACCCATTCACCCCCATAACCTTTCGATCACGAACAGCGCCCATATAAACCCTGAACCATCAACCCTAATCCCACCATTAGCGAAATCATCCCGTTCTACCGGGCATTGTGTCCCAGGCGAGACGACGTCGATTGCAATGTTTCGCTCACGACTCTCCGCTTCGGCGCGATGAGGTCATCTCGTGTGGGAGGCCTTCATCCAGCAGTGGATCGGCAATGGCTGATGGTGACATGTAGAGAGAAACGGGCCCTGCAATAGCATTGCTCACGTGACTGCCGGTGGAAGTGACCTGCGCTAGAGGGAGCTCTGGAGAGCCCCTTTAGAGCACGCTTGGCCTGCTCTTCCACGCTGGCCAGATGTCTTGGAAGAGGTGCGAACACCCACACTTTACCCCACCACACGCAAGCTGTCGATCCACTCTGCTGTACTCATGTATACGAACTAACTTTTTTAAATTTGATCAGGTAAAGGGCCCCACTGATCTATGTCGCTCTCTTTTAGAAGCAACACAAATGACGGCTCAACGAGGTGGCTGATCGTGTAGAAAATAAGAGCAGCGGCCAAATGCCCTAAACGCACGTTTCGAAATTGTGGAGGGAAAAGCCCGAGGCCACGGAGAAAAATCCACGCAACCACGGGGAGAGAGAGAGACACCGCCAAATATACAGGGGCAGGCGTCAGGGTCGGGATCGAACCCACTACCTCATGCACACTAGGCGAGGTAGTTAACATCTCCCAGCCACCGTGATGATGAGAAAGAGAGACACGGCAAACTCCAAATATACAGCAGCAGGCGCCAGGGTCGGGATCGAACCCAGGGCCTGGGTGGACAGAGGGGGGCTGCGGGGGAGGGGAAGTGAAGTTCAGTCAATATTGCTCCTTCCTTGCAACAGCCGCGCCCGGAGATCGAACCGACGAGCCTCTACCGTTGCTATCCGCGACTGATTTGGCAGGCAGCAAACGTTGACGACGACGATTCAAATGGCGCTGTCGTCTCTGCCGACGTCACACTGCTGCCGGAGGCTCCATCCAGCAGTGGATAGACAATGGATGGCGACGATCAGGCCCCTTCGGGCTCCCGGCCGCGACCCCGCTCGGCTGCCCGCAAGACGTTTGGAAATCTTAATTGGCTGCAGCAGGAAGCGCTGGTAGGAAAGGACCATTAGTGCTGTTTAGTGTTCTACTTGTAAAACAACCAGAGGGTTATGGTGGCGGGTGCGGTGGGGGGGAAGGAGGGTGATGAGGGAGGGAGGCTTAAGGCAACTTGCCCGGGTGCGCTCGTCTGGTTGGGAATGGGGTCGAATGACGCGATTTCTGAATTCTGTCCGCACGACGACTGCCGTAGTGGTCGTGACACCGGTGAGTGCCCTAAACAATCCGCAACACGCGCGTCTCGCCCGGTGCGACAGGCGGACTGCTCCCCAGCTCGGCTATTGCCACCGGATGTCGTGCGATTTGCGCGTAGCCTCTTGGGGTTTTATTTTCGCCCAAACGCCGTGCGAAAGAAGAATGAGAAGACGGATGGGAATGCAATAAACCAAACTATATAAAAAATATATATATATATTTTACCAGGTAAGGCCCACTGAGATGTATAGCTTTTTTCTTAGAAGCGACCTGGCCACAAATGATAGCTCATCTATTGCAGCCAAATACTTTAAACGCATGTTTTCTAAATGTGGAGGGAAAAACCGGAGCACCCCACGGATATGGAGACACGTAAATTCTACATATATACAAGAGGCGTCGAAGTCGAACCCACGACCTCCTGCATACCAGGCCGATCTAGTTAACATCTCCGCCACCGCGGCATAATGGCCTTTAACCCAGGACAACCTCACCGGGTCTCGAGACTTTTTTCAAGAGGGCCCTGCTGCATTGGGATACTGTGGCAGGGGAAACCCGGAGGACGTGGAGACAATCCACGAGCGCGTGACGTCGAGAGCGCCGCACAGATGTGTTCACGAAACCGCTCGCCGTCACCGCCACCTCGTGGCCACCTCGCACATCTCAGCGTGATCCTTCCGCAACCCCTTGCCCGCACAGAGCGCCTGGACCACCGCGCCCGGCTATTGTCACGTGCCCCCGTTTGGCAGCGATTGTTTCGCTCTGCTTCTCGTGAATAATGGATCACCTCTGTGCTCGCTAAGGTATCATCGTTTCCCCCCCAGCCCCCCAGTGCAGCCACCACTCCTGCTTGCACCCCCCCCCCCTCCTCCTCCTCAAGGGTCCCGGCTCCAGACCAGAGTCATGAGGTCCCCTCTCTGGGGTCCCCCACTGGGGCCCGTCCCAAACCTGCCCCCCACCCCCCGCTCTCCCCTCCCACCCCCCGCTCTCCCCTCCCCTCCATCCTTCTCCTTCCCCACCCCACTCCCGCCTCCCCCCTCCCGGGTCACGGTCCGTGATGTGGGGCTTAAGGAACCCGGGGAGCGGATTTCCTGCTGCTGTTGATGTTAATGCTGTTGATGCTGCTGCTGTTGATTCTACCGCTGATGTTGATGCTGCTGCTGTTGATTCTACTGCTGCTGTTGATGCTGCTGCTGTTGATTCTACTGCTGCTGTTCATTCGACTGCTGCTGTTGAATCGGCTGCTGCTGTTGATTCTGCCGCTGCTGTTGATGCTGTTGATTCTACTGCTGCTGCTGTTGATGCTGTTGATTATACTGCTGCTGTTGATGTCGCTGTTGATTCTATCGCTGCTATCGATTCTACTATTTCTGACAATAGTGCTGCTGCTGTTGCCGGCCGTGTCTCTTTCAGTTGCTGCTGTTCCTGCTGTGCGTGATGCGGTCCATGAACGGCACTGGCACCGTCGTTGCCGCTGTCGATGCTTCGAACAGCCATCGCTCTCCCCGTTACTGAATTGAACGTTTCGCGTTCACTGCCACGTGATGGACACCGCTGCTGCTGCTACGGTCCGCAAAGGGGCGCGTGAGAAAGACGCAGTGAGGACACGGGACGAGTTGGAAGGACTTGACAGAAGTCGTGGCGATGATGACGATGATACCCTCGACTTGCAACGTCGCCGCACGCCACACGGCATTTCGCTCTCACGGGCAGAGAGCGACTCGGGGTCGCGGGGATGAACCACAGAGGAACGGGAAGGAAGCAGCAGCAGCCAGGCAAAGAGGCCGCGGCCCTACCAACAGTTGCCCGTAGAGGGACCGCAGACCCGAGGTCTGCGGTCCCTCTACGTGTTCAGATGTTTTCAGCCGATTGGTGAAACTGGGCCCAATGAGTGACCCAAACGTAGAAGTCAGGTAAAGGTGGCACGTGGGAGAAGACGACCTGATGGTGATGATGATAATTATGGTGATGATGATGGTCATGATGGTGATGATGGTGGTGATAAAACCGTGCTTCCGTACAGACGGACCAGGTGAAGTCCACACTCGCTGTACCGCCTTCTCCTGGCGAGTCAGGGCGGGTGTTGACCACCCACCCCCTCCTGTGCCGTGCCGGCCCTATATACATATAGGGTGGCCGCTAACAACACTTGCCCCAACAGTCTGTTAAAGGCTATGGGGGGTGGGGGCGGTTTTGTGGTTTTTTTGGTGGATCCCCGAACCGTTGGGGAAACCGTCAACCCAAAACCGCCTCCTCAAAATTCCTCGACCGTGAATCACGACCGGGACGAGAGCAGGTGACGCGAGGCGCCAGGGTGCGACCTCGCCCCGGTGACTCAGGTGGGGGGATCAGGCGGTGCTGACTGCGGTGGTGCAGCAGCGGCGGCGGCGTCGCGGTGGTGGTGGCGGTGGTTCAGAGCGCGACTGTTGAACATCCTTCGCGCACCGTTCGTAGCCCAGCCGTGCTGATCGGAGGTGCCGTGGAAGGAGATCGGAGGTGCGCCTACGATCTCACACAGACAAACATCCCCCCCCCGCCCCGCCCCCTACAATCTGCACAGACTGTTACGGGGCGAGAGCTGTGAGCGAGTAAGCCACCTGTGAAGGCCGCATTTTGTCTCCCACGTGGCGATGTTTACACACCGCGCCGGGTGCTCGTTTTGCGGCCGAGTCGACCTAGGGGAGGCCCAGGATCGAATCAGTTCATCGGCACTGGGTGTTGGAGCCACTGAGCGGGAATCGAACCCGGGTCGCCGGGATCGTAGCGCAGGGCGCTAACCGCTACACTACCCCTCATAAACAAAGATCCCCCATATAGCCTGCAATAGACTGTTGGGGAAAGTGCTGTTAGCGAGCACCTATGAAGGCCGGCACGGCACACGAGGGAGTGGGTGGCCAACACCACGCCCGGCCGCCTTTGTCTCCCTAGTGGCGATGTTTACACACCGCACCAGGTACTCATTTGAGGCCGAGTCGACCTAGGGGAGGCCCGGGACCGGTTTATATAATCGTCACTGGTGTTGGCCGTGAGCAGGAATTGAACCCGGGTCGCCGGGTTCATAGCACAGCGCGCTAACCGCTACACCACCGCTCCCCACAAACACACACACGCGCGTGTTTATTTTCGGTGGCGTAGTGATTAGTGCACTACTCTCTGTAGCCGGTGACCTGAGTTCCATTCTGGGCCACGGTTAACATCTCAGTGGCAAAATGACAACCAAGGGCTGGCACTCCCGACCTCGCCAACCCACACTGACCAGAGTGGTGAACTATGGTCAAACAACCTCGGCGACCGACAACAACAACATGTACAAAGGACTGAACATTATTTCACCACGATCACAACAATCGTCACGGCTCTCTCTTTTGTCTTCCTTTCCTGAAGCTCGCACCCGGCACGCGGCGCGGAACGTCGGACATCGTGTGCGAACGGGACGCCGTGCAACCGGAGAAGGCGTGGGGAGACGATGCGCCGCAAAGCCAACGACGAGGTCGTCTTAGCAAAACAACAACAACGATGAGGTCGTCTTAGCAACACAACAACAACGTCGAGGTCGTCTTAGCAAAACAACAACAACGTCGAGGTCGTCTTAGCAAAACAACAACAACAACGCGGTCGTGTTAGCAAAACAACAACAACGACGAGATCGTGTTAGCAAAACAACAACAACAACCAGACGACGCGGTCGTGTTAGCAAAACAACAACAACAACAACGACGAGGTCATGTTAGCAAAACAACGACAACAACGCGGTCGTGTTAGCAAAATAACAACAACCACGAGGTCGTCTTAGCAAAACAACAACAACGACGACAACAACAATAATGCGGTCGTGTTAGCAAAACAACAATAAGGACGCATTCGTCAATAACACCGTGTGTGTGGCCATAATTGCAATTTTATAATAGGCGACGTTTCGGGCGATGGTCCTTATTCAGAGCACGTGAACAGAGCGGCCAGGAGAAAGGCAGAGTTGGATGGTGGTAAGAGTTGCAGACTGCCACTTGTTGACACCATTTGGGGTTCTGATGAGAATTGCATTTTTCAATGTTTCCCGATGACAACACGGTCTTCCTTTAAACGGGCGTGTGAATATTTGCCCACAGTTATACGAAGTGACGTGATGGTTGGTTGCTATTGAGCAACAACACCCGTTCATTGATCAAAAAGTAAAAATAGTCACCACCATCATCATCATTATCATCCTCCTCCTCATGTAGACCAGGACACAATTCCATTGAGACACCCGTGACTCACGCCAATGAATGAGACGCGCCGAGTTGTTATTCCGCAGCAGATCGTGGTGAGAAAGTGAGCAATCGTCTCTCTGGCGGATAAACACGATCTTGTCTTCAGATTGTGCAACACACACGGACGGACACACACACAGGCGCTCAAAAGTTACACGAATACTCCACATTTCTTACTAATGAAGGGTATAGACTATACAAGTTCAGACTATATAATTAAAATTCCTGGCTGGTAAGCCAGCAAATAAATAAATAACGGCCGGAGTGAGTGAGTGAGTGTTGAGTGTGGGAGCCGGGTTATTTATAGACTGTCGGCTCTGCGCGTTCTCGACCGAATGGAATTCCTCCTCCCCGCTCCTCCTCCTCCCCGCTCCTCCCCCCTCACCCCCCTCCGCCCCCCTCCCCTCTTCACATTCCTTAGCCCCCAGCCGAGATTCCATCTCCCGTTCCCTTGTATGGAACGGTGGCGCCCACGTGCTCGGTCGCTCATTTGCATATGATTATCAATCATTAACCGGCGTTTGTGTGGTGAAGTATGGTTAAATAGCACCCACCCCCCGCCCCCATGCGTGACCCCCACCCCCCATCATCCACGGTGTGGAGAGGCCCTCATCCAGCAGTGGATTGATGTAAGGGTTGTCCATGTACGCGTTCCCATTATAATGCAGCGTAACGTATAAACGCGATATAATATATCATCATCATCATTGAGTTGCAGCCCTTTGTGTGTCAATCTACTTCTGGATGAAGTGTCGCCGTCCCTCCCACCCCTTCCCCCCTTCTCACGCCATGTCGCTCATGTGGGTCGTTCGACCATACTTCACCACACTGGTTGGTGAAAAGGCGGCGGGCACCCAGGAGCGGTTCAAATACTCCTCGCCACTGATGTTAGCCGTGGCCCCGAATCGAACTCCGGTGGCACTGCCCCGTAAATAGGTTTTGCGGCGCGGTGCGCTAACCACTGCGCCACCGCTCCTCTCACAAGTACAATCAGTACCCGTGTGCCATGTCCCTTCACTGCCGTCCCGTCGCTTGTGCGTGCCACGTGGTTGTGTTTGGTTCGTTTCGCATCCGTGCGTTCCATCAGCGGGCATCGCAATGCATCAGCATGGCATCGCAGCGTACAATCTGCACGTACGCACGGCGCATGCGATGTTGGCACGTATTACCGTTCATCGACATGCACCCCCGACTTTCATCGGGGTGCATACTGACGCTTAACCACGCACCGGCGTCTTTATCTTGTAGCAATCTCCGCACATGAACATGTACAGTAGTCACATATATTAACATATATTAACATATATTATCGGGCAGCCGTCGAATGGAATGCGCGCAGGAAGAGAGTGGCGATGAAGGGGAGTGTGTGGGGGGGTGAATGAAGGAGGAATGTGGGAGGAATGAATGATGGGATAATGAATGGGAGAGAGATAATTCATGAATGAAGATGGATGGAGGGATGGATGGTAGAGGGAGGGAGGGAATGAATCAGGGATGGGGAGACGGTGAAGGGATGAAGGTGGCTGAGATGAATGAGTGAGTGATTGACAATGGAGGAGTGATGGATGGATAGAGCGAGTCAGAGACGGAGGGACTGTGAAGGAGTTTAGGAGGCAGGGAGGAATGAATGAGTGAATGAGTGAGTGATTGACAATGGAGGAGTGAAGGGACTGTGAGAGGGAGCGAGGGATGGAGGGTGCTGGGGGTGTTGGGAGTTGTCCCCCAGTGCTGGGGGGGCGGGCACTGGGCCGTCTTCTCCCGACCGTGGGAGGCGGTGAATGAGGCGGGGGAGAGTGGGGGAGGGAGAGGAAGGGAGGGAGAGTGGGCGGGTTCGCTGAGCTGGGTGTTGTCATCACTGCTCTCGAGAGGAGGAGGAGAGAGAGAACGAGAGAGAGAGCGACACGGGGAGAACGAGAGAAAGAGACGCACGCACGGGGAGGAACTTGCCGGAGCGTCGCTGAGGATACCCGGGGTTTCGCCGCGACGATGGCGTCGTCCTACTAAGCTCGCCGAGAGAGAGAGAAGAAGAAGAGAGAGGGGAGGTTGTGGGTATCTCGGAGGGAGCGAGCGAGAAGGGGGGCAGCGAGAGGCCCGAGGAGAGCGACATCAGCCGGGGAGGAGCCGCGCGGGTCTCGGGCTGCACGCCGGCAGCGCCCCGCGGAGACGCGGCCACCATGAAGCAAATGGTAACGCGACTCCTCCTCCTACCGTGCCTCTCGCTCTCCCTCTCCGTCTCTCTCTCCGTGAGTGTCTCCCTCTCTCGATTTGCCACACGCAAGCCAGTCCCTCGCCCCTGTACTCTCCCCCTTAGCGTTCTCTCTCTCTCTCAACTAGTTTAACCCACTCGCTCTCTTCTCCGCACCCATCGCCTCCTCCTCTCTCGTCGTTTTTCTCTCGCCCCGCTCCTGCCGTCTCTACTCTCTCTCGACTCTCTCCTATCCGCCTTCCTCTCTCTCTCGCTCGCTCCCCGTGCGCTCTCCCCGTCTCCTCGCACGAGTCGAAGCCCCCGTGCTCGCTGGAGGGTCGAGGCGAGTTTAGAAGAAAAACTTCGAAGAAGTTCTCCGGCACGAGTGACGCCGCTGGCGTGTGACGTCACCAGCGACTTTTAAAGTCTTTATTACATTATGATTAAATAATGATGCACAACGAAGCTTCTAAAACAGTGTTCTAATTTTCCGAGGGGGTGAGTGGGGGGGGGGTCTACTTTCGCCGGTAAGACATAATAGTTGTCAACCCATACGGGTTCACACCGTATTCTTGTACAGGGAAATTGCGTTTTCAGGTCCATACTGCGTACAGCCGTTTCAACACGGGCACAACATTTGTGTTTGTCTGTGTTTGTGTTTCTCCCTCGTGATGGGACTTTGTAGGATGAACGTTGAGATTTATAAGGGGCACGAGGTGACCAGTAAGGTCTGAATTGGTCTGTAATAAGGTAGGGCGCTGATAAGGGGTTGACAGGCATGAGACATCAACAGTGTGACGTGTGAGGGCCGCCACACGATTTGAAACCATTGTTGGCTTTGTGACAGCAGCATGATTTTGTGTTTTGTCGTCGTCGTGGTGGTGGTCTTGGTGGTTCGCCCATGTCAGGAGCCGCACTAAAGGCGACCAGAGGGCCTGCCAGTGGCCCGCGGGCCTTGCCTTGCTACGGGAAACAAAAACCTCCACTGCACATCGAGACTCTGGTCGTGTGTGAGCCGCGAGATGACGATGAGAGCCGCCGCTTCTCGTCAGCCTGCGGCGGCTGTGTGGAGATGTCTCAGCCCGCACAACTTGCGGGCTGTGTTGGAGGTTACTTGACCATACCTCACCACGCTGGGTGGGGGGTCTGCGCTGTTTGGTGGAGCAGCCGGGCAGCATAGACGTTGGAGCGTACTACAGTACAACGGTGCATCTGCTGAGAACGTTGCCCAGCATGCCCAGTAAACGTGGAACGTTGGCCCGACGTTCACCCAACGTTGTCGTGTTTTTGTTTAATGGGCGCGCGCCTTCCAGCTTTGGTTGAAGCCAACGTTTGTTTTGGTTCAATACCCAATCGATACTTGACATCTGCGTAACTCGGCGAGGGCACATTTCGAGACGCGATCGCATTTACAGTTCCTGACAAGGGCGATTTGGTTTCGCCAAGAGTTCGAGAAAACACCCGGTGCGGTTCACGTGCGCAACTGGCCACGTGACGCTGACGAGACTCACGAGAAATCGAAACTGGTTCAGAGTGGGGGGTTCAATGTTTTGCTCCCTTAAACCGAATGCTGTTGGCCAACATGGTTCCGGACCTCAGCGCCGATGGGCGATGGACTAATGCACACGGTAGGCGTGTTGAACTTGTTTTGCACGGTACGTGGCCACCCGCGCTAAGCGGGGGTACGGGCGGAAGGACAGCGAACTGAAAACGAGAAGCAGGCGAACACGGCCACTTCGCTGTCCACGTGGAGAGACGAGGCCGTGCCGTTCAGACGAGAGGCGCCTTTAAACTATTTCGGATGTGCATCTCGGCCACTCGAACGTGTGTTGTGGTGCCACGGTGGCTAGGAGATGTTAACTGCCTCGCCTGGTCTACAGGAGGTCGTGGGTTCGATCCCGACCCTTGACGCCTGCTGTATATTTGGAGTTTGCACGGTCTCGTGGATATTTCTCCAGGTCCTCCGGTTTCTCCATCCACATTCAGAATCGTTGTGCGTTGGGAGGATCTCTGGCTGCTCTAAACCTCCACGCGATGAGCCACTTTGCTGAGCTGTCATTTGTGATCGCCAGGTCGCTTCTGATAAAGAGCTGCAGAGCTCAGTAGTGGGCCCTACCTGGTAAAATAAGCAAAATGGTTTAGTGTAATGATTTTCAATATAGTCCTTTAGCTTGGGTATACTTTGCCAGCCGATTAGGAACTTACGTGATGGAGATGGAAACTACTGTCGACATTTCTTCTTGATGTTCGGGTGCAATACAATTCGTTCAGTACCGAGCGGCGTTGGACGCACTGAGACCAAGAGACCTTTCCATCCACGCTGCGATGGTGGTGGTGGTGATGCGTTCAGTGTTGTGCGCGTGTGTTGCGCCATTCTGTCAAACCATCGACTTGTGCCATTAATGAGTCACGGTTGTTTTTTAAAATCCAATACCGTACTATTATTAACTTTCATTATTACACCACTTAGGTATTACTTCCGGGGAGGGGAGCGGTGGCGCAGCGGTTAGCGACCGCACCGGTGCTCCGAACCCGGTGATCTGAGTTGTTTGATTTTCCGGCCACGGCTAACATCAGTGGCGAACGATATCTGAACTGCTCCCGAGTAACCTGTAGCCTCCCCCGCCTCTCGTTCACCAGCCGGCACTGACCGGCATGGTGAAGTATGTTCAAACAACTTTCATGACTGACACAGCTTGGAGAGGCCTTTGTCCAGCAGTGGATTGACAAAGGGCTGTATTTTCGGTTTCATGGATTTGTCATCATCATCAGCAGTCGTGATCAATCCACTTTAGGATGAAGACCTCCAGGCTGGTGCTTGGGTTTAAGAGTTGGGTTCCTCCTCCTTCCCACCTTGGTCTCCCGACCCCAGGCAGGGGTGAGTGAGGATTCGGGGTTAAGGTTGCAAACAGGGACCCCGCGGTGAGTAGCTCATGTTTCCCCAGACGGGAACTCGAAGAATGTTCACGCGAACGCCGAGAGAATGCTCACGCGAACCGGGAGAGGGTTTACGTGAACATGCACGGCCCTCTGTCAGACGACTGCTGGATAAGGCCCCCCCCCGCCCCACACCGCGTGCACCGTGGAGGTTATTTTGACCATACTTCACCGCACGCCGCTCGTTTGCCGGTTGATGAAAGTGGGGAGCTTATAAATCCAGTGCAGCAGTGGAGTTTTGCCGCCCTGGCCCTCTGTAGGCCACCGTGTAGAAATCGCAGCAGCCAGTATTGCCCTGCTCAGCTTGGCGGTCGCCCATCCATGCGCTGTCAAAGGTCAACTCTGCTTAGCTTCCTAAGTTCCAGGGGTGGTTTTTCATGTATGTATGTATGTTGAACTTCTTTTGCACCATACATAGCCAACCTTGCTAATCGAATGTGGTGGGGAAGGACAAGGAACTAAAAAAAAAACAGTTCTAAAGAAATTACTTTTCAATCGAGATGATGATTTAAAAGTGCATAGCTCTCTGGCTTCTTAACATCGGAAGGAAGAGCGTTCCAGACGGCCGCACAAGCGCGTCTGAACACGGGCGATGCAGTGACCGTCCTTTGTTCGATGGCCAGCCAAAAGCCGCCGCTGCGAGGATGACCGGACGTGAGTTTTTATGAACTTCATCAAGCTCAAAGCCATCTCAAAGTTCACCCACAATCTCCGGTGAGTCTTTGATTTGTACTGAAGAGCTCAAACACTGAACAACTTGGAAATGAGGTGGCATTTTGCAGAGGTGATATGACCACAGGGCTTGATCTCTCCTGGATCTGTGGCCGAGAAAAAATCATTCTGGCATCCCACACACCACGCCCGGTATACCGATCAACTATGGGATGTGGCTACTACTTAAGTCGCGTGGCAACTACTCCAGTCTACCAGCGACCCGGAAAATATTAATGTGAGAAATTAAGATCTGGATGTAATTGGTCTGGTAAGCAGTGGCGAGAGAGGGAGAGAGAGATAGAGAGAAGAGAGATTAAAAGCGGATAGAGAGAGAAATCAAGAGAGATACATGAGAAGACCAGGAGAGAGATGGCAGAGGTGGGACAGTGGAGAACGTGGAGTGACAGGTGGAAGAGGATGAATCGGTGAAAGACAGGACGAGGAGCATCAACCACCATCACGCGAACTCCGGTCATCCTCGCATCGCCTTTTGGCTGGGCCATCCAACAAAGACAGCGGTCACCACATCGCGCGCATCCAGACGCGCTTCTGCGGCCGTCTGGAACGCCGCTCTTCCTTCCGATATTAGGAAGCCACTGGAGCAATGCACTTTAAAATCATCTAGATTGAAACATGTGCATGTTTAGAACTGATTTTTGTGTCCAGTTTGTTGTTATCATTCCCCCGCACCTCCGATTAGCACGGCTGGCTACATTGCTGTGCGAAACAAGCTCGACATCCACACGTACATCTACGAGAGGGAATAGATGTGAGAATAAGAGAGCAGCAAGGAGGAGAAAGGGAAGTGAGAGGCGGTGGCGGTTGAACGGCAAGCGAGGGAGGGAGACACGCACAGACACAGGCGCGAGAAAGGTAACCATCGCAAGTGATGTTTAAAAACTCCCCAGGCCACTTACGAGTTCTTAAGTCAGACAGCTATAATCACCGGAGCGCACCTCCCATGCCCTGGTGATGACTCAGTCGCTCCCGCCCGCCCACCCTTCCTGTTGCATTGCGCCCCGATGCATAATTACCACGGTCATTAAACGGTTAAAACGCACGGCGAGGTTTGGGGGGGGGGGGTGCTTTTTAATCGGTGGCGGAAATGACATTTAATCTGCCCGGCCGATGTGCCCTCCAGAAAACAAAATGTGCTCCCATCAGCGGATTGTTTAAACAACGGCGGCAGTGGCGGGCGTCGTCTGTCGATTGGTTCGGGCGATTAAACTAAGGTCCATCGATTCCACGGGGTCACATCGATTCCACGGGGTCACATCGATTCCACGGGGTCACATCGATTCCACGGGGTCACATCGGTGGCGAGTGTTATCTGAACTAAACCCGTTGTGGGTATTGCCACCCCGCCCCCCCCCTGCCGCCACCCGTCTTCACCAACTCGCACTGACCGGCGCGGTGAAGTATGGTCAAGCGATCCCCAGGACTCGCGCGCCGTGGGGATGTCTTCGTCCGGCAGTGGATTGAGAACAGACGAGGGAGCGTCGGCTGGGCGGTGGGGCTTGCCCCTGCGTGTGTGAAACAGAGCCGCCAGAGAATTATTACTAAAAACAGTCTTCTTGGTTCTTTCGGTAAAGTCACGTAGAATGGAAATAATAAAATAATAAAAATAAAACAATGAAGTAATTGTGAGAATTATTTTATTGCTTTATTTTTATTATTTTATAATTGTGAGAATTATTTTATTGTTTTATTTTTATTATTTTATTATTTCCATTCTACGTGACTTTACTGAAAGAACCAAGAAGATGAATTCCTGCAGTCACGAAAGCTTTAAATCGAAAAATAAAAACAAAGTGTCAAAGTTTATCACAGCACGAAGTGAACCACTTTCTACTTCACGATCAGAATCAGAATGTGTATTTATACCGGAGGAATCTGATGAGCTATGAAGCTCTTTTTCACAAAGATCCTGTAAGGGCGGATCAGAACGGTACAATAACAAACAATACAAACAGACGATAGGAGTGCAAAGCGTAGGATAATTAGTATAGCAAACTATACAGCCCCTCGTGCTCATCAACTGCTGTATGAATGCCCCTCTGTTCCGTATCATTCATGGATGGGTGCTTGACCATTGTTCATGAGACTGGTCAGTGTGCTTTGTGAAGTAGTGGGGAGGGAGGGGGGGTGTTGGCCGTGTCCTGGAATCAAACTCGGCTCGTCAGGTTCACAGCGGCGTGCGCTAACCACTGCCCTCTCCCCCCCATCCCCGCTCCCAATAAATAATAAATACAGTATTTCACAAATACTTTACAGGAATTCACTCAAGCTGGAACTATTCCACACTGCAGGAATTCACTCCCGCTGGCCAAACTGTAAGCGCGGGCGACAAGGCGCGTACCCACTGTTTGCCCCACCGCATTGGTGCGCTGCCTGAAATCCGTAGGCGGAGAGCGATGGGGATGTGGTGCCCATTTAGCAGGGGGTGGGGGCATAGCCCAGGGATGAGAACCCAAATGTAGTGGCGTAAAACTTCCCCAGTGGACATCCAAGAGGGCATCGCGACCAAGAGGCCCCTCCGCTGGGCAGCTGGGGAAGGGCACGGGTTTTTGTTTGTCCAGCAGAGGGGCAGCAGTTTGTCCACCTGCCCCCCCCACCCCCCATGCTGGCGACGTTCCTGGGGGTGGGGGGGGGTGTCGGGATTGCTGGTGGTTGTCGTGGTATTGGGGGTCAAGGTTTGCGAGCGGAAGCCAGAGGTGCAGCGAGTCGGGATGGTTGGTGGCTGACGTGGTATTGGGGGGGGGGGGGTCAGGGTTCACGAGTGGAACCCAGAGGCGAGACGCTTTGGTTTTTTTTGTTGTTGAAGCTGCTGTGGCCGCAGTGAGAAATGCCACTGCTGGGAATTAAACAACAAATGTTTGGCAATAGATAAAGCACCATTTGGTTTCAAATAGTTCTGTGGTGGCCAATCGCAAGCTCCCAACTATGACCCGAGCCCGAACACGGTCTCTGCACGGCGCATGACCCCTGTCCTCTACGTGGTGATGGCGCGGCCATCAACACAAATTGTGATTGGTGGCAGCGGAGGGTGTCCAAAGCGTCACTCATGAAACGACGACGCAAACCGATGGGCGAACAGAAAAGCGACGAGGAGGCCCTGGCAGAGCAGTTGGAGAGGTGCATTTAAAGGTCGGGCTAAGGGGTGAGTGCGAGGGCCAGTGCTAGCGACTGGTCAGTTGCTGGGTTGGTTGGGGCTGCCATCGGGGATCGGACTCCGTGGCTGGCTTGGGAGGGCGAGGGTGAAGGGTAGGGCTCGTACGAGCGGCCGGTAGGCTCGTTAGTTGGGGTCAAGGGGAAGGGATAACAGAAGTACAGTACGTGGTGCACAGTACGTGGTACACAGAACGTGGTGCACAGTACGTGGTACACAGTACGTGGTGCACAGTACGTGGTGCACAGTACGTGGTGCACAGTACGTGGTGCACAGTACGTGGTACACAGTACGTGGTGCACAGTACGTGGTGCACAGTACGTGGTGCACAGTACGTGGTACACAGTACGTGGTGCACAGTACGTGGTACACAGAACGTGGTGCACAGTACGTGGTGCACAGTACGTGGTGCACAGTACGTGGTGCACAGAACGTGGTACACAGAACGTGGTACACAGTACGTGGTGCACAGAACGTGGTGCACAGAACGTGGTACACAGAACGTGGTGCACAGAACGTGGTGCACAGTACGTGGTGCACAGAACGTGGTACACAGAACGTGGTACACAGTACGTGGTGCACAGTACGTGGTACACAGAACGTGGTGCACAGTACGTGGTGCACAGTACGTGGTGCACAGTACGTGGTACACAGAACGTGGTACACAGTACGTGGTGCACAGAACGTGGTGCACAGTACGTGGTGCACAGTACGTGGTGCACAGTACGTGGTACACAGAACGTGGTGCACAGAACGTGGTGCACAGTACGTGGTGCACAGTACGTGGTGCACAGTACGTGGTGCACAGAACGTGGTGCACAGTACGTGGTGCACAGAACGTGGTACACAGAACGTGGTGCACAGAACGTGGTACACAGAACGTGGTGCACAGAACGTGGTGCACAGAACGTGGTGCACAGTACGTGGTGCACAGTACGTGGTACACAGAACGTGGTGCACAGAACGTGGTACACAGAACGTGGTGCACAGAACGTGGTGCACAGAACGTGGTGCACAGTACGTGGTGCACAGAACGTGGTGCACAGAACGTGGTGCACAGAACGTGGTGCACAGAACGTGGTGCACAGAACGTGGTGCACAGAACGTGGTGCACAGAACGTGGTGCACAGAACGTGGTACACAGAACGTGGTGCACAGTACGTGGTGCACAGAACGTGGTGCACAGAACGTGGTGCACAGAACGTGGTGCACAGAACGTGGTGCACAGAACGTGGTGCACAGAACGTGGTGCACAGTACGTGGTGCACAGAACGTGGTGCACAGAACGTGGTGCACAGTACGTGGTGCACAGTACGTGGTACACAGAACGTGGTGCACAGAACGTGGTGCACAGAACGTGGTGCACAGAACGTGGTACACTGTACGTGGTTGGCTAGCTGGTTGGGGTTGGCGCTACGACTCCCGGCAACGCTTGCGGCTGCTTGGTTAACTGGCGAGGGTCGGGCTCGGTGTTGCTATTGGCGGCAAGTTGGTGGTGGTGCGGGTCAAGCGAGAGGGGACCGTTGCAGTGTCTGCTGGGCGAGGTGGTTAGGGTTGAGGGGGGGTATGGCTCATGTTTGCTCGCCCAGTGTGTTCCGCCCCCCCCCCCAAAACTATTTCCCCCCCCCGCCCCCCACCAGCGCCCCTCCCCTATTGAAACTTGTGACCTTTTCGAGTTTTTTGTCCGCTTGTCATGTCTGGCATTCGGGCGCGCTCGCCCACCGTCGGGATCATTCTGTGCCTGCATTGACCGCAGGGAGGGGTCATTCATGACGACATCTCCCCACCGCACACCACTCCGCCCGCCCCCGCCCGTGTAGCCCCATCGCCTGGGGTATTCGGGGACACAGACCCCAGTTGGGGGACTTTTAGGACCCTGAGCCACGACCGCCCCCCCCCCACTAACAACCCACACGTAACCGGAGGAACGTAGACCGTCCGTCACGGCCGGTCCATCACTGCGTGCGACCGCATTGTGATGTAAAATAGTGGAGTGGGGGGGGGGCCCTCCTGTTGGACTTTAACGACGCGGAAGCACGTGGGGATAAATAAATAATGAATGCCTCTGTGGAGGATGTGACCCCCCCCACCTCACTGTAGTCCCCCCCCCCCTCTGCGTTGAGGAAGCGGCGTGGAACCCCCGCGATGCGTGAAGCGTTCGGCGTCGCCAAACGACGCGACCAGTTTAAGGGGTGCGGCGGTGGCGAGATGTTAACTACCTCGCCTGGTATGCAGGAAGTCGTGGGTTCGATCTCGACCCTGACGCCTGCTGTATATTTGGAGTTTGCGTGTCTCTCTCTCATCATCATTACGGTGGCGAAATGTTAACTTCCTCGCCTGGTATGCAGGAGGTCGTGGGTTCGATCTCGACCCTGACGCCTGCTGTATATTTGGAGTTTGCCTGTTCTCTCTCCCCGCGGTCGCGTGGATTGTCCTCCGGTTTTTCCCCTCCACATTTAGAATCAACGTCATGCGTTTAGAGTATTTGGCTGCTATAAATGTCCACGTGATAATCTACTTAGTTGAGCTATCATCAGTGGGCCAGGTCGAGCCACATAGCTCAGTGCGCCCGTTACCTGGTAAAATTAAATAAAAAATTTTCAGTAAAAGATGCAACGGTGACGCACTGCTTCGTCGATTCAACTCAATCAGGTTCTCAATATCCCCGTCGCGGAAACTTCATCCTCGTAACATTACAACGCTTCGCCCTAACCCTTGCTACCCTCACCACCCCTGCTACCCTTGCCATCCTCACCACACTCGCCACTCTGGCTACACTCGCCACACTCGCCACCCTCGCCACCCCCGCCACCCTCACCGCTTTTTGTTAAATTTTCAGTTCGGTAAGTACGCGCGTAGAACTTATTTCGCACCGTACGTTGCCTACCGCGCTAGTCGGAGGTACGGGGGAGGGGGAAGGACAACGAACTAAACACAAAAAGCCGTTCTGAAGAAATGAGGTTTCAATCTAGATGATGATTTAAAAGTGCACAGTGGCTTCCTAGCATCTGAAGGGAGAGCGTTCCAGACGGCCGCAGAAGCGCGTCTGAAAGCGCGGGCTGCGGCGACCGCCTTTGTTCGACAGCTGAGCCAAACGCCGCTGCTGCTACTGTGAGGATGACCGACCGCAGTTCACGTGGTTGATGGTTTTTGCTCAGCCAGATACACACAGCGGTTGGCTGGGGGGGGGGTCATCGGTTGTAAGGAGTTGGAGAGAGGGGAGCTTGGTGGTTCGTCGGGGGCTGGGGGCTGATGGAAGCCCTCTGCCGTGCCGGCAGCGTCCCCAGGGACCGACTTAAGAGAATCTCTTTTCCCCGTGTCTCGCCAGTGGGACACTTCCTGTCTCTGCACGGCTCGACGCCCTCCACCCCCCATCCCTGCCGAGCGCTTCCCTCTGTCCCAGATGCCCCCCCCACCCCCCCCCACCAGCCAGTGTGGCCTGTACGCCGTCTCCGATGAAACGAGTGCACGCATGCCCCCCCCTCCTTCTGCCTCCACTTCTATGGTAGCCCCCCCCCCCATTAACTCCCCCCTACTCCCCCACCGAAGTCATCTGTGTCGCTTAGTCCGGTTCTGTCCATTGGTGTTGGTATAGATTACTGTGGAGCTGTGATGCTATGCCTCTGTGAATGCATCTCTCCGTGTGTCCTGTGTCCCTCTGTGTCTCCACGTCTCCAGCACTCTCTCTGGGGATGCATCTCACCGTGGCATTGTATTTCTCTGTGACTTTGTCTCTCACCGCACATCAAGTGTCTCTTTGTCGGCCTCTCCGTGGCTTTCTGTCTCTTGCCATGCCACGTTGGTGAGATGTTAACTGTCTCGCCTGGTATGCAGGAGGTCGTGGGTCCGATCCCGACCCTGATGACGATGCCTGTGTATTTGGAGTTTGCGTGTCTCTCTCCCCGTGGTCGTGTGGATTTTTCTCCGGTCTTTCACTCCACGTTTAGACGTATCAACAAGCGTTTAGAGTATTTGGCTGCTATGAATGTCCACGTGATAAGCCACTACCACTTGGTTGAGCAATCGTTCGTGGCCAGATCGCTTCTGAAAAAGAGCTACCATTGCATCAGTGGGCCCTCACCCAGAAACAAAAAAAAACGGTGAAATCCTTTCACCTCCGCGACTGTCTGCGTGTTCTCGCTTCTTTTCACTCCACACGCGCGTCTCATGCCGCGCCTCTCCCGTTTCAGCGACTCTATCGTTCTCCGCGTTGTCGCCGGTCTCTGTCTTCAGGGGGCCCAAGCCAACGAGAATCCCTCCTCCACTGCCTCCCCCACCCGGACCACCACCACCCACCCCCCCGCCACCACCTCCTTGCACAAGGCCCCACTTAGTGTAGAGTTGTCACTGCCCTTGCTGCCCCCCCCACCCCTGCATGGAGGAACTGCTTTTAACTGTGCCTCATGAGGCACACGGTGGGGTGTGCGTGGGGTGTGAAGGCCCCCCCCTCCCACACTCCCCGGCTGGACAACAGGGGAAGGCTGTTGTGAACAAGAGAGCCGCTTGTGAGGAACGTTTGTGGATCTGCAGCCGGGTCAGCCAATTTGGGGGAGCGGTGGGGGGGGTGCGGGAGAGGCACCAGGATTGTAATCTGTGCAATCCTAGGGAGATGACAGAAGAGATGAAGAGAAAGCAATAAAATGTGTACTGTACAGTAGTCGGATAACAGAAATTTAGACGGGGGGAAACAATTGTACTAATAATAAGAGATGTGGTGAGATGCAGAAAAGATGGGAGATGAGAGAGAATTTAATTAAAGTTCTTGAAAAGATAGGGACTGAAGGAACGAGAAAGGGAACGATTAGAGATTGGTGGCAGAAAGATGTGGCCACGACTTGAGCAGATTAGCGAAATGTGCGGTGCACACCTACGGGGCAATATCTGCCCATGGATCGTGATGATGATGATGAAGTTCTTGCTTTGCGATGAGGATTTGAACGTGAGCTGATGTTTGATGCACTTGGGGGGGGGGGGGGCGAGGGGTGGCACATGCTTTCTCTTGGTTTGTTTCCTCTGCCCCCAGCGCCACGCCACTCTGGGTGCAGTGGAGAACTTTGTTGCAAAACTCGGGAGTCTGGAAGGGAAATCTGTTGGAAGCGCCCTAACTAAGTTGTCGTGACGTTCGATCAAGCGTGGGCCCCAGCGGAGACGCGTCAATCCCAACCTCTGGTTAATAATCGGCGTTTTCACGTTCCCGCACGTAAAAAAAATACTCCGTTGCGATCTTACCGAATGTTGCGCAACATCCTGGTGTTAAACACAGTTATACAGCCTCGCCGCTGCGTCCGTTTGGCGACACGTTTGTGTATTATTGATCCATTAAAATCAATTGATCCATGAAAAAACTGACCTCCCCCCCCCCCCCCCCCCAGTACAGTACAGACGTAGGAAGGTCTGAGGGCCCCACGTCCTGCCCTCCCTGCTTGCCTGGATGGCCGTGACCCAAACGGGGGTCACCAAAAACCCGGCAGGAATCTAGGCGAGGGCGGTGAACGACCCACAACAAAAAGAGTTTTGTTTAATTGTGTAAAAAAAATGGGAAATAATACAATGGGAGCAAAGCTATGAATGTGCCTAATCGATCTTCATAATGCCAGTGAACCATTTGAATTCATAACGCCTCAATGCAATCGCATCTCAAGATTACAAAACAAATGGGATGAGATGTTAATCAAGTTTCCTTGTTAATCGTGCATGCATTCATAATCAAGGTTGTTGGGTTAGATCGCGTAAGAATACATGTGTCCGTAACCCCCCACCACGTGTCTAACCTTACTGGGTGTGTTAGGTGGTGAAGGGTTACGACACATACTTACGTGATATAACCCCCCCCAAAAAAAATCTTTATTATGAATAATATCGGTCACGAAAGCCTACGTGTTAAGGGGCCGTCCATAAATGACGTCACGCACCTGCGGGGGGGGGGGGGAGTCAGACATTTGTGACGATGTGTGACGAGGGGGGGTTTGAGAAATGTGACGTCACATAAAATGCGCAACTATAAATAAATATAGAATTGTTATAGCAACACTAATTGTTAGAGCAACACTCCTACAACATCAGAGTGCAGCGCCACATTAAATACGCACTACAATGACAATAGTTTATAGAGATTTGAAGCATGTTTAAAAAAAATTGGGGGGGGGGGGGCAGAGCTTTGTGACGTCATATTTCAGGGGGGGGTCTGACTTTTTGTGACGCCGTGTAACAAGGGGGGTGGGGGTCAAAAATCGTCCAAAATCGCGTGACGTCATTTATGGACGGCCCCTACACCATATGCATGTTGAACTTCTTTGGCACCGTACGTAGCCAACCGTGCTAATCGGACATTCCACGGAGTCTTAGTTCGTCTTGTTGCCCTAGCAACCAGGTCACCCGGATCAAGAAAACGACAGTAAACTCCAAGCTGTTGCATGGCGAACGAACGTTGTTGCTCCAGTAGTTGCAAACCGCACACACAACTTGTAACCTCGGTCTGTGCGGTGTTGCCAGCCCGTGACAAAAACGGGGCAACGCACAAGAAGCCATTGTTGGGCACCGTAGGAGCAGCCTCTCTACATTATTGAGCCGTCCGCATGGCCCAGCGTTAGCGGCGTCCGCCCAATGGTTGCAGAGCTTCGCGGTTCGAATCCAGCGGCAGCCCTGATTATTACTGTGGGTGTGATTTATACGGTAATAGTACTTGGAGGGCCGCGGGATGTTAACTCCCTGCCTGGTACACAGGACGTCCTGGTTTCGATCCCGACCCTGACGATGCCTGTAGATTTGGAGTTTGCGTGTGTCTCTCCCCGTGGTAGTGTGGATTTTTTCTCCAGGTCCTCCGGTTTTTCCCGTCTACATTTAGAGTGAACATCACGCGTTTAGGGTAGTTGGCTGCCATTCGTTTAAACGTGATGATAAGCCACTTCGTTGAGCTATCTTTTGTAATAGCCAGGCCGCTTTGAAGCTACATGGCTCAGTTGGCTATGTCATCTGCTTCACTCTCATTGGGCGATTAAAGATGCCCGTGACGACATTCGCAAGAGTACGCCCGTCGAGTGCTGGTGTCAGGGTAACAAAGATAGAAAATTACTCGGTTTGCCAACATTCGTTAATTACTCAATTTGGGTTTAAACACGGAGCGGCAATCATCGTCCCTACGGCTGATGGACTCATGCCCCCCCCAGGCGACGCTTGCAAACTAATTTGTTCAACTAAACTATTTTAGTATTTTGCCAGGTATGGCCCACTGAGCTCTATCACAGCTCTCATTCAGAAGCGACCTGGACGTCACAAATGATAGCTCAACGAAGTGGGGCTCATTGTCATCCCGTGGAAATGTTATAGCAGCCACATCCTCAAATGAGACTACGTCCTGCTCTCTGAGTTCTCACCGGGGTTCAACAAAATAAACCTGAAACTCGCATTTGAAACTACACGATTCACGTTTTGTATCTCATTTGGGGAAAATAAAATTTAAAAAAGTTGGCTAAAATAATCACCGCTAAAATTTTCCCAGATAATTTTCGAACACCGCTTTTTATCTGTTAGCTTTGTTTCGTTAGACCGAGTGCTTTGAAAGTGGTTTTAAAGTAACATTACATTTTAAGTGTTCAGGTTTTAGTTAATAATGCATACCTGATCACGTAATGCCCACTTATGGCCCATAAGTGATCAGGCTAATGCTAAAATTTACTTCCCTGAAGATACATTTTTTACTCCTCGTCAGAAAACTGTTTAGTCTAAGTGATTCCCCGCACGACTGAGTGCTCATCTCGCTACAGCCCTGAGCCAGTTTGGGGGGAAATTCCACATTCCTATCGGCGAGGACGAGTCCGTCCATTGGAATAACTTATGTTGACCGCCTCTCCACGTACCAATGGTGCTTACTGCATCTGTCTATGATGGAGGGCAAATTACTCGCAAGCCATAAACCTTTATCTGGAGCGCTGCGGCCGGCCATAAGCAACATTATCACAGGAAGGTTGCAGCATTACCCTCAACTTAAGAGACCGAACCTGAGCGGAAGTTATAAAATTTATAGAAACCTCACTCACAGGATGATGCTGGTGTCATGGTGTCAGCACCCTGGAGTTACAATCCGGAGGTCGCTGCTTCGATCTCCCGGCGCGGTAGTTCAAACAATGGACACGTTTACAAAAATCACCGACCCCCATTTCTCACCCGACCTGCGCTCTTTTTTTTCTGCCCACCCAGCAGTTAGCACGCCGCGGTGGGGCGAGGCGTGGGTGCGCCTACCTTTTCCGACACGTCTGGCCAGCATGGAAGAGAAGGCAACAAGCCTCCCCCTCGACCAGGGGGGGGTTGGCAAAACAAACCTACGGCTCCGGAGACGCGTGCGTGCGTGCGTGCGGCGGCGGTGGCGGCTCTATTCATGGAGCTCCTTCATGACGTTACTCACCGAGGACCCGCCACCGTCTCGTGTTCACGTGCGTTGCGCGGCTTCTTGAAGTATTGAGTCCTTTTTACCGAATCCGCAAAAAAATGGCTGCTCGTGTTATTCTGGTTGGCCGACCCCTGCTCTGGACTCGAGCGAGGCACCTCTAGAACCCCCCTCGTGAGCGAGCGATTGCAGGGGGGGGGGGGGGGCCCGCTCCGTTATCCCCACAGGAGGCCACCACCGAATCCTAATTCCAGTCGGCCACTCGGCCGGTGCGTGCGTTGACGCTGCTCGCCCAGCTGCCGGTGAAAGTTCGACGCGGTGTTCATCAGACCCCGCGTGAACCAAGCGGACCCACCGCGACTGCCCAAAGCTCAAGAAAATAAACTCCGCTTGATGCGAGCGCCGCTGTCGAACGTCAAACTGTGGGGAGCAGGGGGGGCAGTTGATGATGATGGGAGATGGAGTGTGGGGGAGGAGGGGTGGGGTGGAAGGGGACCTGGTGATGAGTTTCCCCCTCCGTCTTTTAAAACTCAAGAGTGTGACCCCCTACCCCCTCTCCCCTCTACCCGGTGTTTTACAGCTACTGCGGGCACCATGCTATTCCCCGAACATATTATTTTCCACGATTCCAGCCGCACGTCCATCCGCCCCATCCTTCCCTGAAGGCCCCTCTCTGCGGCAGCAGAAGCAGCAGCAGCAAAAAAAATGGAATTCAGATATAAAATGTGGCAGAGCTATTGTACAGCAAAGATAAAGATCTACCGTGTAGCTCCAATAGACTGCAGGGGCAAGTGCTGTTAGCAAGTGCTATGCGTGTGTACACACAGCACACACAACGTTATGGCAAGCGCTGGCAGTGATGTACACAGAGACATACAGACACACAAAGATACCCCGTATAGCCTTAACAGACTGTTGGTGCAAGTTGTGTTTGCGAGGACCTATGAAGGCCGGAACGGCACACAAGGGAGTGAGTGGCCAGCACCACGCCCGACTGCCTTTGTCTCCCTAGTTTTTATACATCGCACTAGGTACTCAGTTGAGGCTGAGTCGACCTAGGGCAGGCCCAGTACAGGTTCAGATAATCGTCGCTGGTTTTGGCCATGAGCGGGAATCGAACTCGGGTCGCCCGGTTTGTGTTAGTGCACTGTGCTAATCGGTCCCCACAAGTGATGTGCACACGGACATACAGACACAAACGTACACCGACACGCATGTAGAGACACGTTTACACGGACGCGCAGTACGCAAACAACAAATATCACCCGGGCAGCCTACAGACTGCAGAGGCAAATGTCATTCGCGAGCACATCCGCCCACCGCACTGGAGAGAGGCCAGTGTGTCCGAAACGCATTCCCGGCCGCCTTTGTCTTTCCAGTGCTGACATTTACACATCGCTCGAGGTATATTTTCTTAAGACGGTAGTCGACCTAGGGAAGCGCCAGACTCGTTTCAGATAGCCACGTTCCACTGATGGCATATTTGGATAGGAATAAGAGTATGTGTGTGCGTAATGGTATGTGTCTGTGTGTCGGCGTTTTGCGCGCGCGCACACACACACACCATTATTCCCCGGTGGGGGCTGGCTTTGGCTGTAAGCCGAGATGCGGGTGTCGGGTTGAACCACAGCGTCTTATCTGGGATGGCCGGCTCCTGCGTTACTGCCCTTTGATATCGCGGGGCAGGCGGACGTCCTTCCAGCTGGTAGGCAAGCACCTCCCTGTTACCCCTGTGAACTCCCTGGGCATCCGTCACCACCCCTGCTCCTTATTCACCCCCCGCCTGCGTCTCTCTCTGCCTGCTGTTGTGTTCTCTCTGCCTGTTGTTGTTCTCAAATCCAGGAAGCCTGTTAACTGTTCCAAGAACAAGAATCGGAATAGGTGAAGAAGCATTTGCCGTTGCAGCCGCTGACGTTTTGGAACAAGTCTCGTTTCCTCCCTTGACATCGTAAATCATCCTTCAAAAAAAATGTCCAGAAGCAGAAGATCCGTGCCGGTCATAGCCACGTTTGAGAATGTGATTTGTTACTTTGATACTTACCCGCGTATCGATTGTTCAATTTTATTGAGGGTGCTGCTGTGTGTTGTCTTGGTGTTGTTGTTGTTTTGTTGTTGTTGTTTTTGTTGTTGTTTTTGTTGTTGTTTTTGTTGTTTTTCTGCCTTCTCCGAGCTTGCATTGAGTGTTGAAAAATCGGCAAGAATCGATGTATTCATGCAATTTCAACTTCTATACTTTATTTTGTATTTATTTTTAATGACCCGCTTACCTTTCCTACACTTTTCACTCCTATCGGTTGTTTTGTTTGTGTTGTTTGTTGTTGTAACTCTCTGACTCACCCCCTACTGGGCGTCTGTGAAAAAGAGCTTTAGAGCTTATCGGATTTCTCCAGGATAAATATACACTCTTGCTCCTTGTGTGTTTAATTTCTCATCACTGCTCCTCGAATGCCGCCGCTCTTAGAGGCTCCTCCCTGCTCTCTGCCCTTTCCCTGTTTGCCGCTCGCTGCTTTCTCTTGCGCCCGGTGCTCTTCCCCTGCTCCTCACCGCTTCTCGCTGCTTCCATCGAGCTTCTCTCCCTACGCCTCCGCGCTCCTGTCGGCACATCCCTGCTCCTCCCCGCACCGCTCCCTGAGCACCAAGTGCAGCTCCCTTGCTACCTTAGTCTCCCGGCTGTTCCTCCTCGTGTTCTGCGTTTCATCGCTCGTATTGCCTCTGCCCGCGACCAACCTGCTGCTCGCTCACTCCACGCTTCTCGCTGCATCTCCGTGGTCCTCCCCGCACTCCCTGGCCCATCCCTGGCCCATCCCTGGCCCATCCCTGACCCATCCCTGGCTTCTCATCCCTGCTCCTCCTGATGCTCCCATTGCCACCGAGGCTCCTCTGTTCTCATCTACACCACGCAGCTCACCTGTTCCCCGTTGCTCGCTCTGCTCTGGCTACCAATCCTCTGGCTTAGCGATCCTTACCCCTGCCCACTCCTTCCCAACCGTGACTCCCCCCCCCCCACTGCCTGCTGTAATCTAGGTTTGATTCCTGGCACGGGTGCGATGGGGGTTAAACCGGCAGCAGCAGTATCAGTTGACGATCGTAATCGCCACAGCCGCCACCACCACCACGTGGCTCCGCTCCCCCTCCCTGTGCAGAATGGACTTCAAGTCAACAACCCCCGGCCTTCCCAGCAACATCGGGGGGACAATCTTGTCGTGCGCAAAGCAAGATTTGTTATCGTTTCAGTATTTTTATGATTTTGTTTTTTCCATTTGCAGAGGCAAAAATATATATATTTTGATTGGAGGTTGGGTGGGGTGTGTGTAGGCGGTTTGGGCTCTTGTTCTGCGTTCTCCATAACCTTCATCCCTATTCCATCCATGTGTGTGCATATGTGTGTGTGTGTCTTTGTGATAGTGGGGGACCAGCGCCATGAACCCAGCGACTCGAGTTCGATTCCCGCTCACGGTCAACACCAGTAACGATAATCTCATTCGGCCCTGCGACTCGGCCTCGAATGAGCAGCTGGTGCCATGTGTAAAACATCGCCATTGGGGGGAAAATGCGGCCGGGCGTGGTGCTGACCCACATGCCATCCTCCTCGTGCGCCGTGCCGGCCATCGTAGTTTCTCGATAACAGCACTTGCCCCCAACAGAATGTGTCGGCTATACGTGGAGGTGGGGCATCTTTGTCTTTGTCTGGTTATGACCTGTGGGCATCGCAAACAAATGCCACGATCTGTGGTGGGGGGTGGTGTTGTGGGTGGGGTGTGAATCTCCGAAGCAGGAGGGAGAAAGCATCTAAAGTTCTTCGACTGCGTGTCACATTCCAGAGGGCACCGTGGGCTGCAGCAGTACGGCTCAGACTCGGAGAGGGGAGAGGCCTTTGCCTTGCTCGGTAACTGTGAGGCCACCAAGCTCGACACGGAGCATCGTGGGCGACTGGCACAACGCCAGTGCGAGAGATTATGGTGAAGCTCGCATACGCTGCGCGCGTGTGTCTGCGTGCGTGTGTCATCACAATCTATTTCGACCGCGTAGTTCGTGAAGCGTTTAATAGCTGTACTGGAGGAATTTCCATCTGGTACAGATACAATGGGAGGCTGATCGATGCCCGCGTGCGGTCAAGGGATGGCTCCCTATTGCTCAACCACATTATGTATGCCGATGATCTGGTAATTGCTGCTCACTCAGAGGAGGAGTTGGAGGCGCTGTTACTGAATCTGGAGCTTGCCACGAAGAGGTGGGGACTTATCATCAGTCCCACCAAAATAAGCACCTTCCTGGGTATTTTATACCATCCGACACTCCACGCCCACAACTCCCAATTGGTAATACGGCAGTTGTGGAGAGAGTGAAGAGTTTCCCATACCTGGGCAGTGTGCTCATGACTGGCTCTGGTTTGACAGCAGAGGTCTCACTCCGAATCAGTCGAGCGGCATAATCTTTTCATCGGTTGCATAACGCTGTGTTGAAGCTACCTGGTCTGTCACTCTGCACGAAGCTTCAGGTCTTCTCGACCACAGTCATTCCCTCCCTTATCTATGCTTGTGAAACGTGGACCCCTCTAATGGAACATCTTCGCCGTTTAGAAACATTCAGGCTGGCCTGCCTACGATCCATCCTGGGTTTAACCAGGCTGGATTGTGTGAGGAGCTCACATATCCTTGAAAAATCTGAACAAAGTCCCATCATTGAGCTCCTACGCCAGGAAAGATTGTGTTGGCTGGGTCATGTAGCCCGCATGCCTAAACAGCATTTGTTTGTCCAGATCGAGGGGGCTAAACGGGCGCGGCACGGGCTAGAGAAGAGATGGATTGATGTGGTACAGGAGGACGTGGAGCTGAGTGGACTTGCCGATGACTGGTACCAGCGGTGTCAAGATCGGCCTCAGTGGAGGAGGCTCGTGAAGGACGCTACTGGGCAGTTGGAGACAGTCGCCCTCCAACAACAACAGAGGGCGGAGGAGCGACGCTCACAACAACGAGCGGAGCGCCGGGTGGCTAAAGCACAGCAAGTTGGCACATTAGGGGGCACAGGTGGTGCATCAGCCAGTCATCTCAGTCGTCTCAGTCAGTCAACCCGTGGCACCTGGGTCTGCCCCGTGACCACCTGCCAGCAGGCGTTCGACACTTCACGTGGCCTCAACGTGCACACAGCCTGGCACAAGCGTCGTGGTGACGTCACCACCACTTAGTGGCGAATGGCGGTTGTTGTTGTCATCACAATCGGTGGCATCACGAGGAGTCGCCACCTGTGACCGGATACCAATACCATCGTCACGAGACACGGTCTATCACTGGCCCGAGACAAATATCACTGCCATCACCATCGTCAAGAGGTGTGCTCTATCCTCTGCTGGATGGAAGACCCACCCCTGCCCAAGAGCCGATCTCATTGCTCCAATCTCCACGGGGGCCAGACTAGGGTGGTGTGCGTTCTCTCCTTCGGCTGCCATTCCAGCACCAGTCTCACCTACAGCCATTGACCCTTCCGGCCACGATGTACCCTGCCCATGATGGACCCTGCCCACGATGGACCCTGCCCACGATGGACCCTGCCCACGATGGACCTTGCCCATGATGGACCCTGCCCATGATGGACCCTGCCCATGATGGACCCTGCCCATGATGGACCCTGCCCATGATGGACCCTGCCCATGATGGGCCCTGCCCATGATGGACCTTGCCCATGATGGACCCTGCCCATAATGGACCCTGCCCACGATGGACCCTGCCCACGATGGACCCTGCCCACGATGGACCCTGCCCATGATGTACCTTGCCCATGATGGACCCTGCCCATGATGGACCCTGCCCACGATGGACCCTGCCCATGATGTACCCTGCCCATGATGGACCCTGCCCATGATGGACCCTGCCCATGATGTACCTTGCCCATGATGGACCCTGCCCATGATGGACCCTGCCCATGATGGACCCTGCCCACGATGGACCCTGCCCATGATGTACCCTGCCCATGATGTACCCTGCCCATGATGGACCCTGCCCATGTGTTGTGACGGGTACTGGAAGATCCGACTCTGTCCGTCCGACGCTCGCTGAGCTGCATTGGATTTCGGTTGGCTGAAAATACATTTTAAGGTCTCGCTCATTACACACCAAGTGCTTGGCGACAAATGAACCACGACACCTCGCTGATCTCGTCAAGGAGCATAAACCATCATCACGCAAACTCCGATCGTCCTCGCAGGGCCTTTTGGCTGGCCATTGAACAAAGACGGTCACCGCATCGCACGCTCTCGGATGCCCTTTCTTCGGCCGTCTGGAAGGCTCTTCCTTCCAATATTAGGAAGCCATTGGGATCTATTCACTTTTAAATCATGGAGATTGAAAATCTATTTCTTCGGAACTGCTTTTTGTGTGTTAGTTTGTTGCCCTTCCCCCGCACCTCCGACGAGCACGGATGGCTCCGCACGGCGCGAAAGAAGCTCAACATACATATGTACTTACAGACTTAGATCCGATGTGTTTGTTACTCCCCTCAAACCCGACGAAAGCACAGACATTGGACTTAACCTAGAGGAACACGACGAGCCGCGAGGCTCTCCTTCACCAGGTGTCCAGCCCCCCGGCTGGAATGTGTGGAGGTGGCCATTGTACGTCATGGACCACGCTTGACACTTTCGCCTCTCTAAACCAGCTGAAGCCTCTCGTGAATCACGTGACTTTTGTGTAGCCCCTCCCCACTTTAAACCCCCCGCCCTCCCCCACTTTAACCCCCCCCCCGCCGTCGTCGCTGCCCGCTGTGAGAACAGACGCCGAGCAGCTGACTGCCTTTCCGCTGCCTCCTCTCTCTAAAATGTTAACTCCGTCGCCTGGTGCACAGGAGGTCGTGAGTTCGATCCCGACCCTGACGCCTGCTGCTGTGTATTTAGAGTTTGCGTGTCTCTCTCCCTGTGGTCGTGTGGATTTTCTCTGCGTCCTTCAGTTTTCCCCACCACATTTATAATCGACGTCACGTGTTTAAAGTATTTGGCTGCTGTGTCCACGTGATAAGCCACTACGTCGAGCTATCGTTTGTGGCCAGGTCGCTTCTGAAGACGAGCTACATTGCTCAGTGGACCTTACCTGGCCAAATAAAACGAAGAGTTTATTGTAGTTCTCCTTTCTCTTTTCCCCATTTGTTGTGTCCTTGCCACGACTGCCCTCCCCGTTGTGTCAATGTGAAATCGGAAACAAGTAACGATTAACTGTTGACGGAGGGAAGACGCAAAACAATTTCCCTCCCCTCCAAGATGTTGATCTGGCTGGAACCAAATAACTCAGACCCTGTACAGTTACGTCTCGTGGGGGGGGGGGGGGGGACACCGCTATCCAGACGAACCGGTCCCAGGTGTCGGCAGGTGGCTTTCACGGAGCTCACCTGGGGGGAGGTGGGGGTGGTGGAGACGTCTCAGCCAATCCAGCCTGCAGGTTAAACCCAAGATGGATTGTCGGCAGGACAGCTTGAATGTTTCCGACCGGTGCAGATGTTCCATTAGGATTGGAGGGGGGGGGGGGTCCACGTTTCACAAGCATAGAGAAGGGGGGAGGGCATGACTGTGGCATCCAACACACATTTATTTTCACTTGTATATCCGTCTGTGTAGGGTTGTTTTGCTCTTAGTTTACTAAGGGGTTTTAACTGGGATTGTGTTACTTGCTTACACACAAAGACAAAGATCCCCCGTAATAGCCTTAACAAACTGTTGGGACAAGTGTTGTTAGTGAATAGCGCCTATGAACGCCGGCACAGCAAACGAGGGGATGTGTGGCCGGCACCATGCCCAACCGACCGTCTTTGTCTCCCGAGTGACGATGTTTGCGCATCGCACACCAGTTACACAATTGAGGTCGAGTCGACCCAGTGGAGACCCAGGGACCGGTTCATATACTCGTCACTGGTGTTGGCCGTGAGCGGGAATTGTTAACCGCTACACCACCGCCCCCACAAACACACTCACAACAACAACCGGCATTCTTCACGGCGCTTGTGCCAGGCTATGTGCACACACACCCACATACACAAACCACTCGCTGGCACCGGGGAAGCCTTACAGATTTACCCAGAATGGGTTTCCCATTGCGGTGACCCCGAACCGTGACCTCTTCACCCCCCCCGCCCGCCCCCCCCTCTCTCGGCAGAACGTTCTCGCCAAGGCCCTCTACGACAATGTGGCCGAGTCTCCGGACGAGCTGGCCTTCCGCAAGGGCGACATCGTCACGGTGCTGGAGCAGAACGCCGGCGGCCTGCAGGGCTGGTGGCTCTGCTCGCTGCACGGGCGCCAGGGCGTTGCTCCGGGCAACCGCCTGCGCCTGCTCGTTGGCTGCTACGAGGGGGGTGGCACGGGAGGAGCCGGCGGCGGCGCCTCCGCCGCCCGGCAGACCTGCGCCGCCAACGCCGGCGCGGAAAGGGGCGGCTTCCGCTCGCAACCGCAGGAGGACATCTACCGGGTGCCACCGTCGCCGGGCTCGGCGCAAGGTCTCTACCGGGTGCCGCCCTCCCAGGGCGTGTACGACGTGCCGCCGGCGGCGCCCGGTGCCGGCGGCGGCCAGGCCCCCTACCGGGTGCCGCCCTCCCTCGCCGACGACGTCTACCAGGTGCCACCTTGCTCCTCCTCCTCCGTGGCGGCGGGGGGCGACGGGCCCCACGACGGCAGCCAGGACGTGTACCAGGTGCCGCCGTCGCTGGCGGCTCAGGACGTGTACCAGGTCCCGCCGTCGCTGGAGGCCCCCCGGGGGGCCCAGACTGTGGGGGGCGCGGGTCAGAGGGGGGGGCCCCAGGCCCGGCTGAGCCCCACGCGGAGGGGGGGCGGCGGGGGGGCCACGGACGGGGTCGCCCCGCCGACGCCGGACAGGAATCCCAGCGGCGGTGGAAGTGGCGGCGGCGGCAGCGGCGTTGGGCAAGACTCGTGCCGGGTCCACGCCGGGGAGGTGAGTGGCGATGGGGGAACTCTGCGTGCGTGCGTGGGGAGCGGTGGTGGAGCGGTTTGTGCGCTGCGCTATGTACCCGGTGGCCCGGGTTCGATGCCCGCTCACAGTTCAACACCGCTGTTGGTTATCTGAACTGGTCCTGGGCCTACCCCGTAGGCCGACTCGGCCTCAAGCAGCAGGGTGGCGACGACTTCCGGAGTTGAGCAGCACGGGGTGTGAAGGAGGAGGAGCAGGAGGAGCAGGGTGAAGAGTAGTTCCAGGTTGTAACGGAGCAGGGTGCGGAGGAGGTGCAGCGCTCTGTGCTTCTCCAGGGTCGCACAGCGAGATGAAGAGAGGTGAGGGACGAGGGGGGGGGGTAACAGACGGGAAGGGTGAGAGAGATATCCATTGTGTGATGGTCGAAACCAATATTTTTTATTATCATCGTAGGATTTGAGCCAAATTAGAACCAAACGTAACTCGCTGCGCTTTTGACACGGCCGTTGGGTCGCAGGGCCGGTCCCATCGGCGCGCTCCGCCTGGAGAAGCCGACGGATCAGATCACCAGTTTGGGAGCTGTGAAACCCAGGACCTTGCGCATGGCGCTGGATCAATGCTCTGACCCCCCTGCCGGCATCGATTGCGACGCCCAGGGATCGATGCGCTCGTCGCTTGCCCGCGGAATCGACGGATTGGCGACGCATCCTTGACCCCCCCCCCCCCCACTGGTTACCAGACAGGGTGATCCCCCCACCCACGCCAACCCCCCCCATACCCCCCCTCTGTGTCGTAATGTTTTATTGTCTTTGTTGTAACTGCCAGAGGGATCTCATTACTCAATGGAAACATTTAGCAACGTTGTGAAAAAAATGCACTTGGCAATTATTTTATTCTTAACATTGTCGGGGATGGAAATGATTCCATTGTTATCGCATTGTTGTTGCAATCGGTAATGTCAACAGCAGCTTTGTTAATAAGAGACTGGATTCTTGCCACGGGAATGTGGAATTTCCGCCGCTGGCGCTGAGATGAGCTCACCGCATTGCTTATTTGGAGCAGGCTCACATTTAGATGTTGGCAGCTATTTAAAAACCGTAACTTGCAGTGCGCTGAAGCATTCACGGTGCCAAGCGATCAGTGCTTCGAGCGTTCGAGTCGACGAGGATTGAATACACCGAGCAATCGATAGGCCCCACTTTGTGTGTACATGTGGCTGTTTGAGTGCAACCAAGTTGCACGGCACGGTGTGGTTTATCAACCCCACGCACCGCTCGCAAGCAGCACCGCAGGGACTCGGGGTGGGGGGCAGGTGGGGAGGTCAAGGGGAGAAAAAAGCTTTAGCCCCCCACTAAACATCACTCCGAGCAGGGGATGGAGGGGGGGCGCGGGATGGAGGGGGGGCGCGGGAATGGGGGAGTGGGGTGTGGGATGGAGGGGGGGGGTGCCCACGTCGCCTTCTGCCCATGGGCGGGGGGGGGGGCTCCAGGAACCTCCAGGAACCTCCAGGAACCAGCCAGACTGTGTTGCCGGCCTGCGAACAGTTTGATTTGGTAAAATTACGATCTCGTAAAATTCTCTCGAAGCACAAGGGGGGGGGGGGGAGCTTCCACACTGAGGGGACGGCTGCAGCGTAAACAGAGGAGAGAGAGAGGTAACAAACACCACCGAGTGTGCGGCCCGGCCCCGTGCCACTGTTATGACAGCCGGGGTCAAAATAAGAGCTGCGACTTTTGTTTTTGTAGAAAGTTTTGGGCGGGGGGGGGTCGGTAGCGTCGATGTCGAGGATGGAGGGGGGGGGCAGTGGTTGCGGGGTGGAGTCTGGGGTGGCGGCTGGTGGTGATGAGGGGTGCATTGTGGGTTGTCTCGCACAATCTACTGCTGGATGGGATGCCTCTCCACGCGTCTCGGTCTTGGGTTTGGTGCAGTATAGACGTGGGAGGATAGACGGGACGATCGACTGTCGAATTGCCTTCTGCTGCCCACCATGCAGCCCTGCCTGTCTGTAGCCTCTAGCACCTGGGTATGCATAGCGATCGCCCATCCCATACGTGACCCAGGCTTGGCACCTGCCGAGCTTGTCAGATGTGGTGAGGTCAGGCGCGTGTCTTGGTGATTTGTTCATGCTAGCTATTTATTATGTTAGCAGGGTAAGGCCCACTGAGCTCTGTAGCTCTTTTTCAGAAGCCACCTGGCTACAAATTATAGCCCAACGAGAAGTGGCTTATCACGTGGAAATGTATAGCAGCCAAATACTCTAAACGTGTGATGTTGATTCTAAATGTGGAGGGAAAAACCGGAGGACCCGGAGAAAATTCCACACGACCACGGGGAGAGAGAGAGAGTGAACATGTAAACGCCGAATATATACAAGTGTCAGGGTCGGGATTGAACCCACGACCTCTTGCATACCAGGCGAGGTAGCTAACATCTCGACATCGCGGGTGGTGATAATGGTGACCTCTCCTTTGCCCAAGAAGCCTCACCGCGTCTCAAGACAGTGACCCACGAGTGTGCTGCTGCCACCTTGCTTGGTGGTCTCGCTTGCAAGCGGACACTGGAGAGACAAGCCGCTAAAAACACAAAGACAAAGATCCCCCATCCCCCCCCCCCCCCACGAAGCTTTTCACGGACTCTTGGGGCAAGTGCGCAACGTTGGTGGATTTCCCGGGATGGTGCCTTGTAGGCGGATGGATTACCCTGCAGATTTAAGTTGCTGGGTCTCTTCGTTCGAGGTGCGGCCCCAAAATAACAGCGGCGCAGGTCCCTTTGTGTTCGCGCGCAGGGCTACGAGTGGTTCTGTCTACGAGGATCCAGGCCGATGGCTCGTGGTAATTATGGTCCCGTCTTCCGTAAAACATTGCCTCGACGTTTGGCCAGATCAACGTTGAGGCCCAACGTCGATCCACCGTTGCCACGTGGTTGGAACCGTTCGGCCGACGTTGCCTCGACGTTGGCCCGACGGTTCCACAACCACGTGCCGACGTTGGATCGACGTTTCGGAAGAAGGGACCATAATGGCCGGACAGTAAACCGTGGCCTCAACGCTGGCCCACCGTGGCGCGCCCTGCCGGGTGACGTAATCGTCCACTTGCCCCCTTTATTGATCCGTGAAAACTTTAGAAAGCATCGCAGTTTAAAGGGGTGGGGGGGGGCTGTGTTGCATCCTTGTCTTATCTTCAGCCGCCCGTCCTCGAGCACACATCCACACAGAGGCACTGAAGTCACTGGGGGCCTCCTGGGAGCCAACACAGCAGCGGCTTGAACCAGGGGGGTGAGTCATTGGGTGAATAATCACGTACGTGGATCTGTCCGTATAAAATAACCGCGATGAGATTTAAATCCACGTGGTAACCGAGAATGATTTGAACGAGCTTCATAAACTCGCTGACCGTCAACAATGTTGGCGGTTTCCAAGAGTAAGCAGCGAGCGCGAACAAATCGCGAGACGCGTGATTTTTGTTTCAGAGTCGCTCGCAGTCACTTAGCATGGCACACGGATTTCCTTACAAAATGGACGATTGGTTAAAACATTGTTGTCCATTATCTGCACATTTATTTCTCTGGGGTCAGGCAAGGGATGGGAGGGGGGAGTGTGCTCGGTGTGAAACACAATTCAACAACGTGGGGGGGGCGGGGTGGGTACACACAAACACTAGCCAAGACGAGGTTGAGAACCAGCGGCTTCATGAATCCAGCTCGAGGCCTCCGCGAGGCCTCCTCCTTCGCTCCCCACTTGCTCCACCCAAACAGCGAGACGGAAACTCGAGGAGATCCTCGCCCCCCCCCCCCCCCCAAAACTGAACGACGGTGACGCAACCGGAGGAGTCTCGCGAATTCGGTGGTGAACATTTTAATTGGGGAATTAGCCACCCCCCCCCACCACAAACACCAACCCCCTCCCTCCCTCCCACCCACCCACTACCACCACCAACCCTGCTCACCAAAAACAACTACCCAGCCACACCGAGCCCCCCACCCCACACACCCCACCCCACCCACCAAGCAACCCACCCCACCCACCAACCCACCCACCCACCCAACCACCAAGCCACCCACCCCCCCACGCCCCCACCCACCCCCCCACCCACCCCACCCCACCAAACCCCCCACCTACCTCCCAACCAACCAACCCCAACCCCACCTTCCCACCCCACCCACCCCCGCCACTTCACCCACCCATCCCACCCCACTCACCCCCCCACCTACCTCCCCACCAACCCCACCCACCGAGGCCCCCACCTACCCACCAAGCCACTAACCCACCCACCCCACCTCACCCACCCCTCCCACCTACCCCACCCACCCCTCCCACTAAGCCACCCCACCCCACCCACCCACCAAGCCCCGTCGGTCCCCTCCTCTGAGTCTGGAAATGGAACTCCGAACGCTGCAGCTGAAGCCAAATTGGCAGAGGCCGTTACATTCCAGCCTCGGCTGCATCACCGGGGGAAGGTGAGTGATGAGGTAAATCCGCCAGAATGTGCGCGCGTGTGTGGTGCGTCTTTGCGTGTATATATATGTGTGTATGTATGTGTGTGTGTTTATATATTTTGGTTATGTGGGGGGGGGGGGGGTGTGGGGGGAGCGGTGGTGTAGTGGTTAGCTGCGCTGCGCTACCAGCCCGGCGACCCGAGTTCTATTCCCGCTCACGGCCGACACCAGTGATGATTATCTGAGCCGGTCCTGGGCCTCCCCTAGGTTGACTCAGCCTCAAGTTGCACCTGGCGAGACGTGTAAACACATCAGGCGCGGTGCTGCTGGCCACCCACCCCCTCGTGTGCGGTGCTGGCCTTCATAGGTGCTACTCGCTAACGGCGCTTGCCCCAAAATTCTCAAGGCAACACAGGGGGGGATCTTTGTTTTGTGTGTGTGAGATTGCACGCGTGTGTGTGAGATTGCACGCGTGCGTGTGTATCATGGCGCGTGTGTACGTCGGACGTCCTTAGCACCGTACACAGCCAACCGCACATGAAGCGGAGGTGCGGAATGTGCGCCTTTATCTTGTGTGTGAAGGTGAGAGTGTGTTTGAAGCGGAGTGTGTTGACGTATCCGCGTGCGTTTTTCTTCGTGGCTTTATGTGTATCTGTGTGTGTGTGTGTCTGCGTGTGAAGGTGAGCACGCGTGTGTACACATGCACGTGTACGTACTGTTGGCACCGTGTGGGGAGTGGTGACCATACTTCACCACTCTGGTCAGTGTGGGTTGGTGAGGTCGGCAGTGCCCGCGCTTGGCTGTCATGTTGCCACTGTGACGTTAACCGTGGACCGGTTAACATCTCAGAGCGTAGTGCTCTAATCACTACGCCACCGAAAATAAGCGCATGTGTGTGTGTGCGTTTATGAGTGGTAGTGTAGCGGTTAGCGCGATATGTTATGAACCCGGCGACCCGCGTTCGATTCCTGCTCACGGCCAACACCGTTGAGAATTATCTGAACCGGTCCTGGGCCTCCCCTAGGTCGACTCAGCCTCAAATGAGTACCTGGTGCGATGTGTAAACATCGCCACTGGGGAGACAAAGGCGGTCGGGCGTGGTGCTGGCCATCCACCCACTTGTGTGCCATTCCGGCCTTCATAGGTGCTCGCTAACAGCACTTGTCCCAACAGTGTTAAGGCTATATGGGGGGTCTTTATCTTTGTTTTTGTTGGCACAGTAGGGGGCACAGCTGGTGCATCAGCCAGTCATCTCAGCCAGTCGACCCATGGCACTTGCAGGGTCTGTCCCATGACCTCCTCCTGTCAGCGAGCCTTTGACACTTTGACATGACGTCACCATCACTTCGTGGCAAATTCCGGGTGTTGGTATTGGTGTGTATCTGTGAGAGTGTGTGTCGTGTATCTGTGAGTGCACTTTCACGGCCTCATGCTGCAGCCGTTCACGTGATCCCTTCCACGGCTAACATCAGTGGCGAGTGATGGCTCATCGGATTCCTCCGGTATGATTAAATATTCTGATCTGAGCATCTGAGCTCACCCTGGGCGTCGCCTCGGTCCACTCGGCCTTCACATCCGTTGCTCGCTCACAGCACTTGCCCCAACGGCCTGGGCGGCTATACTGGGAGGGGGTGGATCTTTATGTTTGTAGTGTGCTGCTGCTGCTGCTGGTTGCTGCTCTCCAACGTTCGTCGCTCGAGGCCGCGCGAGTCCGGGCACGGCGCGGAGAAGCGGGGAAGACTGGTTCTGTCTCCCCCCTCTCTCTCCCTGTCGCTCTCCCCACCACTCCCGGTCTCTCTACCCCCCCTCCATCCCTGCCCCCCCCCCCTTCATCCCTGCCTCTCTCCCCCTTCCCTCCCCCGTCTCTCCCCCTCCTCTCCCGCCTCTCCCCCCCCTGTCCCCGTCTCTCATGGGGAATGTGGAACAAAGACAAAGATCCCCTTTGTAGCCTTCACAGACTGTTGGGGCAAGTGCTGTTAGCTAGCGAGCACCTATGAAGGCCGGCACGGCACACGAGGGGGTGGGTGGCCAACGCCACGCCCGGCCGCCTTTGTCTCCCCAGCGACGATGTTTACACACCGCACCGGGTACTCATTTGAGGCTGAGTCGACCTAGGGGAGGCCCAGGAGCGGTTCAGATAATCGTCACCGCTGTTGACCGTGTGCGGGAATCGAACGAGGAGAAATACAAACACACGAAGTGGGGTGGGTAGGGGGTGGGATGTGGGCTCACTCCTCAGCTGTGCTCCCTACTCTGCCAACAGTACACACCCACGGACGAGTCCCAACGCATACCACAGAAACACTTCCGTGATTCCATGCGCTACGAGGAAGGGCCATTGACCGAAACGTTGTCCGTCACGTGTGCGGTGTTGTTTGACGAATGTGTTGAGTCGTGCGATGCGTGAGCACCGCTGCCACTGCAGCGGCGTCACCACATAATTAAATAATGTACCACCCCACTAATCCGAATACTGGAACTCCCCCCCTCCCTCCATAACCTCTCCCTAAAACTTACGCTGCAGAAAATCTGGACTCCCACCTGTGTATGTACGGGGATATAGTGTTTCCCCCTCGCACGCTTGGTGCGTTTTCTCCGGGTGCTCCGGTTTCCTCCCACTTGTGTATCAACGCACATTAATTGGCCGAAGACTTCTTCATATGTAGTGAACCGCAGAGCTTGGGCAATAGCCAGAGCCGGCTTCTCGCCAACGTGTGGCCGCTGCTGCTGCCGCCGCTGCTACCACTGCTGCCTTCCCGCTCGTCTGTGGTTCATCATCCTCCTTGTGCCTCTGGCTTGTCGCCCTCTCTCTCTCTGTCTCTGGAGTCATCCCCTCTTTACGAGAGCGATGAGTGGGTAACGTGCATCGGTGGTGACGCAGCGTTACGAGATGACGTGATGATTATTATTGTTGTTGTTCGGGTCGTCCCGCGTATTCTTCCCCATGATGTCCATCCGGCGTTTCGCCCTGCGCGCTGAAGAAGTTCCAGCGCCAGGCTCCCCGGCGTGCGGAATGAAACGTCGGACACCGTGCCGCGCGAACGTTCGCGGCACAAGCCGAAGACGGAGCGCCGTACGGCAGCGCCACCACGGTATCGGGGGGCGGTACCACCGCTTGCGGTGACCTCATCGTCCCCCTCTCCCTCCCTGTGACCCCTCCTCCCCCTCCGCCCGTTACCCCCCCCATCCTCCAATCAGGCGTCTCCTCGCGTGTCCTCCGACGATGTCTATGACGTGCCCCCCTCACTGGGGTGCGCCACCCCCCCACGGCCCAACACCCGGACGGGCCAGGCCCCCCTGCACCACCACCTCCTCCACCACTACAGCAACCACAACCAGCAGCAGCAGCACGGCCTTCATCTACTGGCATCAGGGGCCGGCGGGGAGCAGGAACTTCAGGTGAGAGGGGGGAGCAGAGGGTGCCTAAGCCCACCAACAGTGTGCGTGCGCGTGTGCATGTATGTGTGTGTGTGTGCGTGTGTGCGCGTGCGTGTGTGCGCGTGCGTGTGTACGCGTGCGTGTGCGCGTGTGCGTGTGTGCGTGTGCGCGTGTGTGTGTGTGTGTGCGTGCGCGTGTGCACGTGTGCGTGTGTGCGTGTGTGTGCGTGTGTGTGTGCGTGTGTGATAGTGTAGCGGTTAGCGCGCTGCGCTATGAATCCGGCGTCCGGAGTTCGATTTCCGTTCACGGCCAACACCAGTGACGATTATCTGAACCGGTCCTGGGCCTCCCCTAGGTCGACTCGGACTCAAATGAGTACCTGGTGCGATGTGTAAACATCGCTGGCCACCCATCCCCTCGTGTGCCAAAGTGCCGACCTTCATTGGCACTACTTGGTAACAGCACTTGTCCCAACAGTCTGTTAAGGATAAACCGGGGATTTTTGTCTTTGTCTTTGTTGTGTGTCTGTGTGGACGCTGTGTCTAAACGTGCCTGGCCCTCGCACCGCCACCACCGTTACTCCGCAAGGATCGTCGCTCCCGGTGACACTACAAGGGCACTTTATTTACGAACGCTTTCCAACTGAGGTCGAGCGCGTAAGTGCACGAGCTCTCGCGAAGACGATCCGATGTAAATTCCAATTTTTAGTTGTGATGCTATACCAGGGGGACTTGCGGTAAAAAAAAATCGGCAGTAAAAGGATCAGCGGTTGTCGGCCGCCTGTAGCATCAGCTGACACTTGCACTGTGACGCCGGCGCCGCCCGACGGGCGCCTCCCGTGGTGAACGGCGTCACGGCATCTGCACCGTCCACCGCGGGCGAAGCAGGCGGCCTCGCGTGGCTGCTGTTACGATTTACGCGCGCGCCGCACACGCGACGCGCTATCAGACGGGCCGGGCCGCTGATAATCTTTTTTCCATAACTGCGAACCCTCTAAAAACGACTATGAGCGGAGCGAACGCTCTTCGCCGTTTAGGCCCCGGCCACCGCCGTTAAACACCCACGGACGATCGCGCGCGCCGGGGGTGGGGGGGGGCGGGGCGGTTGTCCTTCCTCGGTGCTAACGGAGCTTCAAAAAAACCCTGGCGTCCCACGACCTCGGTCGAGACGGGAGGCCGGGCGCGTAGCTACAGTTACAAGGTGAGAGCCGCCGCGCCTGAAGGCCCTCCTCCTCTGACCGCGCCTGCCTCCCCCTCGGGCCCAGGTGTACGACGTGCTGCCCGCGAGTGGGAGGGGGGGCGGCTGTGGCGGCGGCCAGGACGTGTACGACACGCCGGCGTCGCTGGGCCGCATGGTGCCCCCCGTGCCCTCCGTGGCTCAGCAGCAGCAGCAGCATCATCAGCAGCAGCAGCAGCAGCATCATCATCATCAGGTGATGTCTTGCGTGATCACGCACAGCATGGGCGCACGTGGTGAGCACAGTGTCATGAAATTAGTGGCGTGCGGTGAAAGCGTCGATTTGTCTTCAACGATGCCGTAACCTTCCAGGACACGCGGCCAAGGCTTCGCGGCTCATCTCAGTGTCCTCTGGTTTCTCCCCCTACATGTTGAATCGATATGGGTTGGCTTCTATAAATTTCCACACGATAAGCCGCTTCGTTGAGCTATCATTTGTGGCCAGGTCGCCTCTGAATAAAGAGCTACATAGCTCGGTGGGCCTTGCCTGGTCAAATAAAAAAAAGTGTGTAACATTTTTTGTTTAATCTTCCCGCCTCGCCCTGTTTCAGATGGAGACGATGGCCTCTGTGGATGAGACTTACGATGTCCCTCCGGCCTTCGGGGGCCGCAGCGTGCAGCAGGCGACCTCCGGTGCCGACGGACAGCGTCAGGCAGCAGCATCCAACGGCTACCCGCGCCAGCAGAAGCAGCAGCTGCGGCATCAGCCGACGAGGAACGGCAACCACGCTCACGCCGCCGAGTCGCGGCGCTCCTCGGACGACGAGGTGTACGACGTGCCGGCGCTCGCCAGGGGCGCGCGGGGCGAGACCCCGGCGCCCGAGAGGCCGCCGGGGCCCGTCTTCCCCTACGCGGGCACTAGCGCCGCGCCGCCCCCCCCCGGCCAGGAGATATACGACATCCCGCCGGGCCTGCAGGCGCCCAGGTCAGAGCCGCGCGAAGCGCCGGCCGCGGTGGCGCCTGCGGCGGCGGCGCCGGCGGCGGCGGACGATGCCGAAGAAGACGTCTACGACTGCCCCAAGCCCGCGGTGCCGGCGTCGGCCGGTTCCGCCCGTGCGGGGAGCTCGGAGCCGCCGGTCCTGCACGGCGGGAGGGCCGCCGCGCCGGACTCGCGGGCGGCGGCGGTGGAGGCCTCGGCGGAGGGCCCGTCGGCCTCGTCGGCCTCGTCGGCCTCGCAGGACATTTACGACGTCCCCAGGGAGGTGTACGCCTCGGTGCGCAAGGCGAGGTCGGAGGCGGCGTCGTCGCGGGACTGCGAGTACGACGTCCCTCCGGCGGCCTCGCGCGACGCCGCTTGCGCCGAGCCGCGGTCGATGGCGCCGGGAGTCGGGCACCAGGTGGCCGCCGCCGTCGGGGCGAGCGTCGGGCGGGGCGGCGGCACGTCCTCCTCCGCGTGCGTCGACGGCGCGTCGACGGCGCCGGCGAGAGCCTCCAAAGACGTCGCGTCGCCGCATTCCGGCTCCCGGCAGCAGCAGCAGCGAGCGGCACCCGTGGCGTACGTCGGGGGCGCGCACGGATCGTCAAACGGGCCAGCGGGCCCGCAGCGCGGGGGCCCCGTGCCGCTCGGGAATGGCCTCTCCCACGGCGGCGTCGTCGGCCACAACGGGGTCGGCTACGGCGACGGCGGACCCAGGAGGTTGCCGGCGGGCGGCGCGGACCGGCCGGGGGGCATCCAGGCGCGGCCGCTGCCATCGCCGCCACCTTTCCCCGCCGTGTCGTGCGGCGACGGGGACGACTCGGCGGACGGGTCGTGCGACCCCGGCTCGGACGAGTACGACTACGTCCACCTGCAGGTGAACGCCGTGGGCTCGCGGTGTCCCATGGGTGAATTATTTTTAGGGGCGCCACGGTAGCGAGGTGTTAACTTTCTCGCCTGGAGTTTGCGTGTTTCTCTCCCCGTGGTCGCGTGCATTTTTCTCTGGGTCCTCCACTTTTTTCCTCCACATTTAAAAACATGTTTTGAGGATATTTGGTTGCGATCAAGTTCCACGTGATAAGCCCCTTCGTTAAGCCATCATCTGTGGCCAGGTCTCATCTAAAAAAAGAGCTATATAACTCAGTGGGCCTTACCTGGTAAAATAAACAATAGTTTAGCTTCATTTATCCGGGCTGGGGAGTATAACCGCGCTTGCAATTTATTTTTATTCTGAAGTGATTTCTGGGTCAGATCGCAAACTGAAACGTACGTCGTACAGCCCTCTCCACCCGACACGGCCGATTACTCAAATGTGTGAACGCATTTCCCCTCTGAAGCAGCCGGCCATTAGCAACCAACATCAGTTGCCATGAATAGTGAATGTGTCCATCAGACCTGGGTGGCGTGCTTCCCACGCGTAATATGTATTTATGGGAGCGCCAATTCTATTGTCGACAGATCCGCAATCGCCGGTCAGGCCAATTGGTGCTGACGTGGCCGCCAGCGTAAACTCAAATGGGCGTTTTAACAACAAAAGGAGTTTACAATTCCCATTTCCCATGCGTTTCTTGCATTGCGGTGGAGAATAATTGGCACATAAACAAATACACACACACACTGCGTATGCAGTGCTCAGGTATCCCTCGATATACGAGGGGGAGGCAACCTTAAAACAAAAAAACATTGCGTAAATCGAGAAGAAATTTCCCACGAGTTTAATCCCAAAAAAATGCGAGGTGCGTTTCGGTCCACGTCTTTTAAAAACAACGGCGCTACGCCTCCTCTACATGAAATGAACGCTGAGCCACTTGCGTGCTCCCGAGGTTCGGAGGTGAACAGGGACAGCCAGACTCCGCAACGTGCAGACATCCCGGAACGGGAAAGGGTAAACGAGCGTTTGCACGCGTGAGAGGAGACCTGCAGAAAACCCGCATTGGCCTTCTGGCGAGCCAGGATACGGCACCCCCCCTCGACGTTCAACGGGTAGGGAGTTTGACAAACGTTGCGTGCAGTGATCCACCTACCCTCGCGTCATTGCCTGTGCCACCATTGCCCCCCTCCCACCCCTCGCCACCTCTCCTTCCTCCTCATCCAGGCAAAGGATGACCCGGAGCCGGAGAAAACGAGCAACGGGATGGGACCGATTAAAGATCAGATCGAGTTGATTCAGGTGAGCGCTCGCCGCTCGTTTGACGCGTGCGGCAGGTCGCGTTGCGTAATGGAGGGGGGCGGTAGTATGGCGGGGAGCATGCCGAACTACGAACCTGACGACCCGAGTTCGAATCCCGCCCACGGCCGGTAACGCTGGCGAATATTTGAACCGGTCCTGGCTCCTCCCCTAGGTCGACTCGGCCTTAAATGGGTACCTGACGCGGTGCGTGAAACAACGGCTCTGGGGAGACAAAGGCGGCCGGGCTTGGTGCTGGCCACCCGCCACCCCTCGTGGCCTTACAGGGGCTCGCTATCGGAACTTGTCTTTGTAGAATTCCATTGGGTCGCCCAAATTCGTGCGAGGGCCACGCACAAATGGGGGCGATCTTTGACGTCTTTAAAAACGATGACCCCCCCACCCACCCACCCCGCTGTTGGTTTGAGTGCGACGCTTCTAACCACCATTTCCCCTATTCCGTCCCCCGCCCCCCACCGTGCTTATCTCTCGGCATGCAACAATCCACCACTGCCCCTCCTGAATGAACCTATAAATAGTCGTGGATCCGGCGGTGTAGCGTGACTTTGATTAAAGTTGGGGGCGGCGGGGGACGACACCGTCACTGTTGTAAACCAATCTGAAACGAATGTTAAACGCCAAACGGAATGAGTAAAGGACCTTGCATCTGTCGACTCTTCTAACACGTGTGTAATTATTGCATCGACATTGTTTAATGTCCCTTAAGGATTTAGAATGGGGTGAGGGGGGCGTGGCGGAGGGTGAGTTGACGGGTTGAGCCATATGAATGAATGGGCAGCTTACGGGCGACCTGCGCAGAGTGCGTTGTTGATGATTTATTTTTTCATCATCGGCTCGGTTCATGACGGAAGTGCGTGAACGGCGTCCGGGCCACCCCACCGCTCCTATCTGATTACAGTTACATTGCTGCTATCGTTGACGGTATTGTTCCGTTCACACGAAGGGGTTTCGCAGCCGACATGATTTCAAATCGATATTTTGGGGTTCGGGGCTTCCGTACACCACGTGGCCAAATGTTGTGGACTCTCCGGCACGCTGGATTTTTACTCTGACTTCCTGGTTTCGTGCGATGAATTTGGGCATGAAAACCTTGATCAGAAGAGGTAAAACAACAACCAGTAATACTCTTTGCTTCTTTCGGCAAAGTCACGTAGTTAGAAATAAAATAAAAACAAATCACGACGTTTATTTCTAACTACGTGACTTTACAGAAAGAACCAAAGAGTGTGGATTCCTGTAGTCACCAAAGCTTCAAATCAAGATTAACAACCAGTAATGATGACCGGCGCATCGTTAAACGCGCGTGTATCACGTGACAATTTTGTTGGGCTGCGTCTATTTTTATTTTACCAGGTAAGGTCGACTGAGCTATCGAGACGTGACCTGGCTATTGCTATCGAGAGCCCAACGAATTGGCTTATCACGTGGAAATTTATAGCAGCCAGATTCTCTAAATGCATGTTTCTAAATGTGGAGAGAAAAAAATCGGAGGACCCGGAGAAAAAAATCCACGCGACCATGGGGAGAACACGCAAATTCCAAATATACAGGCGTCAGAGTCGGGATCGAATCCACAACCACTTGTTGTATACCAGGCGGGGCAGTTCACTCTTTAGAGTGCGGTCAGGTCGCTAAAGTTGTCTGCGATGAGTACAATAACTTTAAAAACAACGGCGCTATGCCTCTCTAAATAAAATGTATGCTAACTGCTTGTGCGTTCCGAGATTAAGTGGTGAACGGGACACCCACCCCGCAGACGTCTTGGAATGGGAAAGGGTTAACATTGCGTCGGGTAGGTTCAGGGGAGGGCGGCGGTGGGGAAGGGGGTCTTTGAGCACTTATTTGGCCAGACCATGACGTGGCCTGACCCAAAAATCGAGTAACAATCAAAATATGATTACGATGACGCTGCTGTTGTTGTTGTTGCCACTGCCTCTGACCGGCCGTCCCACGCGCTCCCACCCCCGTGCAGGTGTACCGCTTCGAGGGCGGCCCGACCCAGCCGGCCGCGGGCTGCGCCGGGCCCCTGGAGGCCCTGTGCCGCCTGCCGCTGTGCGCCCACGACCGCCAGCTGCTGCGCTTCTACGCCGAGCAGGGCGAGGCCCCGCTGCGGGCCCTGCGCTCGGCCGCCGAGTCCTTCGCCTCCCGGCTACGCGGCGGCGGCGGCGACGACGACCCGGCGGACGGGCCCGAGCCCGGGGCGCTGACGCCGCGGCAGCTGCTCGCCCACGGCCGCGCCGTCGTCCTCGGAGGCCACCGGCTGGCCTTCCTGGCCGACGCGCTGGCGCGCGGCGCCCTTTCCGCCGAGCTCCGCGCCGCCACGGCGGCCCTGGCCGAGGCCGTGAGCGAGCGGCTTCGCGCCGTCGCGGCCTCCAGCAAGGCGGCCGCCCTGCGCTACCCGACGGCGGCGGGGGCCGGCGCGTGGGCGCTGCGGCGCGAGACGGAGGCCCGCGTGGGCGAGCTGCTGCAGCAGGCGCACGGCTTCCACGAGCTGCTCACGCGCCTCGCCGGCATGGCCACCGCCAGCGGACACTCGGGCCCCTAGGGCCGAGCGGAAGCCTCCGGGGCGACCCCCGCTTACGTCGTAGAGACCTGGGGCGGGCCTACGCGAGGGGAGGGGGGGGGTTGGTGGGGGAGGGGCCCGGGGTGGCGTCTGGCACCGTGGACACCGGGGGCACGTGGGCCAGCGTGGCGACCACTGGCGGCCCTGCTCCTGCGGAGGAAGCTGGCGTGAAACGGGGCGTCAGGAAGAGGGGAGGCCCGAGGGTGCCGTTGGCACAACGCTCGTGTGTGCAGTGGCCTGGCGTGGTCACAGCCCCAATGGGTGATTGCCTCACTCACCCCGAGTACAATGTTCTCACTGTGGAGTTTCCTGGCAGCATTCACTGATAACCACTGGCGCGCCAACTTCTGTTAGATAAAAACATTTTTTTTTATAAATTTCCCCAAAATATGGATTAATACCATCTGCTGCTCCCCCTGCCGATTGGGTGACTGGGGATGGCGACTTCCGATCGACCGATCGACGCACTCTTCCACAAAACCCCATGCCTCGGTCATGCACAGGCCGCGTACTACTTGCTCCCGGTCAAGGCCCTGCCGACGACGATTGGCCTCAAAATTCCCGCGCGCCCGCCGTGACCTCGGTTCTTACGGTTCCGCATCAACCGAGCGAAGCTCACGACCCGGTCGCGTCTTTATGCGGAGCGGCCACGGACACGTGACACCTCTCCATTGCCTCCCTTGTCGATTAAAAACAACAGCAGTCCCTGGGCATCAGGGAAGACTCCACATCCCCCTTCTCGGCGATGTCCCGGGAGAACCACTCTCGTCACTCGAGGCCATGGTTTTGGGCTCACGATTTGTACGACCCGCGTGTCCGTCTGTCCGTCCATCTTGTCTGTCTTCTTTGAATTGTTTGTTGTGGATTGTACCATCCCTCGCCTAAGTCTACTTAGGCGAGGGATGGTTCCGCGAAGCCCCAACGGAGAGTCCCACGCTCGGCATGCAGGTCTCCTCGCGGCCCTCTGCGCGAGTTGACGCCAAGCGACCGCCGAGTTTGAATCGCGAGAGGCCTGGCGGTTGTGGTTGGGACGGGTGGAGGCAGCGATTCGCGCGGAGTGTCGGGGGGGGGGGGGGAATGGTGGGGCCGGTGTCGCCTGTGAAAGGGGGCTGACGTTCGTCCTTCGCGACGGCGGCTGTCGCGAGCCCGAGGCGTGGTGGACGAGGACCTTCTCCGTCGTCAGCGTCGCGACTGACATTTACACTCCGCGCGTCTCTCTCCATCACCCCCCCTCCCCTCACGTCGCCACCGCTCCCACGCCCTGCTCTCCCCTCTCCCTTTCCGGAGTTTTTTTTTGTCTGTAAAGTGGCTTTGGCCACAGCGACGGACGCAGGAGGATGTGTGGGGGGTTGGGGGGAGGGGTTTCGTGTTCCACGAACGATGTCCGTGCAAAGGGGGGGTTGGTGGTGGCCCACCGGCGAAAATGTCCCTGGTTGACTTCCCCTCCTCTGCCTAAAGCCCGAAACCTTCGACCCCCCCCCCCCACGTGGGGTAGCGGCTGCACGTGGGTCGGGAAGGTGGGTTGGGTGCGGGGGGGGGATGGCATCCGGATGTCGGGGGCGTGCACCATACTTCACCTTTATCTGTCATCGCGCACGGGAGAGATAACGTCGCGTCGCCGCCACCGCGCCGAGGGACCGGCGGGGTATCGCCGCGCCCGGGAAGGCGGCTTCTCAGGGTGACCCTCTGCGCGCTCCCCCCTTGCCCCCTGCTGCTGCTAGCGCCTCGTTGGCTCTGCCACGCGGCGCTTCCCCTTGCCGCCGCGCCGCCTCCGCCCCGGGGATGGGGGGTCGAGAGTCCGTCGACTTTTTCTTTCAATCACTCGTCGACCACGACGAGGGGGGCTCCGACGCCGGGCCGCCTCGCGTCGTTGGCTGTCGTCGTGGTTTGAGAGCGGAAGGACACGCGAGAGAATAGCGGGATGGGGTGGGGGGCGGTGGGGGTGTTCCCCTAACAGCGGTTGAATCCTCATCCCCCCCCCCCCCGATGATTAACGACGTGGGAAGTGGTCATCGTCCTCGTCAGGCCGAGCTCGATCCGCTGCTGGTTGAAGGCTCCTCCTCTCCCCCCCACCAGAAGGCCGTCGCCATTTCTCTCACAGCCCCCGCTAAGCGCCAACCTCCGGGCGTCGAGAGCCGTTCAGGGCCCCGCTCGTTGACGGTGATGAACCGACGCCTCTACGTGGTGGCTCGACACACGGCGGCAATGCGAACTTGCCAACAACTGAAGAATTGAATGAAAATTTAAGCGATGGTTGGGGGGGGGTGCAGCGGGTGTGCGTGGTGAATGGCGATGGTGGCGGTAGGGTTAGCTAGCTGGTTGTGGTTAGGTGTCGGGTTTAGCATATGGTTGTCTCGTGTGCTACCAGTGCCTGGTTGGCGAGTTTATTCGGGTCACGGCTGAATGGTAGCGCTCGTGTCTGGACGACTGCAGCATGCGGCCCCGTTTCAAATGTTGGCTGCTTTTAGGTTCTCCGCGTTGACCGTGCGCCGTGTGGCCCCGGCCCGCGTGTGCTGGCCCAGGGGCCTTTGGGCAGCTTGGAGAGGGGTGCTTGGGCGAGGTGGGTTGGTAGGGGTGGTGTGGGGGTCAGGGTCCCACGTGGCTGGGGTCATCCCGACCTCGTCCTGCTCCTCCCCCGCTCGCCCCATTTCTCGGAATTGTCAGCAGCGTTTCCCTGGCGGTGCGGGGACTGCGAGCGCCGCCCTCTGGGTTTTTTTTTGTTAACCCTCACGATGATATTCACGCTGCCAAATGAACAATTTTAAGATTTTTTGAATTCTAAGATGTAAGAATGCCCTAATAACGCGTTTAATTTGTCTCCGTTCTGCCGAAATCCAGGCTCCAAGACCCACCCCCCCCCAACTTCACGGTTCGGGTGTCAGATTTGTACTGATCGTCAAGTCGGCGGCGTGAAACTGTTAAGGGCTTCGTTTGTGCAACAATGTTGGTGATCGCTAAACCCCTTGGGGTCACGAGGACTGACCTGGGATGAGAAGGGGCCCCGCTTTTAACATCAGTGTGTTCGTCGGGGAACGAGGTCGGAAGGATGCAGCCGGAATGTCACGCGCTGAGGACCCCGAGGGTCCATCGATCTTGAGTGAGGGTGGTGAGGTCATCCTTGTGAGGGGGTCGATTCCAAATAATGAACTCGTACGGACCACTTGAGGCGCGGTGCAAGCGGCCTCGCGCGGCGAGCTCAGGGATGTGGGAGCGCACCTCCTGCGCCGGTTAAAGCCCATTTGACAGTTGCAGGGAGCGTGAGTGTGTGTGTGTGCACACGAGTGTGTGTGTGCACACGAGTGTGTGTGTGCACACGAGTGTGTGTGTGCACACGAGTGTGTGTGTGTGCTTGTGGGGAGCGGTGGTGCAGCGGTTAGCACCCTGCACTACGAACCCGGCAACCCGAGTTCGATTCCCACTCGCGGCCAACACCATCAGTGACGGTTATCTGAAACTGGTCCTGTGCCTCACCTAGGTCGACTCGGCCTCAATTGAGTACCTGGTGCGGTGCGTAAACATCGCCACTGGGGAGACGGAGACGGCCGGGCGTGGTGCTGGCCAGCCACCACCTCGCGTGCCGTGCCGGCCTTCATAGGTGCTCGCTAACAGCACTTCCCCCAGCAGCAGTGTTAAGGCTATACGGGGGATCTTTGTCTTTGTGTCTGCGTTTGGATTTCACTTCTGGTAGTCTAAGGTGGAAGTGGGCGTTATTTGATCAAAATCGATACTGCTGCTGCTGCCGTTCTTGCAGCCGCAGTATCTTGTGGTGGCTGCTCTTTGATGTGTTTTTTGGGGGGGAGGGAGGGGCGTGGGGGGGGGGCGGGTCGTATCCGCGCGTCGTTGGGGTGCGACGTCCGACGTTTCGCGCCACGTGCTGGAGAGGTGGTTGTTGTGTTTCGTACACGTGAGAGTTAGTGGAGACTTGCCACGTGGCGCCCGGACCTGTTCAGTTTGCGGTGTGTGTGTGAGAGAGAGAGAGAGAAGGATGAAAGGTCCTGTACATACAGGTATAATGATGTCCATTATTCCACGAGATAAAACATTAATCGGGTGGAGAGGGGTATCCGCACGCACCCCCTCTACTGCTAAATTACGCATTGCTATTTAGCGGTGGATCACGTGGCCTTCAATTAAAGTCGCTTTTGTAAACACTTCAGCCATGACCTTTGTACAATGGAGTTTTCATATGAAACGAAACAAATAAGTAGACCTTTTTAAACAAATACAGAAAATGTTACTAACTGGAAATGTGTTCTAATAAAGTTGTATGTTGACTCGTCCTCTGCGTTGTGCTGCCGATTTAATACGGGACGGAGAATGGCAAATCGCACCTGGATAAACCACTCCCCAGGCTTAAATGCATTAATTTCCCGTAGACCCAGAGGCAGAAATTGACACCACTGCAAAGGTAGCCAAATGAATGCCTCTTTAATTTCAATGTAACACGCGTCGGGGCTTTCGCGACCCATATGATGATTCCTAATTTATTTTTTGGTCGATCCCGTAAGTCAAATTCTGGCAAGTGCCTGATGAAGTTGGTTATAGCTACCAGGGAAACGTCCGTGCGTCCTATTTGTGAAATCAACTAAAACTGCCAAAGATTTTTTTATTATACCAGGTCAGGTCCACTGAGCTATGTAGATCTTTTTCAGAAGCGACCTGGCCACAAATGATAGCTCAACGAAGTGGATTATCACGTGGAAACAAAAGCAGCCAAATACTCCATAAGTATATTGATTATACATGTGGAGGGAAAAACCGGAGGACCTGGAGAAAAATCCACACGACCACGGGGAGAAAGACACGGCCTTCTATTTACCCAGGAAGGCCTCCCTCAGTCTCAAGACTCAATTTCAGGAGCATCCCGCCACATGAGGAAGTTTTGCCAGTTCCATGTAATGAGCGTTTGGCTTCGTGTGGCAATTCCACATTTCCATGGCGGGGTATAAACTGATAAAGTGTAGAATATGCTGTGCAGGATAAACCAACTACTACAGAAGCATTGGGCTATTTTTGGCCATCACATCCCACCCCCGAAATACGAATGACGTAATTTATATTTAACCAAGTGACGGGCATATATGGTTACAATGTTGACAATTTCTTGCAGATGAGATCTGAGAGCAAAGCTCGTTGGTCATCACTGTGGAGTGGCTGGGAAGTTTATTTAAAGTCTTACACGTTTTTAAACTCGGACGCGAGCTATATTTAAAACTCGCCCATGGTCGGTTGCAGACAAACCGGGCGCTCTGCTGCAGCCAGGAAGGCGGGCAATGTGCGAGGAACTGGGTCACAACAAACGCGGCTTAAACCATCACGCAAACTCCGGTCATCCTCGCAGAAGCAGTGGCTTTTGGCTGGCCATCGAACAAAGACGGTCGCTGTATTTCCGCGCTTTCAGATGCGTTTCTGCGGCCGTCTGGAACACTCTTCCCTCTGAGATATTAGGAAGCCACTGGAGATATGCACTTTAAAATCTAGATCGAAAACTTATTTCTTTAGAATTGCTTTTTGTGTTTAGTTTGTTGCCCTTCCCGTGCACCTCCAAATAGCACGGTTGGCTACGTACGGTGCGAAAGAAGTTCAGCATACACACGTGGCACAAGATTCTCATGGTGTTGTTTTTGTTATTGGCCTGTTTTAAATAACTCGCTCTGCCCTAACGACTGCAGTGGTCCAGCAGTTGCTTCCAATGGTCCAGGTCTTATATAAGGGTCAGCTCCGGAAGTTGTGTCTCGACACGCAGCCTTTGAGGAAGGAAACTATTATCCAAGATAAGTATTATTTAATTTATTATAAGGCCTGCTATTGCCGCTGCACAAATGTAGACTCACTCTAGCCTGCGTGACAATTCGATTTTTCTGTGCCTCATTTGCTTGGATTTCCCGAACGTTTTTCAGAGTCGGGTCTCTCTGATTTGATCCCACTCGAACTATCACTCAAATCCATTCGCCTCCAGCCCAAAGTTGCCAAGTCTCGCTGGAAAAGAAAAGTAGCACTGCCTTTAAAAACACGAGGCCAACCCCATGTCCGGAGGAAGGGATGGGTCTAAAGAAAAAGGGGCGGGGTCTAAATAAAAAGGGGCGGGGTCCAAAGAGGAAGGGGCAGGGTCTAAAGAGAAAGGGGTGGAGTCTAAATAAAAAGGGGCGTGGTCTAAAGAGAAAGAGGTGGGGTCTAGAAAGAGGGGTGTGGTCTAGAGAGGAAGGGGCGGGGTCCAAAGAGAAAGTACAGATAAAGAGACCTCGAATTAAAACGAGGTTAAAAATAAGTATAACCAGTAAAAACAAAGTTTTTCACTATAAATCCTTTATATGCGTGGCAGCGAACTTAATATAAAGGATTTAAAAATATATTCGCCTGTGGAGGACGCGGGGATCGATCCCGCGACCTTTGGCATGGGAAGCGAGGGCGCTACCAACTGCGCTACTCCGCCACGGCCTGTGGAGTGGTTACGCTCTGGGCTCTTACACTGTGACGTTCAGCCAAAGCCATGAATGAGTTCTATTTGAATATATGTAAAATAAAAAAAAATTGCCTAAAAAGTGTAAAATTTTGGGAATTTTTTTCCACGAACATTAATTGTTTCGCACAACGAGTCTGTGTGGAAAATGTCAGCTCGATTGGATCACGGGAAGTGGGTTAAAAAACGACCGAAAGATTTGCACGGTCGCACGCAAGCAAGCAAGCACGCAAGCAAGCAAGCGAACTTAATATAAAGGATTTAAAAACTCACAAACCGGCAACTCCCAAAAATGTAGTCTGCCGATGAGGACACAGGCCAATAGTTAAACTATAATCAACCAGGAGAGACACAAGCGTGAGATGGAGAAACCAGGGTAGGAAAAGGGAACCCATGTGTAGTGATGTAAATGGATCACTACGGTGCGTAGCACTGAGTGCAGGAAACAAGGAAATATGGGGGCAGAGGTGAGCACACCGTGCAGTACCACAGTGGGTCACTGGGGGCGTGGTACCGGGTGCTCGCAGAAAGAGGCAAAGGAGCTCTACCGACAGAATAGGGAATAGCAGCAACTCCGCCAGCGCAGCGAGTAATTGCCGCAAAATTGGTCACGAGGGGACGTGGGGAGGGCTGCTGGCTGAGGGGGTATGTGAGGACGAGTCACCGGCTCCGGGTGAAGCGCGTGATTGGCCGGGGTGGGGGGTAGGGGGAACAGGTGACCGAGGGGACACGGAGAGTCCCTGAGGGGGGCGTGGTTAAGGGCGGAGCCGGGCAGGAAGCATGTGAGAGGTTATCGGAAACCTTCGGGAACGTTCGAGAAGGGGGGCGTGGCCGAGGGTGGAGCCGGGTCATGCCGAGAGGGATTAAAGGGGAGCCCCGATCGCATATCGGGGCTGTCCGTGGATGAAGCGGAACCGAGGTGCTACGGCTATGCCTTCGACATCGTGGCTGCTCTGACCCGATTGTAGTTATCCCGTGTAGGAAAGAGATCGGTGTATTATAGTCCCGTGGGCAACAAGAGTGAGAGACAGGCGTATTAGTCCCGTGTGTAACGGTGTCGTGTAAAGTATAGAATAAACGTTGTTGCCTCTTCAATAGTGTCTCTGAAATGATTCGCTGCACATGTAGTCCTGGTCTCCGGCCAAACTTGAGCAATGAGTGTCATCCTCGATGCATACCTCATCGGCTCTCAACCCACAACAGCATCAAGTTGTCAACATCAATACAATTACAACCAGGCGTGAGAGGAGTCGTGAGACGAGGGGTCATGGGTGGAAGTTGGTCGACCTACGTTGGTTTCCTGATCCCCTGACCAAACGTGCACCCCAGCTTGGAATGGTACCTCGCTAGGCCTACTTGGGAACCACCATCAATGCGAACACATCAAGACCGCGGAGTGTGGAATGGGCGTGAGTGAGGCACAAGGGGCCGAGGAGGGATCCCGTGGGCAGTCCTCCCCGTCCTAACCACGGTGTCCACCTCTACTCATGACTCTCGACCAGGACACATCACAGTCACCACCACCACCAAGAGCCACCGTGGCGAGATGTTCACTACCTCGCCTGGTATACAAGAGTTTGTTGACGTTCGATCCAGACCCTGACGTCTGTATATTTGGAGTATCTCTCTCTCCTTGTGGTCGTGTGAAGTTTTCTCCGGGTCCTATGGTTTTTACGCCCACATTTAGAATCAAGGTCAGGCGTTTCGAGTATTTGGCTGCTTTAAATGTTCACACGATGATGGTAAGCCACTTCGTTGAGCTGCCGTTTGTGGCCAGGCCGCTTCTGAAAAAGAGATACACAGCTCAGTGGGGCCTTACCTGGTAAAATAAAACGTCAATGAAATAAAACAATAGAGAACACACATTTGTTTTTTTTAAGATTCCTGCTAGTATGACCTCCGATGAGCACGGTTGGCTACGTACGGTGCCAATGAAGTCCAACGTACGTGCATACATGACCATCTCAATCGCTGACAAGGTCCTCATAAGTACGCAAATTGAATTTCGATTTAAAGCTTTCGTGACTGCAGGGATTCATCTTCTTGGTTATTGAAGTCGGCTTTCGTCAACTCTGGATAGGCAGGCGTGAGCCATCTGTGTAACTACCGGACACGTGTGTGTGTGTGTGGGGCGGGTGTGAAGAGCTTTATAGGTCATCGGATTTCTCCAGCAGAATAAATATTCTGATGCCCAGGAGGGCCGACACGGGGGGGGGGGCAGGTGGAGAGGCGAGGCCGACACACGTGGCCGGGAAGCGAGGGAGGGGTGGTGCTGGTGGTGGTACCCCCCGGTGTGTGTGTGTGGGGCGGGTGTGAAGAGCTTTATAGCTCATCGGATTTCTCCATCAGAATAAATATTCTGATGCCCACGAGAGGCGAGGCCGAGACACGTGGCCGGGTAGCGAGGGAGGGGTGGTGCTGGTGGTGGTACCCCCCCCCCCCCCAGTGTGAAGAGCTTCATAGCTCATCGGATTTCTCGAGTATAATAAATGTTCTGATGCCCACGTGAGCCGGGCACGTTGACAAGCTCGCGGGCGAGACGGTGGCCCCTGGAGGCGAGGCGAGGCCGAGACACGTGGCCGGGAAGCGAGGGAGCTCGTGCTGCTGCTGCTGGTGGTGGTCCCCGTGATCTCGACTCAACCTCGGCAGGCCTTGCTGAGGAACGTCGTCGTCGTCGTGAGAGACGACTTAGAAACCAAGGCGTGAGAGAGAGAGAGGCAACTCCGTAATCAGAGGGGGGCCCTTGGGCCTCCTCCTGCCCCCCCAACTCACATGGCCGCTCGCCCAGGCGAGGCCCCCGTTCTGCTCGGGCTCCTGGACGGGCCCGTGCCACCTCGCTCGGCCACCTCGTGGAGCTGCAACAAGATCGGCGGCGAGCCGGTGAGGGAGAGTTTCTAATCGTCGCGTTTGTGAATGTTTAATTTAATGTCTGTGTGGGTTATTTTCGCGAGTAGAGGCGACGGGGAGTGGGAGAGACATGAGGAAAGGGGAGGGTCTGGTCTAGGCCGAGAGGCTCCCGTGTTACCACGGGGAACGCGCGCGTCGTGCGAGTTTAGTTAAAATGTTTGTTGTCAATTGAACACTTCAAATAGGGTCGATTATAAGATGTTATTTTGTGGACGCGGTGACTTCGCGCGAGAGTTAAGTTGGCCTCTGAGTGACGTGGATGCGGCTCGGGGCCAGTGGCGCAATGGATAACGCGTCTGACTACGGATCAGAAGATTGTAGGTTCGACTCCTGCCTGGCTCGGTATTATTTTTACATGTTTTTTTTTGGTGTGTGTTTAAAAAAAAAATCTTAAAGGCATCGTCGTTATTAACATTTATTACATCACAGTACGAAGTCGTTACGTGAAACTGCGCCCGGCGATTTATTCTATTCCCGTTTGCATGAAGTTTCAAGTTTGGTTCACGATGCGTCGAGTCGTACACGCGGCAGCCCGCAGCGCTCCCTGCTGGCTCTGGGGTCGAATTGCAACGAACGGAGGCGCCTGAGAAGTTGATGATTTAAACACATTCCTGCAGAGGGAGCTGGTAGGAACGTTGGGTTGCTCGGTCAATGGCCAGGGTCAACGGCGGCGTGGTGTATTCCGCAAATATGGCCGACTGTGAGGGCGGGCACAAGCCGGCGTGAGTAGGTTAAACGTTGAGTTTTATAAGGGCATCACGGGGTGACCAGCCCCCCCACCCAGCCCTACCCCTCCCACTCCCCACCCAGCCCCACCCTCCCCACCCTCCCCACCCACCCCACCCAGCCCCTCCCCACCTAGCCCCTCCCCACCCAGCCCCTCCCTCCCCACCCAGCCCCTCCCTGCAGGACGGACGGACACAATAATCCCCTGTGGGCTGGTGGAACCAGTGGGTTCCTACCAGTTAAACCGTGATTTTGGTGTTGCTGCTGCTGCTTCGTTGGCAGTGATGCACAAACACCACCACCACCACCAACAATAACAACAACACAAAGCAACACGTTGGTCAATAAAACTTCTCATTTCGTACGGCTGCTGATGTGGATGCAGAGCAACAACTTACAATTCCACATTCACGTGGTCAAACCAGCAGGTAACCGCGTCAGGAGCCAAGTGGAGTAGTGAGTGCATCATCATCACCGTCGTCGTCGTCGCTGTGATGTCTCCTTCTTCGTATTTGTGGATCGGGGCATTGCGTCGTTACGCGTTGTACTTCGGTCTCTGTTCTGGACGACCACAGCCGCACCACCATACCACTGCAGGGTGTTTAATGTCCCATTTGTGCATCAGGGTATCCGCGTCTGCTGCCACGATTTGTGCGGATGCGATTGATGGTGGACCGTAAGCTTCGTGAAAGATCGAATAATATGCTTTGGCGACATTTCAGATAACGGCCCTTCGCAGCACATCTATACGCCAATACATTCGTTTATAAGTGATGCATATTGTACTTATTAGGCCAAACGTGTCGGCCTTTCCGACTAATATTGCGATGCATAATTTATTTTTGAGTCGGTTCGCATAAGTAAAATATCTATAGTCCACCCTCTTCCACGTAAGCATGTACGGTACACATTAACATTTCTAACTTAATGTTTTTGGTTAGATCGCGTCAATATGAATGTGTCGTTAATCCCGCCACCACCCGGCGCAACCAATTAGTAAGGTTTGTCACCAAAGCAAAACGTGACAATTAGTTACTAGTTCAGCACACTGGTGCGTTGGAGAGTAAACCCACTGCGAAATTTACAATTCGAGTACGACGTTTCACCAGATATTACAACCAGCATCATCAGGCGACAACCAGATTTGTGGAGAAATCCTCCTCCTGTTTCAGTCTTAAGTAGAGGAGATAAACGTGATGTCGTCACTTGTGGGCAAGTAATCAACATACATTACGCATGCACATTATGCATGTACATCTTGCCGTTTTTAGGTGCAGGAAATCGCAATATCTTGGCCGCGAAAGCCTATGTCTTAAACTTATATAATCCAACATAATCTTTGATCATTTATGTGACTACATTAACCTCTCGGTATAACTTCCTACCACGTGCTCCTTACATGTCGGCGCACATTTGTGACGTCACACCACTTTACATAAGAATCAGAATATGTGTTTATACTGGAGGAATCCGATGAGCTATAAAGCTCTTTTTCACAGATGTCCCAGTCGGGGCACGAGCTAAGAACGTTACAACAACACAACAAAGACACGATACGAGTGCAAGGTACAGAAAACAAATCACCCAAAAACCCGATGATGCTGATTGCAACTACCAACAAAACGTTTGTAACCAATTGTCAATTAATGGGCTGTGCCAGGTGAAGGAGGGTGTACAACACGCATTTTACTCGCGCGACGTGACCCAAAATAATCAATTATGACTCCATTTACAGGCTCTTTCTCCATAGACTGCTGGTTGAAGGCCTCTCCACTCCTCGCCTGTCAAATGGGTTGTCTGCCCATACGGAGGAGGAGTGACGCTCACAACAACGAGCAGAGCGCCGGGTGGCTAAAACAAAAAAAATGAGTTTTCAATCTAGATTTAAAAGTGCATAGTTCCATTTGGCTTATCGAATATCGGAAGGAAGAGTGTTCCAGACGGCCGCAGAAGTGCATCTGACAGCGAGCGATGCAGTTATTTATTTAGCGAATGCTTTTACACGTGACGTGGAGTGCTGGTCCCACAGCCCTGGAGCCTTAGGCCTGGGTGGGAAGTGTAATTATAGTCACGTGCTGGCCGGGATCGTGACGATTCCGCCAGCTCGCTGCAGCTTTGGCTTCCCCAGACATGGCCGACACGGCCGGCTACTTGTGTGATGCAGTTGCCGTCTTTGTTCAATGGTTAGCCAAAAGCCGCTGCGAGGATGACCGGAGTTCGCATGATGGTTTATGCTCCTTGACTAGACCCGCAAGGTATTGATTGTGGTTCATTTGTGGCAAGCACTTTGTGTATAATCAGTGCGACCTTATAAAAGAGTTCGACCTTGTATATAATTCCGGACCCCTCGTCTCGGTTGCGCACTCTGCAGGACAGCGTGCCCGGCGTGCCGCTGGCGGGACGCACGGCGTGCGGGGCATGCGGCTCCGCACAGACCCTGGTGGCGCAGCTGTACTGCCCGCTGGAGGGCTCGCCGTACCACCGCGCCCTGCACCTCCTCGCGTGCCCACACGCCACATGCTCCACATCCGCTCGAGGGTGAGGCTGCCCGCTGCTCAGCTCCCGCAGCCTGTCTTGCACTATGACTCCCCACCAACGACGAGAATGTGGATTTAGTTTGTGATGTCGAACAAATTATTTGGTGATGCTGTTGCGTTGGCAGTGGTGCACGAGCGCAAATAACACATTTGTCAGTAGCACCATGGTGCTGCGCTGGAGAGATGTTAACTCCCATCGCCTGGTATGCAGGAGGTCATGGGTTCGATCCCGACCTTGACGCCTGCTGTATATTTGGAGTTTGCATATTTTTCGTTGTGGTGCTGTGGATTTTTCTCTGGGTCCTCCGTTTTTTTCCTCAACATTTAGAATTGGCATGCGTTTCGAGTGTTTGGCCGCTATAAATTTCCACGCGATAAGCCGTTTCATTGAGCTATCATTTGTGGCCAGGTTGCTTCTGAAAAATAGCTATGTATCTCAGTGGGCCTTACCTCGTAAAATAAAAATTTATTATAGTTTTAGTAGCCTGAAAAGGCATACAATATATAACGGGTGATGTTTGGGGCAATGGTCCTTCACGGTGCAGGGTGTGCCGTGTAGAAGGGCCGTAGCCCCATGTAAGGCTACAAGGGGATTCTTTGTGTCTCTCTGTGTGTCTGTGTCTCTCTGTGTGTCCGTGTCTCTGTTCTGTTTGCAGCTGGCGAGCGTTACGTTCTCAGTACTTGGAGCCTGCGCGCGCGGTGCCTGCCCCTGCGCCCACACCCCCGCAGGTGAGACGTGCGTGGTCAACTCATTTAATTTGTTACGTTCCTGAGGCAGTTGACCGTGATGAACTCATGTCATGTCGACGGGTCGTTTTCCTGCAACTTTACCGCACTCGGCACTGCTAACCCTACGCCTTTCAGGCCACGATATAGTCACGTTAGAATCCTAAAGACTCTGTGAGTCCCAGGCAATAACGTTGAACTCAGAATCCCAAAGGGGGTTTAGCGTGGCTGTGTGAGTTTCCAGAAATTAAAGTGAACCATAAAAATTTTCAATGTATCTTTAACATTCTCTTCGACTGACGCTCCTTGCTTATTGCCTGACTGCTGATGAGGCAGTGTGTGCCAAAACCAGTCCAGAGTTTGCTTGTCTTGAAACGCTACTGAAATGTTGCACTCCCAGAAGGCTGTGCGGCTGGTGTGTGGTGTAGGAAATACTTAAATTTTTTACATGGAAAGACGTGCATACGAATGAGACGTTGCCTATTTATGTTTTTTATTAATTTTCTTGACAATGACGCTGATGAATATTTTGAGTTGTGCATTGTGACATTTGGCTTGTGTTTATATGTTGTATATATGTGCAGTGGCTGCTCATGTCTACATCCGCGTGCATGTGTTGGTGGAGCAGTGGTTAGTGTACTATGCTGTGAGTATATCCAGCTGAGTTTGACTCCCAACCTCGGATAACACCAGTGGCGAGTAATATTTGAACCGGTCCTGGTCCACCCCTCGCCCCCCCCACCCCGACCCACACTGAGCAACCATGTTGAAGCATGGTCAAGCATCCCCCATGATCTGACGCGGTGTGTGGAGGCGGTCACCCAGCAGCGGATTGCGAAAGCGGGCTACATTGCGCCACGCACGCGTACACCGTCGGCATCGGTCGTGGCGCGCGCTCCCGGTCTGAGCGTCGCACGCGCAACCGTTCCACAGGTGGAGCCTCTGATGTCCACCAAGGACTGGTGCGATGGGGCGGACGACTGGGGCGATGACGTTGATGGGGACGCAGGGGACGCGCCCACGCCACCCGCCCCTCTGCCGGACTCCACGGCCCGCGTTCCCCAGCTCCCCCACCCATCGCCGTCACCGAACCCCGCCATGGAGCTGTGCCCCGGTATGGACGGGCTGTCGCTTGGCGGTGGGCGCGCAATAGCGGCGGCGGCGGCATCGGCGGCAATGCCGAGACCGCAGGAAAGCGGCGACCCAGCACCTCGGCTGCTGGCGTACTTCCTGAACGCGGTGAGCGAGGAGGACTGCGCGGAGGAGGAGGGGGAGGGGGGGGAGGAGGCCGAGCTCACGCAGCACGCTCGCGCGCTGCTCTCCGAGTACCAGCGCCGGGAGGGCAGCGCCGATGGGCTGGTGGCGGCGCAGCAGCGGCCGTGGCAAGGGTGAGTGGATCTCCGAAGCGTCGTTGGGTGTGACACGCCGGTGACTATGGTTCACGGCGGTGAGAGAGCGGTTGGTGTTCATCCGCCCCGGTGATTACCGCGTCGATCTCCGATGCCGGGAAGCACTTGTTGACGCTCACGCGGCGAGTGTGAATGAGTGTTTTGCGAGCGTTGCAGACGATTGTCGATGCTGAGCCTGCGGACAGTGGCGGTAATACACATTCGGAGGCCTGTGTTCAACTGCTGGCTGTGTGCGCTAGGCCTCTTAAGGATTCGCTCCGCTCGTGATTCAATGAATTGTCTCACAATTCGGAGTCGTGATTCAGATCAACAATCAATTCCATACTTCAGAATCTTTATTTAGACTGGAGGAATCTGATGAGCTATGAAGCAATTTTTCGCAGATGTCCTGTATGGTCGGATCACGAAGTTACAACAGAAATCAGAAAGTTGCATTGTGGCGATTGTAGCGCATCTTAAGTGCATGCAGATATCCCTGGAATATTTGTTACATACCACATTTAGGAATAAAAACAATAATCGACTCTCACATGTGTGATTGGAATAAAAACGCAATATGCGCACCACACACAAATATAAATATCCCCCCCGCCCCCCCCCCTCCCGTGTGGCCTAGGCTGTTGGGAAACGTGGTCCTAGTGCGCACCACATGCACACGGACAAAGGTCCCCCATGTGGCCTTAACAGACTATTGGGGTCATTGCTGTTAGCGAGCACCAATGAAGTGGGTGGCCAGCACCACGCCCAGCCGCCTTTGTCTCCCCAGTGGCGATGTCCATACATCGCACCAGGTACTCATTTGAGGCCGAGTCGACCTAGGGGAGGCCCAGAATCTATTCAGAAAATCGTCACCGGTGTTGTTCGTGAGCGAGGAATCGAACTCGGGTCGCCGGGTTTCGTAGCGCGAGCGCGCTTACCGCTAAACCGCTGCTCCCCCCGCGGTTACGCACACGGAGACACGCGTCGTTTTGACCTCACCACGGGAAAAAATGACCTCGCACCCAGCAGTGACAGCGGTGGCGGCAGCGGCGGGGTTGGTGGAGCGCGGGAGGAGTACGAGCCGGCGTGTGCACGCCACGGCGACCGCCTCTTCCTGAAATTCATGAAGCGGACGGCGCGGTGCCCTCGCCAGGTGCTGAGGTGAGCGGCCGCCACGGTGACGGGGTCAGGGGGGGCCTGGTAGGAAGGGGGGCAAGGGGGGCCTGGTGGGAAGGGGGGCGAGGGGTGGAGGGGGGGGGCAGCCACAAGACCACATGTCACCAGGTAAAATTCTAAATAACGTTGCGTTGTTGTTGCTTCGAACCGAATCATCCGGAATGCGTTCAATTTTGCCGGCGGTCTCGAGAGCAAAGCACGTCCGATTTAGCATGGGTGGTTACGTACGGTTCAAAAGAAGTTCAACATCCAAACATCGACTCATACAAAAACCCATAGACTCACACAGAGACCAATAGACTCACAAAGAGACCAATAGACTCACAGAGATCCATAGACTTGCACAGAGACCCATAGACTCATCACACTGAGACTAGTTGTCCATCCCCCGCATCTCCGATTAGCACGGTTGATTACGTACGGTTCAAAAGAAGTTCAACATACACACATGCAGGGGGTGAGCCCGGTTTGTTCTTGGGTTGGAAACTGCCTGGGAGAAGCAGGGGTTCTAGTCTTGGTGGCAAGCAGCTGGCAGCGTGGGTTTATGCGAGCGAGCGAGTCGAGTGAGTCACGTTTGTCGTCCTCTGCCGCCCGCCCCCACCCACCACTCCCCACCCCCGACGTGCGCAGGTATTCGTGGGGGGGAGAGCCCCTGTACGTGAGCGCCCCCGACCCCCACCTGACCGCGCCCCCAATGCCGTGCCCACTCTGCGGTGCCCCCCGCGTCTTCGAGATGCAGCTGATGCCCGCGCTCGTGTGGCAGCTCAGGGGGGCCGAGGGGACAGGTGAGGGTGGTGGGGGGGAGGGGGGGGGCGGCCTGTGTGGACACAATTATGTTTACCATGGCTGGGAATGGAACCCGGGTCGTCATCGGGTCTGTAGAGCAGTGCACGAATCACTCTCTCCACGTTCACATCTCTCGGCAGCCATTCCCTACCTCCTACGTCCATTGTAACCGTGCAGCCCCGATAATTACATCCGTCACTCGTGGTCTCTGCATTGGGATTTTTATTTCTGATTTCTGTCTCATTTGTGTTCAGTCCGCTTATTTCCATCGCTCTCTCACATACTTGTGATCAACAAGAACCGCCTTTTGCCGCTAAGTGCCGGTGACGTGACCATGTGGCTTGTGCCAGGCTATGTGGACTTTGAGGCCGCGTTGACAGGAGGTCATGGAACAGACCCAGGTGTCATGGGTTGACTGGCAGATGCACCACCAGCTCACCACTGTCCCAACTTACGTTTAATCTGTCTGGCGCTCCGCTCGTTGTTGTGAGCGTTGCGCCTCCACCCTCTGTTGCTGGAGGGCGACTGCCTGTAACTGCCCAGGAGCGTCCTTCACGAGCTTCCTCCACAGAGGCCGATCTTGACACCGCTGGTACTGGCCATCGGCATGTCCACTCACCTCTAGCCCTTGTCGTGCCTGTTTAGCCCCTTCTATCTGGCCAAACAGAAGCTACTTGGGCATGCGGTGGCTGGGCATGCAGGCACACACACAAAGACAAAGATCCCCCTATAGCCTTAACAAACTGTTGGGGCACGTGCTGTTAGCGAGCACTTATGAATGCCGGCACGGCACACGAGGTGGGTGCCCAGCACCATGTCCAGCCGCCTTTCTCTGCCTAGTGGCCATGTTTACACACACCACACCAGGTACTCATTTAAGGCTGAGTCGACCTAGGGGAGGCCACGAACCGATACAGATAATCGTAATTTGGTCTTGGCCGTGATCAGGAACCGAACCCGTGTCGCCGGGTTCGTAGCGCAGAGCCCTAACCGCTACACCACCGCTCCACACACTGAGACACGCACACACAACGGTGCTAAAACTCAACTCCCACTCCCCCTGCGTTGCCTCGCAGACTCCGTCCCGGAGTTCGGCTCCGTCCTCGTCTTCACGTGCGCACGCAGCTGCTGGGCCGAGGCCGGTGGGGGCGTCCCCTGTGAGGAGGAGGTGCGGTTTCAGCCGGACCCGGACCAAGGCCTCTTTCAGTGACACCGCCACGGCCACCGGGGGCACGACGAGAGCAACGTCGGGGCAACGACGTTGCCAGCAACAACCACGATTGCCACGTGCGACATTGGAAACGTAGTCGTCGCTGCATTGCCTCCACCACCACCACCACGACTGCTGTGAGCCACTGTGTAAGCTTTCGTCGTCAGCCTTGCCCCGGGACCAGCGTGGTGAAGCGTCGTCAATCCCCACAACCCCGCGCGGTGTGGACAGGCCTGCATCCAGCAGTGGACTGACGATGGGTCGTCGCTGCGACGTGGTGCGGCGGTGGCCTCGCGTGACGGGGCTCTGCGTTACGACGAGCCGTGATTGGTCTGTGGAGCACATGGCCTCGGGCAGTCACGTGACCCCGACTCTTCTAAATAAAACATTTAACTCATTCATGTTGTCTGAGTCGAACTTTGTCCTCCGCTAGCTTTGTTAACGCGAACAAATGTTCGTTTGCCTGATGGGGTACAGATTATCACCAACTCTGTTGGGCTTTGCTCATCATCATCGTCATCATCACCATCAGGCTTGTTCTACCCACTGCTGGATGAATGCCTCCGCACTCCCTAACCATCCCGCGATGCCATGATCCATCTCGCTCCCTCTGCGTGAGCTGATCCTTCGCTCCATCTCCGTGGTGGCGGTCGTGCCGCCCAACCTCCTTGCCACGCTGCGGGCACGTTCCCCACACCCGTCGCTAGCCTAAAATTGAAAAACAAAAATTTTGTTACCTTATGAGGCCCACTGAGCGACCTGGCCATAAATGATTTCTCAACGAAGTAGCTCATGTGGAAATTTATAGCAGCCAAATACTCTTAACACATGTTTCTAAATGTGAAGGGAAGAACCGGAGGACTGGGGAAAAAAATCCATGCGACCACGAGGAGAGAGACACGCAAACTCCAAATATTTAGGCGTCGGATCGGGATCGAACCAACGACCTCCTGTGTCCTGCCCACGGCGTGTGCTGCCTACACCCCCGTCCCTACCCTAGACGGTCAGAGTGAAATGGGTCAATGGAGAACCTGGACGTGAAGGAAAATATTAACGCTGAACTGCGTGAATGCGGTGTGAAAAAAAACTGCAGCAGCAGATGGAGCGTGGGCCAAGTGGTGTGTTTCCGCATTCTTGAATCTCGTGCAAAGTCTCACAAATCGCAGTCGGGGTGGAGCGTGCGTCCATCACGGCTCATCCTCATTCCCTCGTCTCCCTTCTGCTGGAGGACACGGGGCAAGAAACATCATCGGCAGTAGCGGCAGTAGCAGCGGTATTGTAATCGTTCACAACAGCAGTGTCAACATCGGTAGCAACAGCGCCTTTATCATCAGCAGCAATGACAGCATCGATATTCGTAGCAGAAACTTCTGCTGGCAGCAGCAGCAGCGACTGAATTAACATCGTGAGCATTAACAGCATAATTGTCAGCAGCAACAGCGGCGTGAGGATCAACACCATGTTACAAACGGCCAGGGGATTAAACCAGCGGTGGAGTGGTTTGGAGCGATGGAGGCAGCGAGGAGAAGGACTTGTGGAGATGCCGGCGAGCAGCGCTGTGGCCTCGAGAGGAGGAAGGCCAGAATGGAGGATGTGAAGCATGGGGGAGGAGCTGGGGGAAGCGAGGGGTAGAGAGCGGGAATGGAATCGCAGGAGCGAAGCTTCCATGTGGCGGTGGAGGAGTGGAGGAGGTTGAGAGGAGCTGGATAAGCGCGTGTGGGACTGAGAGGAGTATGTATGGATGTTGAACTTTCGCACCGTACGTAGGACGACAAACGAGACACAAAACGCCGTTTTCAAGAAATTCGTTTTCAAAGGAGGAAGAGTGGGTGAGCCGAGAAGGAGCTGTATGTACGCTGGACTTTTTTTTGCACCGTACGTAGCCAACGGTGCTAATCGGAGGTGCGGGCAGGAGAGCAGAAACAACTGGGATGGACTGCGGCGGGAGGAGCTGACGAGGAGTGGTGGAGATGCCGCAGGGGAGCGAGGCGGCTTGCCGTTCACCTGCTTCTCCTGCCCAGGTGAGATGGGCGAGGTTGGTGAGCCGGGTGTGATTGGTGAGCCGGGTGTGATTGGTGAGCCAGGTGTGATTGGTTAGCCAGGTGTGATTGGTGAGCCAGGTGTGATTGGTGAGCCAGGTGTGATTGGTGATTGGTGAGCCAGGTGGCCCGGGCGAGTGTGAGGAACGGGCCCTGTGACCCCGTGGCCACGTGGCCCCACAGGTGGCGCGTTGCGTTGCGTGACGGACGGACCGACTACTTGCTCGTCTTATCTTCCTGAGTGCGAGACATAAAACGAGCGAGGAGCACGGCCGTCCGCCACCTGGAACCCGCCCCCCAATCCTCTCGCCCCCCCCCCTCCACCACCAACCCCCCCCCCGCATCAGGCCACCTCAGTCTCTCAAGGAAGACCTCTCCAGCTCGCATTGCGCTGTGTTTGGCCGGCAGGTGGCGTGAGACGTGCGGGGTTGAGGGCTCGTGGGGGAGAGATCGAGGGCGGTTAGGAGGAGGGAGGGAAATGTCGAATATTTCGAGGTTGTTTTGTGTAACCGGGTGGGAACGCAAGAATGCAGGTGTGTTCTCAGCCCGGGGTGACGCGGAGCCCCTGGGGGTACGAGAGGCGATGTATGAATGTGTGAAATTATATCGTACCTGAGAGTCATTGGCGAATAATCGCGTGTGAATCTGCCAAATATAAAATAACTACGATAACATTTACATCCACGTGGTAACCTAGAACGATTTGAACGATATTCATAAAGTCACTGACCGTCAACAATGTTGGCGGTTTCCAAGAGTAAGCAGCGAGCACAGTTACTTAGCTAGTTAGGGATTACCTCGTCAAATGAACAATTGGTTAAAATATTGTTAATCATTATCCGAATATTGACATTTCTCAGAAACATGTTTGGGTCGGGCGAGGTGTGAAACAAAACTCAACAAGGTGGTGGGGGAGGGGGGTACACGCACAGTAGGCAAGACAATGTTGAGAACCACACTGCACAAGAGAACCAGAATGAGTCTCGTTTGCAAGAGTGACTCTGGGCCGTGATTTTGCCACTAGGGGGCAATGATTCCTGCTCCTGCTGCTGCTACTCTGTCTGATCCCCCAATCCAGTCACTTGTTGGGCTGTCATTTTGGAATGTTGACGGCGGCACACAATGGCCCCCTCTTCGCGAACGACGTGCAGTGGATCGTACGGCGCGTGTTGGCGCGATTAATGTTACGCGCCGCAGTCATCACCGGGGCGGCTACCGCTCGACTCGACACCGTGAACCTTGTCGCGGTAAGTGGCCGAACGCGCTACCGCTGGGCCGTGTCACCGTCCAATTAATGTCGGTGTACACTTCACGTGGCCTCAAGGTGCACATAGCCTGGCACAAGCGTCGTGGTAACGTCACCGCCACTGAGTGGCGAATGGTGGTTGTTGATGTACAAGTACCTGTGATGGTGTACGCTAATTAGGGTGCCGTGGTAACGAGATGTTAACTTCCTCACCTGGTATATAGGAGGTCGTGGGTTCGATCTCGATCCCTGCTGTATATTTGGAGTTTGCGGTGTCTCTTTCTCTCTCCTCGTGGTCGCGTGGATTTTTCTCCGGGTCCTCCAGTTTTCCCCTCCACATTTAGAAACGTGCGTTTAGAGTATTTGGCTGCTATAAATGTCTACATGATAAGCCACTTCGTTGAGATGTCATTTGTGGACAGGTCGCTTCCGAAAAAGAGCTACATAGCTCAGGGTGCCTTATCTGGTAAAATAAAAAAACTAGTTTAGTTTTTAGTTTACGTTTACGTACCTGGTACGTGTCATGCACAATGAGCTGACTTTGGCATGAACCTTGCGACCCGAGTTCCATTCCTGCTCATGGCAAATACGTCCCCATGGCAAATACGTCCGTATTTGCCATGGGGAATAAGAGGAAAGGATGGAGGGAGCACAGGGGGTCAGGAGAGATGAGGAGAGGAGGGGGAAGAGGCTGGACGGAGGAGCAGCGTCTGTTCTTACAGTGGGCGGGGGGAGGGGGGAGGGCTTCAGAGTGGGAGTGACCACGTAGAAGTCACGTGGTTTACGGGAGATTTGTACACGTGTGTGTGTGCGTGTTCACGTACGTGGGGAGCGGGCGTGTAGCGGTTAGCGCGCGATGTGACAAACCCGGCGACACGAGTTCGATTCCCACTCACGGCCAACACCAGTGACAATTATCTGAACCGGTCCTGGGCCTGCCCTATGTCGACTCAGCCTCAAATGAGTACCTGGTGCGGTGTGTGCAAAACATCGCCACTGGGGAGACAAAGGCGGCCGGGCGTGTTGTTGGCCACCCACCCCCTCATGTGCCGTTCCAACCTTCATAGGTGCTCGCTAACTGCACTTTCCACTATAGTCTGAGGCTACACAGGGAATCTTTGTCTTTGTTCATCTACGCGGGGAGCGGTCGTGTAGTGGTTAGCGTGCTGTGATTGGAACCCACTCACGGCCAACACCAGTGACGAATATCTGAACCGCTCCTGGGCTTCCCCTAGGTCGACTCAGGCTCAAATGAGTACCTGCTGTGGTGTGTAGACATCACCACTGGGTAGTCAAAGGCGGCCGGGCGTGGTGTCTGCTACCCACCCCCTCGTGTGCCGTGCCGGCCTTCATAGGTGCTACTCGCTAACAGCACTTGCCCCAACAGTCTGTTCAAGGCTACACGGGGGATCTTTGTCTACCCGTACCCGTGAGCGAGTGCTGGTGGTGCGCGTTGTCGGGGTTGGAGGTGACGCGTGGAGGCGCCCTCCTGCCTCTTCTCGCCTCCACGTGGAATCCCTCGTGGAGGTTCACAGTGACGCAGAAGAAAGAGACCCCCCCGGGTCGGTCTGCGGTGCACAAAGGGGGCGAGGTGATGATGGTGATGATTAGGATGGTGATGGTGGTTTTATGATTATTGTCGTGGTGTGATGACGATTGTGGCACTAGTGGTAATTTTTGTGGTGTGATAATGATGATTGTGGTGTGATTGTGGTGCGTGATAAGTACGATTGTGATGATGTTATGATGATAATGATAGTGGTGTGATGACGATTTTGGCACTAGTGGTCATTTTTGTGGTGTGATAATGATGATGATTGTGATGTGATTGTGGTGCGTGATAAGTACGATTGTGACGATGTCATGATAGTGGTGTGATGATGATGGTGATCATGATTGTTGCACGAGTGGTGTAATGGTGATATCAATGAAGTAGTGTAACGATGTTGACGAGTGTGGTTGTGTGATGATTTCAATGGCGTGGAATTGACACAGACGATGATGATAGTCGTATGATGATGATGATTGTAGTAGTATGATGATGAGGCTGATGATTACAATGGGTGGAAACAATGTTGGCAATGGCGTTGGTAATGCACACGACGATGATGGCGACAGCCGTGTTGATGGTCTTACTGCTGCTGGTGGCAGTGGCAGTGGTGGTGATAGGGATGTCCATGGTGATGGTGATGGACGGTAGAGGTGATGGTGGTGGTGCACGTGTTGCTCTTGATTATGAAGATGATGGTGGAGGTGATGGTGATGATCGACGTGATGGTGGTGGTGTTCGTGGTGATGTTGATAGACCTGGAGGCCACGATGCCCTCCGTAGATCATCAACGACGGAGGATCGCTCTTTGAGGTTGACCAGCACGGGCGACTCATTGAGGGAGATCAGCATGGCCGTGACCCCGATCTTGTCGAAGTTGGGCGGGTTCATCTGGTTGACCACCGAGTCCTTCACCACTGCCACCACTGTCGACAGGACAGAGGAGGATAGCAACCAATGCTCCCTCACTCGCTCTCTCGCTCGCACAAAGACAAAGGTCCCCCTTATATCCATGACATTGTTGGGGCAAGTGCCGTTAGCGAGCACCTGTGAAGGTCAGAACGGCGCACGAGTTGGTGGGGTGGCCAACACCACGCTTGGCCGCCTTTGTCTCCCCAATGCCGATGTTTACACGCCACAAAAGGTACTCAATTAGGACTAAGTCGAGTTAAAACTGAGCCAACCCAAGTGGTGGATCTCGGGTCGCCGGGTTCGTGGTGTATTTCGTCCATGAGACAGGGTCAGATGTGTCACTTGTCGGTACCACCTGAGGTGGCATCCCGTTAGTGGTTCCAGCTTTAGATTGTGGCCAATAATAGTGAATTGTGTGGTAATTGCGTGAAATGAGTGGTGTCATCATTGACCCAATAAATGCATGAGTACGACGAACGTTTTGCTACACTGGGTGGTACCTATTTCGTTTATTCAGTCAGGGGGAGTCACGTGGAGCCACTGAGACCCAGGGTGGAACCACGTGGAGCTGCGTGGAACAAAATCAACCGCACCGTACCCTGGTCATCCATACTCGGTCTCCCGTCCTGACCTGTCCGCCCTCGCTTCTCTGGACCACGCGCCTGGACGAACTCCATCTTCTCGTGGAACACAAAGGACCACGCGCTGCAAGCAGCAGGGGCGATGTCGCTCCTCCAGCCGCTCCTCCTCCGTCTTGTGCAACTAGATGGGCCGCCCCACCAAACTCGCTCTCCATGTTTGCCATTCCTGGGGGGCACACGGGAAGGGCAGGGGCACCTGGGGGAGCACAGGGGGGGGGGGGGCCTGAGGGTGCGACGATCCCAAGAACGACCGCGTGTATAAGTGCAGAGCAGTGGCACAATGGTTAGCGCACTGCTCTATGAAACTGACGACCCGAGTTCGATTCCTTCTCATGATCAACATCAATGACGATTATCTGAACCGGTCCTGGGCCTCCTCTAGGTCGACTCAGCCTCAAGTGAGTACCTAGTGCGGTGTGTAAATATTGGCACTGGTGCTAACCACCCACCCCCTTGTGTGCCATACCGGTCTTCATAGGTGCTGCTCGCTCTAACATCACTTGCCCCAACAGTCTATTACATCGATACGGGGGATCATTGTATGGAAAATCTGAACTCGTCCTGTGCCTCCTTGAGATGTACCACCAAGCACGCGGTTGTTGTGAAACAATTCCTGGTTTTCCAGTTGAGTTGCAATGACAAATCGATGCGTGAAGGTTGCTTACTGTGCCGGTTTGCGCTGCTGTGCTGCTGTGCCGCGTGTTGTTCAGCACCCATGTACGACGTTTTAGCTCCGCGTGCTGGGAGCGTCTTTCAGGAATCGAAAGCGTCCCTGAAGAATATCGTGAAAGTGATTCCAGCAATGTGGAGCGAAACGTCGGACATCATGCTGAACAACCCAAAAAAAAACCATTGCAAACACACACTGTCTCTGTACCGCGAGAATAAATTACGATCAATCACCCCACTTTATACGAATATAAAAAAAATATATAACAAATCTGTTCTCGTCAACTTTGTTCCAAACTAATTTTTGCTTCTAAGTTGTAAAATAAATTCTATATACCGGTGATTGTTTGTCCTGGTATTTAGAAAATGCCAAGGTAAAGAGGTCATCACGGCCAATGTCATAGACTACACTACACTTCGCTGTTGTTACAAAAGTCCCCACCCGACCTACACAAATCTTAAAGTCTCACCGTCATCATCATCATTATTCAATTCTGGCTTCAGCAATGTTCGTTGTGACACAGTTGGCACGTCCATCAGTGGACCACTATTGCAGTCTCACCGCCACCTCCACCACCACGTGGCTTTCAGATATTCACATTGCTTGGCGATCTCCGTAAGGCCAAATATCACGCCCCTGAATGGGCAACATTTATCGTACGAAGAAAACAAATCATGAAAAAAAAGTATCCTTCCGATCGATTTTTGTTTCTCCAAACTCATTTAACTCAAACAAACAACACTTATTCAACCACCACAAACCAATTGTTAACCCAGTCGACTCATGCCCTCGCACGTACACACGCGTGGATGACGCGTGCCACTCGCGCGCTCATCACCCGGGGTAGCCGCTGCTGCGACTGAGATCTCGGGGCTCGCCCAAGACCACGGGGCAGACCCCCTCGACCCAGGCGACCCCCCCCCCCCCCCCTCAAGGAGCCCTCTTACCGGCGCTGGTCGTGGTTCAGAGTTGGCCACGGGCCTGGCACCGCGTGCGCCTTTATATCCACTTTCACTGGGAGGGAGGTCGGGCACGGACGGCGGTGGTGATAGGGAGCTGGGGGGGGGGCGAGGTGTGTTGGGCAGGGGGAGGGGGAACACGAGAGCCCCCCTCGCAAAAGGGGCCCGCACAGTCATTTTGGTGGCAGTGTGACCTCGCCTTTTAGGGGCACGAGGGGGCCCCGTATAGAAATTCCTGTTCCGCTACCCCCCACCCCGCCACCCCAATTCATCCCCTCCCATCCCCACACCTCCCCAGCCCCGCTGATTGTATCACCCTCAGGGGGTGGAGGGCGATGGGGATAGGCACGTGGCGAGGGAAGCGAGCGGCGTTACCGCGCGGAACAGCGAGCGCGACCGAGGGGTTTGTGAGCTCCCCTCTCGCTGATGAATGACTCTGGGAGAAGCCACTGGCGTCCTTGCCTGCGCGCTGTAGTAGCTGCTAGCGGGGTCATGGGTTCCACCACGATGAGCCATCGACTAACCGGGGATCATCGACTAGGAGGGGTGGGCTCCGGGTGGAGGACATTTGTAGCCGAGGTTACGCGGCAGGGCAGTGCAGAAACAAATACATGTTGTACCGTACTTCGATGTCTACACCGATGTGGATCCTGCCTTCAACGCTCATCAACAGTGCAATTCAAGTATTGTTTATCGAGTATATGAGTAGGCTGGTCAGGGTTTACCAAGGGCATAGCGCCACCACCACCACTTTTCACCCAGTCAACTTGAGAGCACAGACATGCATTTACTTATGTATCTATCACTCATGACCCGCACGGCGTGTGCGGGAGGGTAGGCCTTCATCCAGCAGTGGAGTGGAAAAGAGGGTTGTTTTACACGTCTATGCGGGCAGCAGTCGATGTATTTGAATGAATAGGCCAGTCGCTACAGAATTGACTCTGGATAGTGCTGGGATGGGCGACCTCCATATGTAAAACAGAGGCTGTCGGATGATGCTGCGGGGCTATGTTGTAGGCAGCAGAGGGCAGTGCAGATACAATCTATTGTTGTACTGTACTGCTACGCTCCCCTGTCCATGCCTCCCCACCTTAATCAATGTGAAACTGATTGGCCTGCGTGCTGAAAGTGTTGTCAAACTTCCCGCATGACCGGCACGGCGTGGACACGATGACTGCACCCAGTGGCAAGGTTTGCAAAGAGCTGTGGATTCCAGAGCCTTCTGGAACGTGGAGCCCACGTGCCCGCGCGTTATTGGGTACATTGAGAACATTAAATCCGTGCTTGCGAAATCATCCAATCCTGCCTTTTAACGTTTACGTCCCTTCAATTAAATAAATGCTTTACACAAAAACACATTTACATATATTCTTTGGGTCTTTCGGTAAATTCACGTCGATAGGTTCAAAGAAAATATCAAAAAATAACTGACAAATATTTTTTTGTTATTTTTTGTAAATACCAAAAAAAGTGTAAATAACAAAAAACTAGGTTTTTTTTTGTTATTTATTGTTATTTTCTTTGAACCTATCTACGTGACTTTACCGAAAGACCCAAAGAATATGAATTCCTGCAGGCACGAAAGCTTTATGTTAAGATTTTACATCAGCTAAAGCCTTCCGTAAACCACGTGACCTTTGTGTGGCCACGCCCACTCTGAATCCCTCTCCCCGCCGCCCAGTGTGAGAACAGACGCCGCTCCTCCGTGCCGCTCACTTCTGGTCACTCCTTCCTCCCCTCTTGTATGTATGTGTGTTAAACTTCTTTCGCGCCGTACGTAGCCAACCGTGCTCGTTGGAGGTGCTGGGGAAGGACAACAAACGAAACACGAAAATCAGTTATAAAGAAATTCGTTTTCAAAACGTCTTCTTCTTTCGTACGGCTGATGTAGATACAGAGCAACAACTACAATTTCACATTCAGGTGGTCAAGCCAGAGAACCGCGTGAGGAGCAGCGGAGTGTATCGCTGTGACGTCTCCTTCGTATAAAACTAATTTCTCATCACCACGAGCACCACCCTCTCATCCCCGACATGTCGGCCCGGTCATTCGGTTTGCATGTCTCTCTCCCCGTGGTTGCGTGGATATGTGTCTGGGTTATCAGGGGTTTCCCTCCACATTTATAATCAACACGCGTTTAGAGAATGTGGCTGCTTTAAATTGCCACACGATCAGCCACTTTGTCGCTGATAAAAACGAGCTATATAGCTCAGTGGGCCTTACCTGGTTAAATAAAAATCTATTCTTTTTTACTCTACTTCCCTACCCGTGGTGTACCACCGGAACAAATTTGTATACAGTTTTGTTTCACTTTATTCCATTGTGCGGAAGCCTCTGGGTCCGTGCTTGGTGGATGTTTAATTGTATTGGGCTTTGGTAAAATCCTATAATCCGCGGAGTGATGAACGATTCTACGCTTCTTACCCGCGGGGTAATAATTTGCAGGTAACCCCACGAATAATAGGACCAATTTCCCCCCTAACTCCGCTTATCCGCGAGAACATCGCTGCGCATTGTGTGCAACATCGCGGATAATAGGAATTTCGGCCGCGGATAATAGGAGTCGAGGGTAATAGGGCGGCGGATTAGAGGAGTTAATGTGTGTATATTATTGAAATACTCTATCACAACCGTTAGGGGAATGTTATTTGTAGCGTGGATCGTTGCATCACGGGACCGTGAGGAATCGTGAAGGCGTGGGGAGGCCTTCATCCAGCAGTGGACAGATCATGTCTGATGATTTTTTATTTATTAAAGTATTTCACCTGGCTAATCTATTTCTCGAGATGGGAACACCTTATTTGCAGAGTGCGGTCCAGGGCGTAGATTGACGCACATACACAGCACAACGCGATCAATTTGCAGCACGTTCGGAATGCGGCTGCTCGGGTGTTAACCAGAACGCCTTCTTCACATCATGTTACACCCGTTCTGGCCTCCCTGCACTGACTTCCAGTTTCACATAGAATACTGTTTCACATCCTATTGTTAACTTATAAAGCAGTGAACCATGCTGCCCCAGCCTACATCATTGACATTGCTGCACCCCCATATGTCCCATCAAGGTCCCTAAGATCTGGGGATGCTGATCTTCTCTCTATTCCCAGGTCAAGGTTTCGGTCTATGGGTGACCCGAGATTTTCCCCGTGTAGCCCCCAGGCTATGGAACGCTCTTCCACGTGACATAAGCGATCTCAGATCTATGTGGACATTTTTAAAATGCGCCTTTAAACCTATTTATACGTTTCCGTTTATTAAACTTTTAGTTAATGTCGTAAATGATTCCTAAAATGTATTTATAGTATTGTTTTTATGCTGAGTGTCTGCTGCTGCTGTGTCCTGTACAGCGCTTTGATATCCTTGATGAAACGCGCGATATAAATGTAATACATAATTATGAATAATCACCACGGATACGAACATTTAAAATCTAGACCTGATTTTTGTTTTGTCAAACACAGTTGTGCATGATGATGATGATTTGATTGTATGTGCCATGAGAGGTGATGAGGGCAGGGGTCAACGTTGGCGCATGGTCCAACGGTTCCAACGTTGGCCCAACGTTGGCTCAACGTCGACCCAACCGTGGGCCAACGGTTCCATCGCAGGCCCAACGTTGACCAACGTTGACCAACGGTTCCAACGTAGCCCGAACGTTGGGTCAACGTTGGACCAACGTTTCCATCGCAGCCCAACGTTGGCCCGACGTGTCGCTGGCCATGCGGAAGAGGGGCGCTCGCGCGCGCCCCGCCCCGCCCACCCCTCCCGAGAAGTCGCTTCAACAAACGCCCCCGAGGCTCGCCCGTCGTTGATTGGTCGATCCTCGACACCGACGCCTCCCACCCCCCACACACCCAATCCCGACGGCGCGCGCACGAGGCCCGCAGGGCGAATTCCAAATGCGACTCCGTGCGCGCGAGCCGGGAAGGTGACGCTACAGCTATGGCCGCCTACCAGTCCCTCAAGCTGTGAGTCGCCGGGTTTCTCTCTCCCCTCTCGCCCTCGTTTCTCACTCCAAGTTGAGCCGCGGGTCTAAACTCCTCGAGGTTGCGCGGAATTTTACCCCGCCTCCCTCCGTGGTGCTGACATTTGATGGGTTGTTTTTGTTTTTTAACGGCAACACCCACAGTCGAGAACACCCCCGGGTTCGCCTGCCGATGTTGCCGGCTTCGACGCGCGCTGACGCGGCCGGGCCGCTAGGCAAGACCGGAGGCTCGGGCGTGCGGCCTTGTGCCGCTGCTAATAATGATGCCGATGCGGGTGTTAAACAGCTAATCCGCATTCCCCCTTTGTCTCTAAGTTATCCCCCTTTGTATTTGAATGTCATGTCCTTCGCATTGTCGATTCGTATTTAAGTGTTATTGTACCCTTGCAAGTTGCGTGATAACGTTTGCAATTAGAATATCCAGGTGCCAACGTTGAGTAATTGGGTTGTACGTGCACAGCACGTCATGTCAAGGCGCTGCCGATGACGGCCTACACCCCACCCCCTTCCAACGCCTTGCGGGCCGTGAGGGATCTTTAACCATACTTCACCACGTTGGTCATTGCGGATCGGTGAATGGGGCGGGTAGGCACAGGACAGGTGCTGAGGCGTCGCTCGCCACTGATGTTAGCCGTGCCTGGGACGCGTTCTGACAGCCCGCTGTCAGTTCGTCCGCAGCGTGAAGGGCTCTCCACCCTGTGTGTTTGTGGGGGTCATGCCTACTACTAAATGTTGGTGCAGACATCGGTGCAGAACGGCAATGGAGTTCGCTGTACTGCCCTCTGCTGCACGCGGCGGCGATGGCGCCTGTGTTGATGCTTGGTGGTCAAGTCGCCTGCGCTAGACAGGCTCAAGATTCATATTCTTAGGTTTTTTCGGTAAAGTCACTTAGGTAAAAAAATTTAAATTAATAAAAATAAAATAAAAATCACGACGTTTCGGAGGCAACACAAGCTTCCGTCTTCAGATGGAACCGTCACAGCACGATAGCTGTATTAAGTAAAGGCTCGATTCTGCTTCGCTCCTGGTATCTGACGAGATCCGGGCGCGTTCTGCGTGGTTTGGTTTATCCCCTCGTGTCATGAGTGCTGATATTTATTTTTAAATGTAATCCGCTTAATGCTTGGGCGCCACGCTGGCGAGATGTTAAATATCTCGCCTGGTGTATAGGTGGTCGTGGGTTACATCCCGACCCTGACGCCTGCTGCTGTATATTTGGAGTTTGCGTGTTCTCTCTCTCCCCGTGGTCGCGTGGATTTTTCTCCACGTCTTCTGGTTTTTCCTCCCACATTTAGAATCAACATGCGTGTAGAGCATTCGACTTCAATATTTTTCCACGCGATAAGCCACTAAGTTGAGCTGTCATTTGTGACCAGGTCGCTTCTGAAAAAGAGTTACATATATCGGTGGGCCTTACCTGGTAAAATCAAAATAGTAGTAATGGTGCTTGACTGATATTACCTCGTATCTCCAGGTACTACGGCTTTATCCAACATGCACATTCTGTCATGGGTTTTAATGTGAGAGCCCCTAAAATAAGGGCCGTGAGAGTCGGTGATGCTTTCGTGGATTAACGACACTGTTATTAATTTGGCTGGGGGCTCGTGTCGGGTTTTAAATCTTGGGCAAGAGACGGTGGTTGTCAGTGTGCGAGACGAAGGGATGCCACTCGCAGAGATGGAGCGTTTCTGTCTTCTGTAAGAGTTTGCGTCCGTCCCCTTGTCACGATGTAAAAGCCTGACCGATAGCCCCACCCCTGTCCGTTCATTAGGCTCTACAGCAACGTGTTATTTGGCCTTGATTTGTTGAACGTCTACTTGTCTCGTCCTCCATATAAGTTTATGGGCCATTACCAGAGATGGCAGCCGGTGTTATATCATGGGACCTTTTTTTCTTCCAGTATCAGAGTATGAATATTTTCGAATAGGGTTTACCCTTTCTGGCATGTTTGCTCCAAGTACGTGTGGTTAATGGAGACTTGATTCCTTGGCAAAGGTCCCTATTTGGTATTTCAACATCTTAACACCTATTTATTACCAGAAAGGGTAAAACCTATTCTTATTGTTCATATCAGCCTATGTTATCAAATAGTTTTATTTTACCCGCCATGTGAATGTGGCATTTCCACCACTGGCTCTGAGCTGTAAGCAGGAGATGAGCACTGCCTCAATGCTCCTTTGAGCAGGGAATCACGTGGACTTTTAACAAGGCCGTGTCATCGACATATGGGGCGAGTTATAAATGTATGCATGTGCACAACTGCTCGTTCACTCATTTAATTTGTTTGTTTACGGTTAAGTGTGGACAATGTGGCCAGCCCAAGCCTCAGGCGATAACTCTTTCGCCGAATGATGACAAAGCTTGCTCGCAACTCTAGTGTTAAGCTTAACATAAGCACTCGCGCACACAAACATTCCTTGGAATGCCACGTAGATTTACATAACACGTTGCCTTAGTCCACAGTGTTTGTTCCTGGAGCCTTGCTGGGTAAGGAAGGTAAACTTCCTGTCTGCTGCAACTGAAGGATGTTCTGAGTTTAAGGTTATGGTTTTAGCAATGGGCTGGACTGACATAAAAAAAAACAATCCAGCCATTGAGCTCTTGCCACACAAGGGTGACTAGGCAAGCCAACCTCAGCATAATTTGTTCACAGCAGAGATGGGGAATATTTTTGTAACCGAGGACCAAATAGGACATTCATGTGCCTTTGGTTGGGCTGCACATTGACACACAACTCATTCACAGCTGTTACTCCGAGAGAGACCCTTGTAGTAACACAAGTGTCTGAGCAGGCTATTTTATAGTGCTAGGCCTCATGTGTCCACGGGTCGTATGAAATGAAGCCGTGGGTTGTATTCGGCCTGCGTGTGGTAGGTTCTCCCACCCTGGTTTAGAGTGTCGGGGTGTAGCTTGCGAACTCATTCTCACCTCTCACTACCACCAGTCTTCACGGTCGTGAATGTCACAAACACACACTAACGAAGGAGTCGTCTTTCTGCTGTTCACCTGACACTCGAACGTGCTCGCTCTTCTGACCCCGGTCTCTCTCCTCCCTTGTGCAGCCACACGACTCCGGACAAGTTCTACGTGGAGGCGTGCGACGAAGGCAGTCATGATGTGCTCGCCATCGACAGGGTGTCCACAGATATCAGTCTCACCGGTGCGTGCAACGTCTCAACTCCTGTTTGGCTTTCTATGTGTTTGTTGAACCTTTTTTGCACCCTACATAGCCAATCGTGCTAATCGGAGGTGAGGGGGAAGGACAACAAACTCAACACAAAAATCAGTTAGAAATAAATGAGGTCTAAATCTAGGTTTAAAAGTGTATAGCTCCCTTGGCTTCTTATTATCGGAAATAAGAGTGTTCCAGAAGGCCGCAGAAGTGCATCTGAAAGCGCGTGATGAGGTGACGATTTTTGTTCAATGGCTAGCCAAAAGCCGCCGCTGCTAGGGTGACCGGAGTTCACGTGATGGTTTATGCTCCTTGACATCAGCGAGGTGATTGTTGTTAATTTGTGGCAAGCACTTTGTGGTCAATGGGGGAGGGGGCAAGCGAGGATTTTTTTTTTGTCATGCATTGTGTCGGTACACTGTACACAGGATGTACACGTGCCACTCATTCACTGCGTGTGACGACAGTCTGAGGGTCTTGTGTGGCCTTCGGTCAGCTGTGTTCTATTGGCCGCATTGCCCTTGCAGTCAAGGGATTCGCTGTGGTCTAAATGTCAGTTCCAAAATAGTTACGATGTAATGATTAACTCACCACCCAACTCCACACCTGCTTTTCAGTATATATTTTTTGTTATACTCCATCACTTTAAACAGCAATATTTCCTAAAGAATGCCCATTGCTCAAAATGTAAATCGTCCGAAGAAATTCTAAAATGTAAGCCGTTAACTTTAACTAGCCTTGTATTTCATTCCATACATTTGCTGAGTCGGCACATTTATACCAACACAGTATAATGATTGTTTACATTATTTTAGGTGTTCTCATGGCCTTTTAGAAATGTATCCTTATGGCGGTACCCCGGGGTATCAAATAATACAAAATGGCCGAGGCAATTAAATATTTTTTCCAGGGGTGTATTTAACTCTGCGACTGGGCTACCAATCAATCCGAAATCAGTGCTACTCCGCGATGTCGAAACGCAGCGAGGACGATTGGGCTGAATCCTTGAACGCTCGTATGCACCATAGTGCATCGTGTACAGCTCGTCGAGATGAGTCGATTGCCGCATCACCGACCATCAAGAGACTAAAAATTACTGTATCACGGACATTGTGCGAGAGCCGGGGTGCTATGGTACCTCGGTGTACCGCCATAAGGTTCAATTGTGTTTTTTTACGTGTGTTATTTCGACCCACTCTGTATGTTTTGAAATGTCTTTGCTGATTTGCCATGTATTTTACTTACTAATTCGTCGTTTGCAACTCTTCCTTCCCTTTTCCCATCGCAGTTCAGAAAGACATTCCTCCGTCGGCGCTCACGCAGCACATATGCTGCATCGTCGGGACCATTCGCCTTGTGGCAGGTGAAGGGAGTCCCTTCCCTCGCCCCGAACGCTTCCACGGTGGCGAGATGTTAACTACCTCGCTTGATATACAGGAGGCCTTGGGTTCAATCCCGACCCTGTTGTTTGCATATTTGGAGTTTGCGTGTCTCTCTCCCCATAGTCGCGTGGTTATTTCTCCGCGTCCTCCGGTTTTTCCCTCCACGTTTAGAAACAAGCGCTTAGAGTATTTGGCTGCAATAAATTTCCACATGATAAGCCACTTCGTTGAGTTATCATTTGTGATAGTCAGGTCACTTCTGAAAAAGAGATATAGCTCAGTGGGCCTTAGTTGGTAAAAAAATCAAAATAACTTAGGAATAAAATTGTTCCCTTGAGAAGAGGCAAAACTCTTTTTTTGGCAAACATTGCCAGAATATATCTACGGGACCTTTTTTCGAGTATCGAAAAGATGAGAATAGGCATTACCCTTTCTATCGAGCTATCATTTGTGGCCAGGTCGCTTCTGAAAAAAACAGCGAATAACTCAGTGGGCTTTACTTGGTAAGACAATTTTTTAATTGTATTTGTATATATTTTTTTATTTGTTTATCTTTCCTACTTTGCCCTCTGACCGTGTTTTTGTATTGTTGTAACATTCTGACATACCCCTAATGGACATCTGTGAAAGAGAGCTTTATAGCTCTTCGGATTCCTCCAGTAAAATAAAGATTCTGATTCAATTTAAACAAATGTTAAGATGTTCAAACACCAAATAGATATGATGCCATAATGTTATTGCAAGATCGTGGTCAAAGTACATGTCCCGATTTCCCGACTTGGCCATTCTTAATTGCGTCAACGTGATGACGTCCGCCTCGCCAACAATGGGGCGATTCTCCCAAGGCGTTTTGGCCACTTCACCAAAGTGTGAATCTGGCCCAATGTGGCGGGGTCGCTCAGAGCTCAAAGCACTGAGATGGTACTGCTGAGATCCTGGGTTTGAATCTAGGGTTCAGTCGTCAATGATTAAACCAGGTTCTCAAGTGCAGTGAGTTGATGGTTTTAGCCTGGTTGCTAATGACTGCGCAAAAAACCTATTACGTTTGCTTAATATTGAACAAAGTACAACTCTGTCATGAGACAAATATTACTTTCATTGGCAGAGCTGCTGTGGAATTGCTGCCCCTCCTTTTGCATGGACCAGAGACCACTTTATGAATGGATCTCACACCTAGCTCTGTGATATCCGCTTTAGTGGGCCGATCTCGAATGTGAAGGAACGTGCCTGTCTGCGAGAGATCCGAATGGACACGATGTCTCAAGACAGGACACCGTTGGCACAATGGCGATATATCTGGAATGTGAATTTGGCCCCATATCACTTCTCACATAGCACCACCAGCATGGTGGCAGGGTGACGCAGTGGTAACACTTGTGCCTCGCAGAAACCCAGCTCCAAGAAGTACCTGGGTTTGATTCCAGACTCGGTCACCTTTCTGTGTGGAGTCTCTAAGTTCTCCCCTGGTGCTGCATGGGTTTCTTCAGAGTTCTACAGTTTCCTGCCTTAGCTAAACGTGAACGTACAATGTAACTAGTATTGTCCAAACATCCCAATACTGTAAAATTACCTGTATGTTACTCAATTGAGATTAAATGAAAAAAATCGCCCCCCACTGCAAAAACTTGGCAGTACACTCCTGAAAAAGAGCCTTGACACTCGGTGAGGATTTGCTTGGTAAATAAGCATCATAGCATGTGCTTTAAGTTGGCGCTATAAATCTGAGCAGCACCACCACCTTAATACTACGCATTGGTCGGTCTGCATATTTGTGTGCATATCAATACTGAGAACGCACAGAAAAGGATCAGTGGCACTTCAGCCGTTTTATTATTTGGAATGAAAGACCGGCCCTTCTCCCCCCACCGACAGGCATGTACTTGATTGTGGTGACCAAGAAGGAGAAGCAGGGGGAGATCTCGGGCCAGGCCATATGGAAGGCCGTGGAGTTTGACATCCTCTCCTACCAGAAGACCATCCTGCACCTGACGGATCTGCAGGTGTGGCCTTGCAAAACACTCCAGCTTTACCTTGTTTAAAGGGCGGCATGCAACAACTTGGGCGTGGGCATGACACCATCACTGTTAAGCAAACTTTAAATTAATGCTGACCGCTAACTAGAATGTGTAAAGGGCACACGATATCTTTGCTAATGCAAAACATTTCAGCATTTCCTGAAGAAGTGCATTGTGGTTCTCCTGTATTTTTGAGCAAATGTTACCAATTGGCAGGTGCAGTTGGTTACATTTACTCAAATTTATGCTAATTGTCACCCTCTTCCTGTTGCAGCAAACCGCCACTGGTGTTAAATATTGCCGCCAACATTTTTGACTTGACCATGAGAATTTCGTTTGGGGACTTGAGTCTTCAGGCCTCCTATGTCTCTCTCCAACGTTATGGGCTGAGGGTCAGAACTCCTTCAATCCATGACGAGTAGGGATCCGATCTGCGTGGCCATCCTCCTGCTTTGTGCCCTCCGCTCACCTCCCCTCTGGCGCTCCCTCTGCGTCTCCAGGCTCAGGACAACAAGACGCTGCTGATGATGCTGCGTGGCGTCCTGCACACGGAGAGCTTCTTCTTCTCCTGCACATTCGACCTGACGCACAGCCTGCAGCGCCTGGCCAACACCAGCCCCGACTTCCACGAGATGTCCCTCTGCGAGCGGGTGCCCCACAGCATGCCATCCCCGCACACACAACCTCGCCTCAACCTCACCACAACCTCACCACCGCCGCACCACAATCTGCACAAAATTGCACCACGTACCACGCACACAACTGCACCGCAAACCACACCGCAAACCACACCACAAACTGCCCCTTTAAGTTGGTAGACTGCTATCGCCACCATCCTGGATCATTCTCAGTTCTGATACCTCCCGGCTGACAACTGACTTTAAATCGGGTGCCTAGTTTGTCATGCCCGTATTTTTTTTTGTTAAGCATTCTTTTTAAGTCGCCCCTTGCCGTGCCCGTCATCCCCGTTGACCCCATGTGCACGCCAGGCCGACCAGCGGTTCGTGTGGAACGGTCACCTGCTGCGGGAGTTGCTCACCGTCCCGGAGCTGCACCGCTTTGCCGTGCCGCTCATTCACGGCTGTATCCTTTCTGTGTGCCACATGGCAGTGCCACGTTGGCCACGAGTTCCGGCCGTGGGAGCATCGTACCACAGTTAAACTCTCGCCTACTGCGCGCGCGAGCAGTTGGGCGGGCACATTAGCCAGCGCCGGGCAACCATGCGACGGTGGTACCGGTGGCCAAAGTCGTGTGCTTTTGGTAAAATCTCATCAATCACTGGATTAAAGGTGAATCAAGTGAACATAAAACGAACTATAAACTTTAATATTTGTTACCAGGTAAGGCCCACTGAGCTATTTCGCTCTTTTTCAGAAGCGACCTTACCACAAATGATAGTTCAATGAAGTCGCATTTTGCGTGGAAATTTATAGCATCGAAATCAAGTGGCACCCAACATTTAACATGATGTTTTGTGCCACCTCTGGTGACCAGCTTAAAACCATCAGCTCGCTGAACATGAGAACTCCGTTTAATCATGGCCATCTATTAGTGAGTCAGTGGGTCTCTGTGGTCTGTATGTTTGCGCCCCACCAGCATTCTATTATGTCGGTAATAAAATATTTTTTTGTAGCCTAATTTAAATAAGTTTAGCATGACCTGTCCTTTTATTTTCATCTGCGATATTCATCCCCACCTGCCTCCCATCCCCAATCACCCTGGATAATAGCGAGTTGACTAATTTATCCATTTTAAAATGGGAAATTTAAATGTTTTCATGTGTGGTCAGGCACATGGGGCTCGTGCGCAAATTAACAATTAACTGAAGAGTCGGCACTTGACACCAGGGAGCTCCAACTTTAGTCTGCCGAGCGCGTGTCGGATGTGACCCTCGCTGTAACGAGCGCGTGTTGACCGTGACCTTGGTCTGCAGGAACGGCTGTACTCTTTTAAGTAGCTTGTTGGAGACTTTTTGTCATATAGTATGCGCACGTAACAGCCACAACAATGCAAATTAAATACTCTTCATTTAACCCAATAGATCAAACCCAGAGCCTGCATAAGAATTTCGACGGCGCTCATGCTTGCTTGGGTTTTAATAGGCCAGCCGTGCCGGTAATTGGATGCGTTTCTTAAATGTGAATTAATCTTCTGGCAGGTTATGCCCGGATGCCCACCGTTGTGTATTGTTCCTACGCTGGACTTGCAATCCAGAGGTCGCTGTTCTCTATCTCCCGACTAGGCAGCTGAAGCGATGGGAAACATTCTTAAATCCTTCCGCCTCTGCTCAAACCAGCAGTGTAAATCGGTATTATGCGGTTGACTGGCAGGTTATGTGTAGGGGGGAGTAAAGATTGCATACTCCCAGCTCTTCCAAGATGTCTAGCCGAGCGTGCAAGAGTAGGCCAAACAGAGCTGCTCGACGGGCTCTCCAGAGCTCCCTGTCGTGAAGGCTCTTCTGCTGGTGGTGGCGTGAAAGGAGTCATTTCAGGGCAGCATCTGTACCTGAAAACAGGGTTTGTTTAACAGCGAGAAAGTGCCTGGACACGGTGGTGGCGACGGGAGGGCGGAGGTCAGAGTGCGGGGGATATGGCTGGGCCAGTCTCGTTGGCGACGTTGCACGGAGAGTGGTCTCCTTGACGGCGCCGCCCCCAGTCCTGTCCGTCAAGGCGTGCGTCGTCAACGGGAAGGTGTTCGACTGGATCCTCATCTCGCGCCGCAGCTGCTACCGCGCCGGCGTTCGCTACTACCTGAGAGGCGAGGCGCGGTTGTTGTCCTTTGGGGAAAGTCGTGCCGCAGGAAACGTTTTTATTGGATTGCGTGCGAGTGCGCGAGTGGGCTAGCGCGTTAGTCAGCGCCGGGCGACCGTGTGTGTGATGGTGTTACCGGCAGCCAGGGTCGCGTGCTTCAGATCAAATCTTATCAATAACCGGATTAAATGGGAATCAAGTGAACATAAAACTAAACTAGTAAACTTTTTTTATTTTACCAGGTAAGGCCCACTGAGCTATAAAGCTCCTTTTCAGAAGAGACCTGTCCACAAATTATAGCCCAATGAAATGGCTTTATGTGTGGAAATGTATAGCAGCCAAATACTCGAAACGGATGTAGATTCTAAATGTGGAGGTTAAAACCGGAGGACCTGGAAGAAAAATCCACGTGATCATAGGGAGACCATCAAAACTCCAAATATACAGGCGTCAGGGTTGGTATCGAACCCACGACCTGCTGCATACTTGGCGAGGGAGTTAACATCTCGCCACCACGACACCTTCTCCATGTGCATAGAATGGTCATGTAGAATGTCGGTGTGGTGTCGTGGGTTGTGTCGACAACGAACGACCAATCCGCGATGCCCACCGATGCCTTTGCCTTGGCCGGGGGACAGTGGAGCCGGTAGGCAAACCTGGTGAGGCACAGGCCTCGCCTCCCATCAACACCTCCGTTTTTGAATTAACGCGACTTATTCGAGGTGTCTGCGACACTCGACGGGGATAAAAAGCAAATAGAAGTACCCCTAACCCACTCAATATATATAAACAAATTAGTTGGTGATACGGTGCTATCAATGGTGCATAAGCACAAATAACAACTCGACACGTCCACCAATAACACTGGGCCTGACGAGGAAAATTAATAGGCGACGTTTTTGAGCGATGGGATGTTTCATAGGACATCATTTAAAGAAGGTACATTACCCGAAATTACACCGATTATATACATAGGCAACGTTATTGGTTTTTACTTTCAGTATATATATGAAATGTGCTTGTTGTGGGGCATTGAAGCCGCTCAGCTGATCGGTGAGATTAAGACGCCGACAACCCGAGTTGATGCCGACCGCTCCGCTGTGACGATGAAGAGTGGTCCTGGTTTGGGCCGAGCGGGCGGAATTAGCCTGGCTCGTGGTGGCGGCGAGGTGCGTCGAGGCGACGGCGACGCCGGCGTCATTGGGGTCGACCTTGGGCCCAGAGTCGTCCGGCTCTCAGCGTTTATGATCGTCTCGTCCACCCCCCCCCCCTCCGCTTGGCAGGCATCGACCAAGAGGGGCACGCGGCAAACTTTGTGGAGACGGAGCAGATTGTGTTCTACGGCGGCAACAAGGCTTCCTTTGTGCAGGTCGGGGTTGAATTCTCACTTCCCAGCCAACCCCCATGATCACGCACACACAGTGTTCATGCAACACGCACCAGACACAAACACGCACACTCGCTCACACATTCCACGCATCTGGCACACACCAGTTGCACTCACACACGCACAGTGCTCATACAACATGCACGCCAGACACCAATACCCGCCATTTGCCACCAAGTGACGGTGACATCACCACGGTGCATGTGCCAGGCGAAGTTCACTTTGAGGCCACTTGAAGTGTCGAAGGCTCGCTCACACTCGCACATACCATACACCCGGCACATGCCAGTTTCACACAAACACTGTTCATACAACACACACACTCGCTCACACATACCACACATCTGGCACACACCAGTCTCACACTCGCCCAGATAGAATCCTCCACACTCCAAACTTCACCACAGACTTCCCGCTCTATCTCAGCATCCCGAGGGTTCCGCAGATTGCATTCCACAACCCTCCCCTTCCCCCCCCCTCTTGTTGAACTTGCAACAGATTTAGTGGGGGGGGGGCGGGGAGCGGGCAGGGGGGTGTCAGATGGCCACGCTCGTTTGTGATGTCACTTTAGTAGTTCCCCAGGTGATACATTCCGTCTGCACGACTCATCCGTTGCTGCCATGCAAGCCTATCCCCCACTTCCAGGTTTACTATTATTTGTCCCCCCCCCTCCTCTGTAAATTAAGTTTAATTAAACACAATTAGGCTCGTTAGCTTCTGGTGCGGAAAGCATTCAGACAAAATTTAAGCAATTTGTAACCATTAGAGGCGATGTAATTGTGATGCGAATTGTGGTTTTGGTGGCTTCTGTTGCTGATGGGGCTGCATATTTGTGGCTTGAATGCCACTGTTGATGGCAGCACTGATATTGTTGCTGTGGTTGTTGCTCGCAATGCAGCTCTCGCTTAGTGATGGTGATGTTGACACGGGTGATTGTCAATGTTGCTCGTCACTGCTGCTATTGACATGGCGACGTTGATGGGGATGATGTTGGCGATGGTTGCGTGTGTGTACTTGTGTGCGTGTGTTGCTGGCCACCCACTCCCTTCGCGTGCCGTGCCGGCCTTCCTAGGTGATGCTTGCTAACACCACTTGCCACAAAAGTCCGTTAAGTCTGTACGGGGGATTTTTGTTTTTGTACAACGCAGACGCGCGGATCTATGCCTTTCTACTGGTCTCAGCGCCCAGATCTCAAGTACAAACCTCGACCCCAGATCAGCACCTCCCTCAACCACGTGAGTCGCCCCCTTCCATTCAGGGTCGTTCGCGTGCTAGATTTGCTTACGCCAGTATTCTTCACTGCAAGGCCCGCGGGTCACTAGCGGCCCCTGGTGCCCTTTAGTGCGGCCCCCCGACAATATACACAAATGTTAAAACACCCTCCAATCATCGTGCTGTCACAAACCCCAACAATGGATTAAAATGTGTTGCGGCCCTCACGCTGATGATGTTTTACCGGCGAAAGTGTCCCCCCCACCAAAAAAAACAAGTGAAGGACACCGGTTTTCGCGCACCGAAGCAGGTGCTCGATTCAGACTTGAGCTGACCCTGGCGTGATGCCAGGTGAGTCGAGGTCAGAACACTGAGCTGGCAAAGCTGAGATCCTGGGTGGGTTCAAGTCCACGCACCTCCCTCTGATTCAACCGGATTCTCGAGTGCAGCGAGTCGGTCGTCAATGACCGCACAAAAACTCCCCACCCAAGCTCGGCTTGGGTGGGGAGTTTGTTGGGGTAGTGTCTATCTGTGATGATCATATGATTTGCTTACTCGGCTGCCCATAAAAAAATAATAAAAAATTTCATTTTTCAGAAGGTGCCGATCGGTAATGTATCGAGTGAGAGTGTGACAGGGCAGGTCATAGGGCAGAAAATCAATGTAAAAATAATAATATATCCAAGGTGATTTATATTTTAAATCTATGTTTAATACGAAAAATGTTAAAATGTCACTTGCTCAAGGGGTTGGCGTCCTCTGTGTGCTTTTGTCTCCCACAGCTGGATGGGTTCCAGAGGCACTTTGATAGCCAGATGGTGAGCTACGGCAAACAGATCGTGGTCAACCTGGTAAGACTGCTGGGTTGGTTCACTCACCCACCCGCTCACCCACATATCTACTCGCCCACACTCACCCACCCGCTCACCTACTCGCTCACTTACTCGCTCACTTACTCGCTCACCCACCTGCTCAACCACCCGCTCCACCACCCGCACACCCACCTACACATCTGGCCTCCTACTCTAACACATGCTTGCTTGTTCCTGCAAACCCATCCACCCAATTCCACCCACCAGAACCAATCCACCCACCCACGCACGCACCCACCCATGCACACGCTCGCCCAATTACCCAGTTGCCCGCCCACCCTTCTGTTCGCCCGCCTGCTCGCTAGTTCTCGTGCAACTCGCTCCACGTTCGCTTGCTCGCCCACACGGTTGCCCCGCTCGCCCAATCACCCTGCCGCGGGGGGCAGAATCTCCACTTCACGTGCGATTACTGAGGCACTTTCATCGTGGCTGATGTGTGGCATGTGCACTCGATAATAAGTGCAAGGAAAAAAAAGAGCGATGTTCTTGTTGTACTGATGCTCAGGTCAATTCAGGTCAATTCAGGTTATTGAGAGAGCCCGTTCAGGTATGAGCTCATTTTTGCTTGGAGACCTTGAGTAGTCATTATCATCTTAATCAGCATCAATCATTGTCTCTCCACTGCTGGATGAAGGCCTCCACAAGTTGGCTCCATCTGTCACGGTCCTTCGATGCCACAATCCCATCTCACTCCTGCACATGGGTTAGATTTCATCGCTCCGTCTCTTCAGTGGGCGTCATCTCGGTTCAATTCCCTCCTTTACCTACTGCTCCATTGCCAGTCCTCATGTTGGTAACCATCACCCCATCCAGCCGCGTTGTCCTGCCCCAGCCCGCTGGATGATTTTCTCTCTCTGTTTTTAATTCGTTGAAAATGTGCTCTTCTTCCCGTGTTTTCATACAATATTAAAGCAAACCATTATTGCAAACATATACTTTTGCGAGTTAGTGTTACCCGGCTCGGCAATACGTTACGTGTTAGTAGCCTTGATTCATTTTCATGTAATTTAGTATTGCATTACTCCAGCAGGCGTTTTTATGATTTAGCATTTGTCTTGCGGGAGTTGGATATTAACTTTTGTTGATTTAACATCAGCCTGGTAAGCTAAGGAGGTAGGGGGGAGGTGTGGAGGTGGTGGGGAGTGGAAGGGTGGGGGCATGGGGGAGGGGCGCACGTAGGGAGTGTGTGTGCGGTGTACGGGTGTAGCGCATTATTTGCAATCCAAAGGTCGCCCACCGGTTCGATTCCATCTCTCGGCACGGCAGTTGAAGCAAAACATCAATCCCCCCCTCTCAACCGCCTCTGTCCACCTAGCAGTATAAGTAGGTTTGTCGATCGGCGGGTTGTATGTGGTGGGAGAAAATGTGGATGCTCTCACCTCTTCCAAGACGTCAGACCAGTATGAAAGAGTAGGCCAAATACCCTTCCAGAGGGGGGCTCTCTAGAGCGCCCGCTGTTAGCGGAAGCCCTTCCGACAGCGGTGGTGTGAGCAAGCAATTGCAGGGCTGCGCCTTTACCTCCTGTGACCCCCGTTGTCAAGAATCTCATGAGTCGGTGGAAAATGCCCAAGGCTCGGAGAACCAAACGACTTCACGGTGAGGTCCAGAAGGATTTATGACTCAATAAAAGATTGAGTTTCAATAGAGAGAGGGAAGATATTAAAATAGTTTTACTTTTTCCAGGAAGAACCTTCCTGATTGCCAATAGGCACTCATTCAGGAGGATCCTGCTACCTTGGGGTGTTTGGCCAATTCCTATTTAAGGAAAAAAATTTTTACAAGTGGAAGAACGGCAGAATAACCGGAGAAAATTGAAACGTACAGGGGGGATAACACTCTGAGGTCTAGTACACATGTTCACGAACCCGCTCGCTGTACATGTGGGAGTTTCACGCGCCTACACGATCTACCAACCCCACTGAGGGTCAATTATAATTCCAATCAGAGCGGCATTATTATCTGTGAGGACAGATGAAATTACACCGTGATTGCAATTCATTACAAATGACACGATCATATCCTTTTTTTTTTACAAAGCTGTAATAGATAAGAGGGTAATACTTTATATTTTTTTTTATAATTGAACAAAGTTGTTAGAAGAGCTTGGAAAAGAGATGATGATGATTGGGATGGAATTCCAAAGTGGAGTAGCGCGAGGGAAGAAGCAGAAATAGAATTGAGGTGACCTGCCATGTGGTGAGTGGGCGAGTGGTTGGGGGAGTGAGCGCTTGATTAGGTGAGTGCACGAGTGAGTTAACGAGTGGATATGTGGGTGGGTGAGTGAGTGGGTGAGCTAGCGAGTGTGTTGTTGTGGTGCTGGCCTGGGCCTCCCCTAGGTCGACTCGGCCTCAAATGAGTACCTGGTGCGGTGTGTAAAAATCATCACCACTGGGGAGACAAAGGCGGTCGGGCGTGGCACTGGCCACCCACCCCCTCGTGTACCGTGCCAGCCTTCATAGGTGTTCACTAAAAGCACTTGCCCCAAAAGTCTGTTAAGTCTATGAGGGGGACCTTTGTATTTGTCTTTTTTGTGACCTACAGTGTGGTGGTTGATCGCAGTATGGATGAGACAATCCCACACTGCCCCCTGCACCTCCGATTCGCACACCGTGCATCAGCTGACCCTACGCTGCTCCCTGCACCGCTGATTCACAGAGCATGGATCAGCTGATCCCACACTGCTCCCTGCACCGCTGATTCACAGACAGGGGATCAGCTGATTCCACGCTGCCCCCTGCACTTCCTATTCTCAGATCGTGGATCAGCCGATCTCACGCTGCTCCCCTCACCGCTGATTCACAGAGCATGGATCAGCTGATCCCAAGCTGCCCCCCGCACCTCCGATTCACAGAGCATGGGTCAGCGGGCAATGTCACTGAGTTCAACCCAGCCTCCACGGAGGCCACTGAGTGGCTTCATAACCTCGACATACAAAGCAGAAGAGCAATACAAACGCTTTTAAGTAAAACAAGTTTTGAAAATATTGCATAGGCAAGGATTATGCAACGCTTTCCACCCTGGTTTTCATCCGTGCACGTGTTTAACGAGCAGTATGAAAGCTGACGGGTATCTGGCAGGAGAAAAAATACTCCTTTGCATATATCCGACAAGTAGTCTACATGGGCAAACTTCATTCATAATTTATGCTAACACTCAAATTTTTTTGCTGTGATTCTTTGATCAACGTGGCCGGATTTTAATTGGACGATATCCCTAATGGGGCTGCAGCTCTACACAACAGCTTTGTCCCACCCCTCCCCATCGTCACAGATGGACGGGCCGACAGACAGACGGAGCTAATGAGTCAATGGCCGAAGGCTTTCATCCTTCGTTAGGAAGCGTAAAAAATCTGCCATCCGACTCATCGCCCCGGCTACTTGACTGCGTGTCCCGGCTCTGGTGAATAACCATGGCTCCTGGGTGTGCGGTTTCCCCCCACCCCTCACCCTCCAAGGTGGACCACAAGGGCTCGGAGAAGAGGCTGGAGGAGGCATTTGCGGCGCTGACCAAGCGTCTGGGCAGCGATTGGATCCAGTGAGCGAACCGCCCTTCCTGCTCCCCTTAGGCTATCTCGTTCTCTCCCCCGTTCTCTCTTTCTCCCTCGACCTTCTCTTTCCCTCATGTGCTCTCCGTATCACCGTGTCTCCCCCCCCGTTCCCCCTTTCTCTCGGTTTCTCTCCTCCCCCATCTCTGTTTCATCTTTACTTTTTCTTTCATTTTCTTTCTGCCTCTCACTGTCTCTCCCAAACCCTCTCTCTCCCCCACCCTTTCTCTCCCCCTTGGTGCCTTCTCTTTGCTCTCTCTGTCTCACTCTGTCCATATCCCTCTCTTGTGTTCTCTCTGTTGCTCTCTCTCGCTTTCTCCCTATTGTCCTCACTTTTTTTTACTTCTCTCTCTGCCTTTGCTCTCTCTCGTTCCGTCTTCCCAACTTTCTCTCTCCGTTCACTTTCCCTTGTTCTACGTTCTTCTCTCCTTGAACAATTCCCAGACGTGAAAATCAAATCGGTTTCATAGGATCTCGGACTGCACGAACTAATGTGTTTGTGTATTTGGAACAGCGTGTGTTCTTGGTGGGAGCACAGTGGTTAGCGCACTGCATCGCCTAACTCAGTGGTTCTTAACCTTTCCTTCAGCCCTTCGGTTCTCAATCGTCAAAACATTTATAATGTTAATAAATAGATAGCGTTTGATGAAACAAATTAGTTTAATTTGGGTTTTGATGATTTACCTTCTAAAGAAATCTGGCCATGTCTTGGCACCCCCAGAAAGGGCATCTCGCACTCCCAGGGGGTGCGTGTACCCCAGGTAAAGAACTCTACTGGTCTAATCGAATACAATTATTTTCTTTCGGCATCGATTCCTCGGCACGTCCAACATCAGCGATGAATATCCGAACCGGTCGCCTCCCCCTAGGTCAACTCTTCCTAAAATGAGTACCTGGTGTGGCGGTGTGTAACCATGGATACTGGCGTCAGGCAGCATGCGTGGCGCCGGCCACACACCCACTCGCCTTACCGTGTCAGCCTTCGTAGGTTGGCTACACGGGTGGCATGTAACCCAGTGTACTGTGGAGGCGAGGGTCGGTGGTTCGCCGCACAAATGTTGTGAAACTCCCTTCCCGTGGCCGTTGAGGAGGTGCCATACACCTGGCTGGTTCGGACAATGCGCTCCAACAAGTGGACTAATCGCCATCTGTTTTCATCTATACGACGATAGGGCGTTGCCCCATCGCACGCGTGGGTTTTTTTTCTGGGTGCTCCGGCTTCCTTCCGCTTCCTTCTGCTTGTTTAAACACAGCTCATCATTAATTGTCTGAAAGCATCTTAAAATAAAACCGCAATGTAGCAGCAGCAGCAGAACTCTCCTGAAGAAGAGTCTGACAACTTGGCATGGCTCGCCTGGATAAATAAGTAAATGATTATTTTTACAACTTATCATGGACACCTCTGGCTCTAACAGTCCCTTTGGCTAAAGTAAAGGATGCTCTTTGTGTGTATGTATGTTGAACTTATTTTGCATTGTACGTAGCCAACCGTGCTAATCGGAGGTGTATGCACGCATGTGTATGTGTACGTGTGTACATATGTTTGCGCATGTGTGCATGTGTGTGTTGTTGGGGCAAGTGCTGTTAGGGAGCACCTATGAAGGCTGGAATTGTACTCGAGGGGGTGGGTGGCAAACACCACGCCCAGCCGCCTTTGTCTCCCTAGTGACGATGTTTACACCCCACACTAGGTACTCTCATTTGAGGCCGAGTCACCCTAGAGGAGGCCCAGGACCGGTTCAGATAATCGTCACTGGTGTCGACCGTGAGCGGGAATCGAACCTGGGTCACCGGGTTTCTAGCGCAGCGCGGTAACCGCTACGCCACTGCTCCTCGCACAGGCTATACAAGGGGGTCTTTGTGTGTGTGTGTGTGCGCGCGCTCGCCGTGCAGGTATGAGGCGTTTGACTTCCACAAGGAGTGCAGCCGCATGCGCTGGGAGCGCCTCCACATCCTCATCGACCGCTTGGCGGAGAGACAGGACCACTTGGGGTGAGTGTTTCACACGCACTGCTCGCGCTCACACTTGCACTCTCCTTACACCCGCTTACACTCTCACACGAGGCGCATTCTCACAACGCAAGGGCTGTTCGCTTTTCCGGTTCGCGCTTTCCTTTTTTAAGTTGGTGCCAGGTACCGCTTCATTGTCGGCAGTTACGATCGTTTTTTACCGCAAAGCTATGCGCCCCCCCCCCCTCGCGAGGATCGGCACTTCGCGTGCCATTCGATGGGACGGCTGGTTGATGAGAGTGCAAAGGTCTTTTGGGTGCGAGCCCGAATTGACGGAGCAAAATGGCAAAATAAGGGCCAAAGGAGACGAAGCTGGGAAATGAAATTGCGAAAAGGGCTTAGAGAGTAATCCGCGAAGGCTTCCGTCGCGTCGCGTGGGACGGCCGGCCGCTGCCAAAAGGGGTTAAGGGAGGACAGCTCCCACGGTCTGGGGCGAGGAAGCTGCCCCCCGCCCCTTCACCCCCCTTCCCCCCTTGCGCCGTCGCGGAAGTGAAGACGGAGATTGATAGAGTCGTGGTCTGGATTGCCTGGCAGCTCCCCTGACGCCACGCGGAGATCCCAGCCCGACTGGAAGCATGTAAACGTGACCCCACTACCCCTCCATCGCGTGCAGAAAAAAAAATCCAGTCCCAAGGGACGGTCCGGCAGACCAGGCCCTCGACCAGCGGCTGGGGTGAGTGGGATTTCATAAATCCGAGCAGTGAAGGATGAGATTCAGACCGTCTTAACTAAAAGGTGTGGGTTTACACGATAAGGCGTGGTTAGTTTTTTTAAACAGGCGAATTTTTGGGCTGTGCGGATGAATCTGTTGGGCAACTGGGCCTGTGGAGTGGGATGATGGCAAGGAAAGGTGGCGGTGGATGACGAGGTGCGATGGTGCTCGTTCGCAATTTGTGGGTGCGCGCGTCGCACTGTTTCTGTCGATATGTCCGGCAAGCCGTTTCTTGAGAACTGCTTTTGGTGTTTAGTTTGTTGTCCTTCCGCCCCGTACCTCCGATTAGCGCGCTGTTGGTTACGTAGAGTGCGAGGACTCCACAGTGGCGAGATGTTAACTCCCTCGCCTGGTACACATGAGGTGCTAGGTTCAATCCTGACCCTGACGCCTGCTGTATATTTGGAGTTCGCATGTCTATCTCCCCGTGGCCGCGTGATTTTTCTCCGGGCCCTCCAGTTGTTTTCTCCATATTTAGAAACGTATTTGGCTGCTGCAAATTTCTGCACGATGAGCCACTTGGTTGAGTTATCATTTGTGATGACCAGGTGACTTACAAAAAAAGAGCTATATAGCTCAGTGGGCCTTACCTGGTAAAATAAAAAAAATAGTATATAGTTTTAGATAAAGAAGTTCAACACATACAAGCAGCTTCGCGAGCACTGTGGTGTCTCGGGAGATGCTGGGGTCGGGAGGGATGTAAAATTGGCCATGGAGACAGAAGGCAGAGGGCATGCAGTGATGGATCAGGCACGTGGGGGCAGGCGGCGGTTAGGCGGGACGTGGCTATGCAGATAACAGCTCCGTGGCGGAGGTGGTAGTGGTGGTGGCATGCTCGTTCCGATTTTGACTTTGTTTTTTAATGATGCAACGGGAAGGCGGTGAGCCATTGGGGAGAGCCCAGACCTGTTCATTAAAGCCCTCCGCCTTTGAGGCAGCAGCAGAAAAAGTGAGCGCGGTTCATCGTGTTTGTGCCCGAGGGTTGAACTGGGACAGGTCTCTTCGGTTTTATTGCTTGAAAAGACTTCACATGGAGAAAGTGCTGATAGTCTGGTTCCTGTCATGGAACAAAGGGGAATAGCTGCAGTCATTTCACAGGAATGGGAAGCGAGCACAACAACTTACCGGCCGATCAATTATTCACGCACCGGCAGTGAGATGCAGCTGTCGGCAGAGGTAATAAGTTGGCCCGGGTGAGCCTTTAGATGTGGGAGGAGGAAGATGAGGGAAGGGCGCACGTCGGGGCTTAGCTCGCCGCTGCCCCCCACTTCAGCGCAGACGTGTCAGGTGATCACGGCTAGAGGAACAAATGGCGGCACCCGAGACGATACCGTTCATTAACGAGGATTTGCGCGACGGCTCCGAGAAACGTAAACCTTTGGCGGACGGTTCTCGACTTTACAACAGCTGCGGCTTCTAGCAGAAGGGAGGAAGCGGTGGCGTGGCACGGGTAGCAGCGGCGGCATAGCCCCGTCGTAACCCGTCTGACCTCGCCCTTGACTTTGTTCAAGAGAGCACGTTGTCTTTGGCATCGGGACAGACGGCTGTAGAGGCGCTATGCAGATCCCCCCGGCACTGTGACGGATAATGCCGCTGGCAGGGCGTAACGTGGCACACGCGCCTCCAGGGCCAGGCGTAAACAAGAATACGATCCACCTGACGTGTCGCGATGGCTTCGGGGAGCCATCCTTCTCGCCGCGAGCGGTGGCCGCGTGTTCCGGCCGGATTCGTCCGGCGGTGGCCTTTTGGTGACGCACGGCGCCCGTGGCGATGATTATGAAGAGCTCAGACAAGGTTTTCTGGAGATAGATAAGACCCCGGGGAGATGGGACATTGACCCGAGGTTATAACTCAACCGTGTTATTTGTCGGAGAAACAACCTCATGAGATACACTTCCCCTTATGTAAGCGAGACCTTGGTAACCATGGTGACTTTGGTCGATGTCACACATATTTCGGATTTTGTCACTTTAACTCACGGGGAGCCCTCTCTTGCGAAGGACCGGGGTGCCGTCTCTGCCGTCCGTTTGTACTGCCGCAGAAGAATCGTCGCGCCGATCCTCCGCAGAGGTGGCCTGCAGGCTTGGTGCACGTCCTCGTGGGTCAGTTTGTGCGCTGGCCGGCGAGGATGCGTGGCCGCCCGGACACTCGCCGATCTCACGCGGATGTGGCAGAGGCCGGAGCGAGCGTCAAGGCTGGGGGGGGAGCGAGGTGAGGCACTAGCAGTGGGGAGCGGTGGTGTAGCGGCTGGCACACTGCGCTACGAGATCGATTCCCACTCACGGCCAATACTGGTGGAGATTATCTGAACTGGTCCTGGTACTCCCCTAGGTCGACTCGGTCTCAAATGAGTACCTGGTGCGATGTGTAAACATCGCTACTGGAGAGACAAAGGCGGTCGAGTGTGGTGCTGGCCACCCACCCCCTTGTATGTCGTGCCGGCCTTTGGAGGTGCTCGCTAACAGCACTTGACCCAACGGACTGTGAAAGGCTATACGGGGGGATCTTTGTCCTTGTCTTGATGCACCAGCAGTGCACCGTTCATTGCCTTCGAGCGCCCGCAGGTTACTGTGCAGCATTATGGGTAAAAGCAAGTATCAGGAGAACTCCGTTTTGTATCTCCACATACAATTAGGTATTAGTCTGTTAGGCGATTATTGCCATTCCAGAGCAATATTTTCCAGTGGCATTTATTGAAGTAAGCAACTCTTGACCTAGTTTCGACCTTCAGGGTCTCATCAGGAAAGTCAGGTTTATCAAATAAATTCTGACCCTGCTGATAAAGACCTGGGAAGGTCAAAACTGGTCCAGCATTGTCTGCCTTTCCTCTGGCTGATGCAGATGCAGACCAACAACTACAATTTCACATTCAGGTTGCTTGCTTAAACAAATGCTCCAAATGAATAACATTAGTCTGGAAAGCCGAGAGGCTTTGGTGACGGATCAACACACGTTGCATGTACGTGTGGACACACAGACCGGACTTTGTGGGCGCGTGTATTTTTGTGCCCCGTGGCTTACGAGCACGAGAATGCGGGGCATCTCCCTCCCCTCTACGCTGTGCCCCCCACCCCGCCCCCCCGCCACCCAGCCACCCACCACCCCCAACCCCCAGCATCTCTCTGTCTTCACCCTGGAGTCATCAGAGATTGAAAATTCATTTCTTTGAAACCGCTTTTTTGTGTTTAGTTTGTCGTTCTTCCCCCGCACCTCCGATTAGCACAGTTGGCTACGTACGGTGCGAAAGAAGTTCAACATACATACAAACGGCACGCAATTCAGCCGGCTCCAGTGGGGAGGGCAGGGTGTGGGGCGGGGAGTGGGGGGGTGGCTGGCCGCTAATGCCCACTTAATGTCCACATTCCGCGGGATTAAAGCGCACGTGCTGGAGCGAGCGAGCCGGGGGCAGCGGGCGAGCGTGTCGGGGACGGTAAGTGACACTCCCCCTGGGCGCGTGCGCACAGGGACCGCCCCCCGGGGGTCTGCACAGCTGAGCAAGCTCCTGGCTTCATCGCACGCAAAATAGCCGCTCGCTAGGCCGCCAACAAGATCGCCGAGTTATTTATTTAATGTGTGGGGGGGTTTGTTTTTTAAACAACGGCTGTTATTATGAATGTTTGTGCAGTGATAGCCGTGCCGCTACGGCTGTCCTAAGCGTATTTATTTGGTATGGTGAAATTATACCGTGTAGGTGTTTGCAGCTGTGCCGTAAAGCTCTCCGATGTTGCCTTCGGGGTTGTTCCGCCATGTAACAACAACAACCGCACGTGGTGCATCCCGGACGTGCACCTTGGTGACATTTGTTGTCAATTTATTTTTTAAGCTGAACCGCAAAGGCTGCTTTATCGCTCTAACCTAGGAAACATCACATGAGGGGTCCGTGTGTCTTGTCAGTCTGAGGGCACTTCTCAAAACAAACCAAACTCCAAAACCAATTGCTGCACAACTCGCCACACAGCTTACCGGTAGCAATGCCCAAATCTGTTTGAAAATGATCACTCGCCCAAGATGGGCAATATAATACTCTTTTACAATGTGCGTGTTGAGTTGAAAAGTATTATGATGTTCCGGACGCCAAGCGTATTTTATCAGCACTAGAATAGTTTCGTAAGAAGTAGGTTTAATAAAAAAAAACAGGTCGATATGCAGCTTTGTGTACAAGTATGTGCAGTTCATGCGAGTGTGTTTTGCATGTTGCCGCGCGCACGTTCCTTTGTGCTGTCAAATCGCGTTAAAGACGTTGGTTCCCTTAACGGTCCAGCGTGCCCGCCTGTTACGTTTCCTACTGTCCATTAGCAGCTCAGCAGCAGGCGAGAGTCCTTGGAGATTTGATTTCTCCTTAAAAGGGGAGGGACCTTCATCCGTGTTGTGAGAGTTTTCGGCCGTACGATTTGATTGGTCGAGTGAAAGTGCTGCCCTGTATAAAAGGCGCGGCATGGTGATTTGATTGGCTGTTTGAAAGCGCTGCCCTGCATAAGAGGGGCAGCTGGGTGATTTGATTGGCCATGTGAAAGCGCTGCGCCCTGTATAAGATGATTTGAATGGCCGAGTGAAAGTGCTGCCCTGTATAAGAGGGGCAGCTGGGTGATTTGATTGCACCTGTGAACGGGCTTCCCATTGAGGGGGGCAGGCAGCCGTGTGGCGCCGGAGTTGTGCATGCTGCTCTGGGGTAACGGTGCTTCACTGTGCTTGCTGCTCCGAGAGCCGCAGGCGTGCGCCACACAGCTGGTGGTTTTCTTTTAATCAAAATCATTAATAATTGTTGCCGAATGTGCGCGAGTTGATGTGACCACGGCGCTTTCACCTGTTTTAGCAGATCCACCGCCGAAGCCACACGCTCGCGTTCAATCCTGCAGTTTCCGCTCGCCCGTTTTCACATTATTAGTTTTTGTGCGTATTATTTATCCCAATTAAACACAGATTACACTCAGCGGGGTAGGCGGACATGCACACAGCACTTAATCTTTTTTTACGGATCGGTCTCGGACCGCATAACGGCGGGGATGAGTGATGGTTCGCGCTTGATTTGGTTTAGATTCGCAATGAGTTTGTAATGCAATGAACTTCCTTCGCGTTTTTTGACGAGCGGCGACCGTGCTCGCCGCGCACGCAGCGAAATCGCACGGCGCGCACGCGGATAACGCAATTAGCACGTTCAGCACAGGGAGCACAAAATAAATAGGGCCGCGTAATCGCTTCCGTTTGCAAAACGATTTTTTAGTTTTTTTACTTTCCCCGCCATGACATTGATGTCGAAGGGGATTTTATTTTTCGCTCGGGTGGGGGGGGCCGTTCACCAAAGCCTCCTATTTCTGCACCGGCTGCGAACGTCATAACGAGCAGCTGATGATGACCCCAGCGAGCGCACCCCTCCTCCTGTCCTAATCGTAGCCGTCTCTGCTCGCTTGCCCCCTACCCTGACCTCCAGGCTTTTCTTTTTAAACAACAGCATTGTTTCCATCGTCTCCAAACATAGCCTCATGTTGCGTAACGACGCGCGAGCTAAAAGGCGAGCGAGGGCACAGCGAGCGCCCGCTGAATGCGCCGTCGCTCTCTGGGGCCGTCGCGCGGACGCGGACGTGGACGCGCATTCTGATGCGGTGCCGACAGCTGTTACCCATTTGGAAGTCTCTCCTGGCAACTTTTTGTAATTTTATTTATTCTTCTCTCTCCCATGGCCGTTCCCCCCCCCCTGTGGTTTCATACTCGCGGTGGAGAGATTTTAACTACCTCGATCCTGACCCTGATGCCTGCTGTATATTTGGAGTTTAACGCGTAGGCTTTCGCGACCAATATCATCCATAATAGAGGTTTTTTGGGGTTACATCGCGTAGATTTACGCGTGGTCGCGTGGATTTTTCTCCGGGTTCTCCGGTTTTTCCCTTCACATTTAGAGTCAATATCACGCATTTAGAGTGTTTGGCTGCTATAAATTTCCACATGATAAGCCACTTCATTGCGCTATCATTTGTGGGCAGGTCACTTCTTAAAAAGAGCTACACAGCTCGGTGGGCTTTATACTCTTAGGTTTTTCGGTAAAGTCACGTAGGTAAAAAATAGTAATAAAATAATTGTTCGTTTATTTTTCTATAGCCTTTAAATAGGCTGTTGGGACTCACAGAGACAAATTATAGTTTAATTAACTTCCCCACGCAAAGTTGTACTTCTTTTTTTACCCCGGAAGGGGACATGATGGGCCGAATCAACTCCCCCTCACCCCCCCCAGACCAGGATTTGAACTCGCGACCTTCCGATTGCGAGCTGCTTGCTCACTTTCTCTTCTTTTAAGAGGCGGTTCATTATTTTTTATCCGTGGACGACGGTGACGATGGTGACGATGGTGACGATGGTGACGATGGTGACGACGGTGACGACGGTGACGACGGTGACGACGGTGACGATGACAGGGCCACCTTACTTTTTTTTCCCCTTTCTTCTCCAAATAAATATTTTCCAGGAAGCGGTGAGATAGGAGGACACGAAGGAGCAACACGTGATGAATTCCGTCCAATCGGAGATGGCTCGCATCCAAAGCGCACACGACTGTGGACACAGCCAGTGCGTGGCTCTGTTACAGAGAAACTATTCCACTTTGAAAAATGGGCGAAGAAATTTTGATTTGATCACACACGATGCCTCCTATTCATCACTGGAAACCCAGTGTCTGTTCTTCTCAGCTAGTACCATCAATGCCGAGTTGTTCAATATTTAACAACCGTCTTGCCTAATAGCCAGCGGCCTCATTCGCGTTGTGACAACTTGTGTCCGTGTCACCATCTTTGTGCACACAATGTAGTAATCTTCTGCGAATCTGCTTGCACACACGTATGTGTGTGTGTGTGTATCCACACACATATACACACACACACACGTATATGTATGTACGTGTGTGTGTGTAGATACACACACACATATATGTGTTTGAGTGTGTATACACTCGAGTAAGCAGTTGGTCCGTAGGTAGGTAGGTCGTGTGTCATGGGGTAAAATGTGGATACTTCCACCTCTTCTAAGACATCTGGCTAGCTTGGAAGAGTAGGCCCAGCACCCTCTTGGAGGCCCTCTCAAGAGCTCCTCGCGGGAGCGGAGGCCCCCTTCTGCCAGCGTTGGCCATGAGGGAGCAGCTGCAGGGCTGCACCTTTACCTCGATGTGTTTTTGTATAAGCCGTGTTTTGTTTGCTCGTCCGTTGAGGGAATGTATTCCCTAGGCAATCCGTTTTCATTTACGTTTAAGATTTTCATATTTCATATCCGCGGCCGTTTGCATGAAGCACGGCAAGCAAACATTAACCTGTCTCCCCCCGCCCAGTCCGCTGCACTGATCTAAATTGATCGACGGATCTGTTAAGCCTCTGTCATTCACATCCGTTGTGTTGGCAGCAGCGCTGTATAAATGCACACTGCAGGGTGCGCGAAACATTAGCACTGCCTCTCCCTGTGCATCACCAACCGCCCCCTTCCCTCTACTCGCCCCCCCCCTCTGCCCCCCCCCACTACCCCCCCCCCCGCCGCAACCCCCCAACCCTCCGGCCCCATCGTCTCTTTGATGCTTAATCTGCACATCTTTCACTCTCCCTCCCCCCGCCACCACCTTCACGCCACTTTCCTCCGGAGCGGCACTTTGCTTCACGCGCCGGTATTCCGCGCTAGTTGGTGAACCCGCTGCAGTGACGCTCCGGTCTAGCATGCTCGGAGCTTCGCTAGACCTGGGGGGGGGAGGGGGGGGGAGGGCTATGTTTCCTAGTACCGGCGGGCTCAGACGAGCACTGACGTGGGGAGAATGACCCCCTCTGTTCGTGAAACGGTGACCCCATTTGTCAGTCCATTTATGCATCGTACGTTTCACCGCATTGTACTGAGTGTGTGTGCCTCTCAGTGGGGAGCGGAAGCGTCGCGGTTAGCGTGCTCCGCTACGGACCCAGCGACCCGATTTCGATCCCTGCTCATGGCTAGCATCAGTGACGATTATCTGAACCAGTCCTGGGCCTCCCCAAGGTTGACTCGGCCTCAAATGAGTACCTAGTGCGGTGGTTAAACATTGCCACTCAGTAGACATAGGCGGCCGGGCGTGGTGCTCGCCACCCATCCTCTCGTGTGCCGTGCCAGCCTTCATAGGTGCTCACAAACAGCACTTTCCCCATCAGTCTGTTAAGGCTATACGGGGGATATTTTTCTTTGTTTGCCTGTCAGTAACTTTTGCCGGATCACCAATCGTATGGTTGTGATGTTTTGTCATTTTCTTTTAATGCCGTATGAAAGAAGGAAATACTGCATGTGCGTGACATCGCATTGACTCGTCAATTGAAGTCTTACCTTCATGATACAAGCGTGTCGAATCGTGCATTTCATCCGTAACTTTTAAGATTTAAAATTGAAAACAAATTTCTTTAGAGATGATTTTTGTGTTGAGTTTGTTGTCCTTCCCCCCCACACCTGCGATTATTACGGTTGGCTATGTACAGGGTGAAAGAAGTTCAACATACGTACATACGGTGGCTACAATTTGTAAAAACTACGGGCGTACGATATGCATATGTCATAAATGGAACGCCTTGAATGTTGCAAATGAAGGGGATGGTGGGCACCAGGACTTGTTCAGACCTCACTCGTCGCTGATATTAGCCGTGACCGGGAATCGATCTTGGGTAGTCAGGTTCATTGTGTATTGTGTTAACCACTGCATCACTGTTCCTCCCTCCCCTCACCCTGAGCCATAAGCACATAAATTAACAGGTGCAACTGTTTATGAAACTCATGTGGGTGTAGTTATTTTTCTAATCTCAAATTTAGACCCTAACACAGTGCACGAGTAGACTAATGATTGTCATTGGGTCGTTACGACGAGCTGAGCAACTTCATTAACTCTTGCCAAGATTTTCAGGCAGCTGCTGGGAAATCAACCCATTGACGCTGTTTGTAAGCTGCTTACAGGCAGCCCAGCCGTCCACACTGCACATACTACTTATATATACTATCTCTCTGTACGCGTGTACATGTGTACTGGCCGCCTGTTTTATCTTTGGCAATGCCTCTGGGTGCACGGGAGTGCGCTCCCGCGCCACACGGGTGATGTGAGGGACCGCGTGCTTTCTAGTGACACGTGACACGTGCCGCTCACTGTCACCCCCCCACCTCTCCGCTCCCTCCCTCCTCCCGTGCTGTGATCCCCGGGTAACGGTGCTACTTATTGGCTCTGACAGCTGATGGAGGCGGCAGCATGTGTCTCAGCAAGGTCACCTCTCCCTCCATCCCACCACTCGCTGCTAAAGCCGCCTCCACCCCCTGTTTCTCTTCGACTCTCACCCCCCTCTCACCCCGCCCCCATCCTCTATCCGCTGGCTGCCACCGCCGTGTCCTTCTGTCGATGTACGTTTAAGCACGGTCCCCTTTATCCGGCGTTCTTCCAATATTACCGCCGCTTCCACGAAAGCGGATTTACGGGGGCTGGGGAGATCCTATTTCAAAAGCATCCCGTTGCTCCTTTCCCCCTTCACCCTTCCCAAAAGTCACGCCGTTATAAAACGAAGCGCTCGGCGCACGGCAAGGGGATCTTCCTTTTGTGCCATCGTTGCTCTCGCTGCGCCGTTCCGTTGCGATCGTTCAGCACGGCCCCCGCCACGCAGCGGGGGTCGCCTGGCGCTCCCCGCATCACGCCGCCTCGTGCTGTGTGAAAGTAACATTTCCGCAGATTTAAACAAGAAAAAAACTCTAAAAAAATATATATTATTTTCATTTTATTACCAGGTAAGTCCCACTGAGCTATGTAACTCTTTTTCAGAAGCGACCTGGCCACAAATAATCGCTCAAAAAGTGTCAGATCATGTGGAAATTTATTGCAACCAAATACTATAAACGCGTGATGTTGATTCTAATTGTTTAGGGGAAAAGCCAGAGGACCTGGAGAAAAATCCAAGCGTTCGGGTCGCGATTGAACCCATGACCTCCTTCATACTAGGTCGGGGAAGTTAACATCTCGCCACTGTGTTTTGTGGGCGAGATCACGCGCCAACCTGTCACCCGCAAACACCTCGCTCGAGGCGGCTCGCCACCAAAGCCACCGCCGCCGGCGCCATTGCCCCCGCGGTGGCTGTGCCGTCCGCAAGGAACGAGATGAAATGAAATGCCGCGGCCGTTGCCGTTATCGCCGACAAGGCATCGGGCTGTCGTCGCCATGGTTGCCGAGGATCGCTCGCAGCACTAATAAATATAGCGGTGAAGCGCGGAGTCAGCCTCGTGCAGGGGGCTCCCACGTGTGAAATGAGGGCTCAATCGAGTTTTTCGAGCTGAGCCGTCCGATTATTTAAGTAATCGGTGACTCTACCGATTATGCGATGGATTACCCGGCTCGTTGGGGGAGCGCGGAAACCGTTCGGGGGGAAAACATCTCGCCGCTTGGCACGAGCCACTGAACGGGAGGTGTTGGCCGGAGTTCAGTGGCGCCAACCGCGTCACGCCGGGGGGGTGTGGCTGGTTGGGGGTTTCCCGCCTTTTGGGAGGCCATTTTTAGAGGGTGCCCGTATACTCGACCGCAAAGGGTAGTCGATGAAAATGTTTACGCAATCTAAATCGACCGGAACGTCTCCCACTCGGGACTCGTTTATCCACTCTGTGTATCGTTGCTTTGACGGTTCTGTTTGCCGAGCCACTACATCTGTTGAGAAGAAAAGAAGTGTAGGGACCAGGGGCCGGCGGGCACCTTCAGGGACTGCCGCCAGAGTCATCTGCGTGCGAAATTCCCTCCCTGTGCGTAAAATCCCAAAAAGTAACAACTCTACGGCTTGACCCAGCGACAATGGTGGCTGGCGGAGGAGGAGGGCGGCGGCGGGTTCATCGAATACCCGCCCCCTGGCCCCCCCCCTCCCCCCCCATAGGGCACCCGCGGGCTGGGAATATAAATCAATGCCGGGTCTCCCTCAGCTTGCCTTGCCCCACCAAATATCGGCGTGGCGAAGGCGGGAAAGCGGCACGCGCTGCTGCTAAGACGAAGCTTTTTTATCGGTGCAGTGGCAGGAGCGTTCGTCTGTGACGCGTTATCGGCCGCGGCTGAAAGAATCCAGATAAAATGGGGAAGGAGCGCCGCGGTGCGTTCGACGTGCCCGCGAGTGACACCTGGGCTTGATTCCCGCTCGTGCAGAGTTAGGAGTGGTGGTTATTCTGCCCGATCGAAGCTTTGCCGCAGTAGCTAAAAATAAAAAATAACAACCCTGGCCCTTCTCGAAGATAAATTATTTGGCGACTCTGCAGCTGTTGCTACTGATGCGTTGGCAGTGGTGCACAAGTAACACGCAAAAACGCGGTCAAAGAGCATTCGTCAATAATAACACTGTGTATGTGTTTGGCCTTAAAATAAAAACTTATACAGAGATAGGAACGCTTTGGACAATGGCCCGTTTTCATAGGGATGTAAAATGGTCACGGTGTTATTGATGAACGTATTATTATTCTTGGTTTTTTCGGTAAAGTCACGTAGAAGGGAAAAACTATAAAATAATAAAAATAAAACAATACAATTCTCACGACGTTATTATTTTTATTATTTTATTGTTTTTCCCTTTTACGTGGCTTTACCGAAAGAACCAAGAATATGAATCCCTGCAGTCCCGAAAGCTTTAAATCTAAATTGAACGCATTATTCTTGCAGCCGCTCACAGAACTGTATGTTCAGCCTGAGTTAACGTTATGATCGGGAGCTTCGTTGCAGCTTTGCCGAGCCTGCTGGCATCACTGCAATGTTGTTTCCACTATGTATGTGCATGTTGTATGTATGTGAACGTCTTCTGCACCGTACGTAGCCAACCGTGCTAATCGGAGGTGCGGGGGAAGGACAACAAGCCAAACACAAAAAGCAGCACTAAAGCAACGAGTTTTCAATCTATATTATTTAAAAGTGCATGGCTCTTGTGGCTTCCTAATATCGGAAGGAAGAGTGTTCCAGAGTGCCGCAGAAGCGCATCTGAAAGCACGTGATGCATTGACTGTCTTTGTTCGATGGCTAGCCAAAATCCACTATAATACAACAGCACAATGCATTGACATCACTCAAGTGCTCTGGTGGTGCTGTCAATCAACTTTAAATGTATTTCTTCTCACTTAACGTAGCTTGACATTAATATCGGGCAGCCCTGGACGCACAGCGTAGGTATCTTATCTGCAAGATAAAATCCAGTCTGCATTTCAAAAGCTCGCATCTTTTGTTCAACTTAAAATAGCTCCCCGGAGTGCTTGTGTAGAACCGTCATCGCTGTAGAACGTCAGCGCTGAGCAGGGAAGAGCTTCCACACGCGCCTGGCGCCCCTCGTTTTTCGGCGCCGGCCACAATAGGAGCTCGCCAACAACCACGGGGCACTCGCGGGCGGGCGGCGGTGGTGGTGGCTACGCTGCACGTGGCTGCCTGTAACCCAGCACTGCTGTGGACGCAGCAGCGAGGGGTGGTGGATCGCAGCACAAATCTTGTTGTGAAACTTTGTGGGCATCGAGGAGCTGCCACCATACCCTGGCTCGCCAGGACAATGCACTACAGCAAAAATGTGGACTCCACCTGATCCGTGTGTTTGGGATAGAGCGTTCCCCCCTCGCACATGTGGGTTTTCTCCCGGTGCTCCGGTTTCCTTCCATGTGTAAACACTCATTGAGTGGTCGATAACACCTCAATATATAGAGGACCGCAGAGCTTGGAAATTTTTGTGGATTTCTAGCTCACTGCGTGGCCGCTGCTGCTGCTGCCTTCCCGCTCATCTTTGGTTCCTCCTCCTGGTGCCTCTGAGACAGAGGTCGCAAACGGGTTTTGATTCTTTACCCGTACCCGTACCCGGCCGCACCAGGGTTGCAAACGGGTACCCGTACCCATATCCGGCCGGGTACGGGTAGCCGGGTATCGGGTAGGGTACGGGTATCGGGTACCCGATTGCGACCTCTGCTCTGAGTCGTCTTCTTTCTCTCTCTTTCTCTGTGTCTCTCTATCTCTATTTGAGAGTGAGCGATGACTGTGTGGTGGCATGGCGTTACAAGTTGACATTATTATTTTTATCATTGCTCTAACACGCCGCTGAGCAGGCTTAACGGTGGCGTTTGTGTTTTTGTCCGTGTCCCGTCGGTGGCGCAGGTACTTCCTGGTGGACAACGAGGGCAAGGTGGCGCAGCAGCAGGAGGGAGTGTTCCGCACCAACTGCATCGACTGCCTTGACCGCACGAACGTGGTGCAGAGCATGCTGGCACGGCGCTCGCTCCAGTCGCAGCTGCAGGTGCCACCCACCACCCAACCCACCCCCTCACCACCCTCGTGCCCCCCCACACCCCCAGTACTGCTTCTCCCGGCACGATACAAACACCAAACACCGTGTGGAATGAGTTTCTGATTTTAAACGGTTTGGATTTGAGATTTTTTTTTAAAGATAATTCTGTTTTTTTCGGATCTGTTCATTTTTAACGTGCCGTCTCGTGGACGCCGCCGCTGAAATCCCAAGAACTTCGCTTGCCCGTGTTTATTTTGTGCCGGCGGCATGGCTAATCTGAAGCGCTGACTCCGACCAGACTGTGGGCGGGGGGGGAGGCGAGCGGTGGGGCGGTGGGGGGAGGGAGGTACCGGGCAGGAGTGTGGCGGAGATTAGCGCGGCGCGTGCGTGAGCCACGCGATGGGACAGCAGCTGCCGGTGTCACCGGATCCCGCTGCGGGGGTGGCTCCCGCGTCCCTTCCCACTCTGGGTCTCGCGTCGTCTCGGCTGCCTCCTCTTCTGGCCCCCTCGCTACCGATGATTTTTTTCGTTAAGACCTCCCAAGTGCTCGCGAACAAAAAGACAAAGGTCTCCCGAATAGCCTTAACAGACTGCTGGGGCCAGTGCTGTTAGCGAGCACCTATGAAGGCCGGCATGGCGCATGAGGGGGTTGGTGGCCAACACCACCCCCGGCCGCCTTTGTCTCCCCAGCGGCGGTGTTTACACACGGAACCAGGTACTCATTTGGAGCTCAGTGGACCTAGCGGAGGCCCAGGACCGGTTCAAGTAATCGTCACTGGTGTTGGCCATGAGCGGGAATCGAACTCGGGTTGCCGAATTCGTGGCACAGCGGGCTAACCACTACACAATTTCCACCGACACACACACACACCTCCACACACGTACTTGATGTTTAGTTGGTTTGCTTTGTATGTGTGTTCACGCGCCAGCGTCTGTTCATACCGGTCTTCATAGGTGCTCGCTTACAGCACTTGCCCCAACAGTTTTTTAAGGTTATATAGATGATCTTTGTCTCTTTATATATATTGTGTGTGTTTGTATATATGTGTGTGTGTTTATGTTTGCATCTGTATGTGTCTTTCATCTGCCAGTCATCTCAGTCAGTTAACCCATATCATCTGGGTCTGTCGCATGACCTCTTTTCAGCGAGCCTTCAACACTTTGACGATGTCTCAAAGCGCACTTAGTGGCGAATGATTTTTGTGTGTATTTGTGCTCATGGTGTAAAACAAGTGTGGACTCCCAACTGTTATCATCCACTCTAACTCTGCCTGGCCTCTCTATGTGCCACGAAGAAGGTTTATACACACACATGGTCTTGTTATTGACATGGAATGTACAGGGAGTTTTTTTGTTTGTTAAAAGCATAAATATGGTCCCTGTGTTGTCTCCCCGTGTGTACGCATATCCGTGTGTCTGCGCGCATCTCCGTGTGTGCGTCTCCTTATCCGCGTCTCCGCGTGTGTGCGTATGCGCATCTCCGCGTGTGTGTGCCGTGTGTCTGTATGTCTGTGTGCGCGCGTCTCCGTGTGTGTGTGTGTATGTCTCCGTGTGTGTGTGTGCGCGTGTATCCGTGTGTGTGCTCATTTCTGTGTGTCTGCGCAGCGCGTGGGGATCCTGCACGCCGGCCAGAGGGTGGAGGAGCATGCCGAGTTTGAGAAGATTTACAGAAACGGTCGGTGCCTGCGTTTTATTTATTTCCCCACGGACCGCAGTTCGCTCTGCGAGCTCTTACTCGGTTTAATTGGCGACGTTTGTAATGCGCCAACCCGCGGAACTGTTCCCGCCGAGGCTTCGCACCGCAAACCCACGGGCGCGTTTCTTCGCTCGTTAATTCCTCGATTAATGCGGGCGGCTTCTCTCACCGCGGACAATCTTGCTTCTGGGCGCAGCCCCGCGCGACAAGCCATGCGGTTGAACCTTGACCCTCGCGAGACGGGTACGGCATGTGCGGTGCAGCGGCACGCTGGATATTAATATTCGCTGATATTAATATTCGCTGATGTTAATATTCGCACGCCTGCATCGTCGCTCGGCGGATAAGAAGGACGTGCGGACAAGCGCTTCTTTATCGCTACTCCCACCGTTTCTGTTCCCGTGAACGTCACTCGTTGATTCCCCCACCCATGCTAGAGACATTCGGTCTACCAGGCTGACTTTTGTCTGATCCACACTGTTTAACCGCCACCGCACTGTAGGTAACAACAACACGCTCGCCCACCCCCTTCACACATTCGCTCATCCACCCACTCATTTTCTAACTCACTAACACACTTGCCACGCTGCAGGTCGCAACAACACATTCGCTCACTCACCCGCCCGCTTACTTACTCACTCGGTCACCAGCTCACTCACTCACGCATTCGCCCACCTACTGAAGCGCTCACCTACCCACTCGCTCATCAACTCACCCACTCGCCCACTCTCACCACACTGCCGAAGCTGCCCCTTTGTCGCATTGGGCCTTTGGGTTTGTGCTTAGCAATTTTGCGGTGGGCACGCATGCCCCGCGCGCGCCTCGGTGTGACATGCGCGTGGGCGCAGGTCTGTGATCGCCGTGTCCCCCAGTAACATGGCAACGGTGCGCTGTGATGCGTGCATGCGTGCGTCAGAGAGAGCGATGCTGTGCGTTTTTTTTTTACTTAGTCATCCCAGCAACCTGGGTTTGATTCATCGATACAGTTAACGTCAGCGGAGAGTGGTATCTATATTTATTGTGGGCCTCCCCTAGGTCGACTCAGCCTTAAATTACGACCTGGTTCTGTGTGTGAAATATCAATGCCGGGGAGATGAAGCCGGCCGGGCATGATGCTGTTGCCCACAACATCCCCTTTCTTCGTGCCTTCATAGTTGCTCGTTAACGCCATTTGCCCCAACAGTCTGTATGGCTGCACAGGGATCTTGGTGATGTTAGTCTTTGTGGGTGTGGGAACAGAGTGGTATCGTATTGGCTTCTCACCCGTCAGCCCCGATCGCTTGCGTTTGATCCCTGGCCACGGACAAGTGGTACCCGTACTTGCGCTGGGTCACCCCTAGGTCAACTCAGCCTTGAATGATTTCTTGGTGCTGTGTGTGAACATCAGCAATGGGATGATACCAAAGTGGTCAGATGCGATCCCAGCCTGGCCCACCCCAGTGTGCTTGCCACACTGTGGTGTAGTTGAAGGCGCATTAATAAAAAAAACTCTCCAGTAGTGTGCAACTGCGGTCATCCGGAACAGATCATACAACATATGACGATGCAGTGCCCGGTTCACAAATACGAAGAAGAAAAAGGAGGCGCTTGTTTAATCCGGTAGGCGTGCCCTTCTGTGGTATGATGCAGGCTGCCCGACATGGAGCCCTAAGCTTCGTTAATGAGACAAGCGGGCGTTTAGAATCATGCTTGGGATGCCCTTGCAATGTCGTTCCTGCATCACCCCCCCCCCCCCGAGACATTTAATCCATTACAACATTGTTGTAACTCTTGCTTGTCTGATTTTTTAAATGCTTCCCCCTTCAGATTCCTATTGGACAGCTGTAAACACACATCCTATCTTGTGATTATTATAAACTCTCCAGTAATGTGCGACTGCGGTCATCCAGAACAGGCCGTACACCATCTCACGATCCAATGCCCGATCCGCAAATACGAAGGAGACATCGCAGCGATAAAATCCGCTGCTCCCTGATGCGGTTCTCTGGATTGACCACCTCAATATGAAATTGTTGCTCTGCATCTACATCAGCCGTATGGAAGATTATTATTATTGTGCTTCACTGAGTCTCAAAACACTTTTCTCGGGAGGGTCCTGCCAAGTTTTTCGCAGTCGGGGATGATGTTGCCACTGCTGGGTGTGTATGTATGTACGCACATTGAACTTCTTTCTCACCGTACGTAGCCAACCGTGCGAATCGGGATGTGATCCTAGTTGAGTAATTTGCGGTGTAATCTTTCAGCATTGGGATGTTTGGCAAATGCTTTTTTTTACTGTGGGAGGAAACCAAAGAACCCCGGGGACAACCCAAGTAGAACAGAGGAAGAGATATTGTAGAGATATTGTACAAACTCCACGTAGGGAATCGAACCCCAGGGCCCTTGTTGCTACTGCTGCGAGGCGCGAGCGCCACTGCTGCGGCCACCACGACGGGAGTCACAGCTCAAGATGGGAGTTGGGAATTTATGTGGTCGCCTATTTCCCCAGCAGTAAACTTGGTAAATGCCATTCGTTCCTGCAGCCTGCAACACGGCGACAAGGCCAATCTTTGTTCTTCGTGCCAGAGCTCGCGCGTGCGCATGCACGTGCATCCGAGTACCTGGCATGGTTTCACGCGCAATCTGTGTAGCCTGCACGTTGAGCATAATTGGCGGGCCTGTGTCTAACCTGCCGCAAATGAGCACCTGCGCATCTCTACCGGCGAGCGCCAGCTTCTGCTGCCACTTCTGCTGCTGGCGCAGGTGCGCTCATCCTTTCTGCCTGCAACCCGCCGTGCCTTTGCCAGCCGGGCAGCAGGGTGGTTGGTGGTGGCGGTGGCGCAGTGATTACAACGCTCGCACTATCACAGTGAGAAGTGCCGAGGATTTGATTCCCAACTCGAGCGACCCTTTCTGCATGTAGTTTGTGTCAACAAGGACAATCGTCAAATAGCTGCTCGCTAACCCAACCAGCTCCCGCAGCCTCGGCTGTGTTTGTGCGTGCATCTGCTGTGTTGTGTGTGTGTTTGTTTGCTCGTGTGTGTGTGTACGTAATTGCTGTGTGTAGGTGTTTGCTCGTGTGTGCGTGTTTTCTTCTGTGTACGTTTGTGTGCTTGCGTGTCTTTGGTTGTGTGTGCGTGCGTGTGTTTGGTCGTGTGTGTGTGTTTGCTCGTGTGTGTGTGTTTGCTCGTGTGTGTGCATGTGTTTTCCTCTGTGTGCGCGTGTTTGGTCGTGTGTGCGTTCGTGAGTTTGCTCGTCTGTGTGCGTGTGTGTGTGCGTATTTGGTTGTGTGTGTGCATATTTTCTCGTGTGTACATGCGCGTTTGATTGCTCGTGCGCGCGCGCGCTCTCTCGCGTAAGCCCCGTCCACCTCGTTGGGTAGCGCTTGGACCGTGAGCCACCCATGCTTGGGCCTGGCTCCGCCGGTGTCTCATCCATCAAGGCTTTATCCCTGCCTGGCAGCTCGCCAACTTTCTCGCAATCAGTTCAACCGTAAATGTAACCGGATGTCTGACAGCCTCCTGATTCAAAGCTGTGCACACGCACGCGCGTGCGCACACCCTATCTTCTCCGCAGTAGCCGCCGCCGCAGACCTCCCGACACTTACCGTGCCGTGCCAAACACCGTCCCAGGGATTTGTTAAAGAAAAACAAATTCCCAGCCGCACGTGCAGACGTGCAATTTAATGGGGCCCAGATGAACGACGCCAACACCGACGAGACGCTCGTAACGAACAACAACGATCACATTCGCCGTCATGCAAACGGAAATGTTGCGTTTTCCGCAAAATGTTTTTGTTGTTGCGGCACGTGTCGCGAGAGCAACGGCGGCTGCGGAAGAGGAGGAAGAGGAGGAAGAGCCTGGCTTTGCAAGCTTGAGGTGGCGGTTGTTGGGCACTCCAAGTCGCTGGAATGGAGAGGGGGGGGTTTGTATTTGCGGTGAAGATAGGTCCAGGAGCTGCTTAAAGTGCTGATCATAAGCAGGGCCCTGGGGGGTGGGGAGGATGAGGGGGATGGGGGGGGGCATCGCGATCCTTGCTCGTGAGTAGCTGCATTAGTGAGCCAGTGGCGAAATGAAATGTATTGTAAATACTGCATTGATATGAGTGCAGAACAGGGGACCGGGTTTGACCCAAAAACTCTCCTAATGAATGCTACTGAAATGCTCCTGAAATGCTGCCAGCCCACATTGCGTAACCAGTCACGTGGTGAGGGTCGGAACGTTCCAGAACATGGGTCGGCAATGAAAATAACAAGCAGCAGCCATTTTTTTCGAATTCGGTACAACGCTCAATATCTCAAGAGGCGCAATGCATGTGAATGCTTACGTACACACACACACACGTTACATCACGAAGCTGTCCTTAAAGAGAAGCATGTGGCTCCGGAGCCGCAGGTAGCCTACCCCTGCTCGAGAAGATGGCAACCATGTGGAGGAGATACACGAGGACCTGAGGAAGAATCATTTTGAATGTTTGCGCCTAAGGACAGGCCCGCACTGTGTGGAGCAGAAGCTGCCACGGTGGCGAGATGGTAACTACCTCGCCTGTTATGCAGGAGTTCGTGGGTTCGATCCCGACCCTGACGCCTGCTCTATATTTTGCATTTGCATGTTCTCTCCGTGGTCACGTGGATTTTTCTCTGGGTCGTCTGGTTTTTCCCTCTACATTTAGAAACATGCATTTAGAGTATTTGGCTGCTAGAAATTTCCACATGATGATTAACCACTTTGTTGAGCTATCATTTGTGGCCAGATCGCTTCTGAAAAAAGAGCTGTATAAATCAGTGGGCCTTTAACTGGTTAAATAAACATTTATTTAGTTTCATTGAAAGGTTTAAGAGGAGGTGGATGAGATGGTGACAGCTTAGATCATCATCATGGGCCGTCAGACTCTGCAAGAGGGTCTCAAAAAGGCTTCCCCGATTGACAGGGAGAGAGCCATCGGACTTCCTGCTCGTCTTCGGGACGTCCAGAGACTCGTTTCATCCCTGCTAAATGCGGCTGTCATAGCAGCTACGTCACCGTTACAGAGACAGCTCTCGAGGAATTGCAGCTCCAAGCGAAGTTGTGTCACTGGCCCTTCTGTGTGAACTGTAGCAGAGCAGCGGAGTGTGATGTGCCGTCTCGCATCGAAAGGTTTTGTGTTCAAATTGTTGTCTCGCCATGCTCTTGATTCCTCTTATTTTCTTAACGATACCATATATAGTTAAGGGCGCCACGGTGGGGAGAGGGCTCCACTGTGGTGAGATGTTAACTACCTCCCCTGGTATATCTGAAGTCGTGAATTCGATTCTAACCCTGACGCCTGTAGAGTTGGAGTTTTATATGTTCTCCCCGTGGTCGCGTGGATTTTTCTCAAGGTCCTCCGGTTTTTTCCTCCACATTTAAAAAGGTGCATTAGAGTATTTGGCCACTATACGTTTCCACACGATGAGCCACTTCATTGAGCTATTAGTTGTGGCCAGGTCGCTTCTGAAAAAAGAGCTACATAGCTTAGTGGGCCTTTACCTGGTTAAATAACAAATATTTGAGTCTAGTTTTAGACGAAAGACTTTTGGTCTTGTGTCCACTCGTCACCCGTCAGACCCTCACAGACCTGAACTAAAGTATCGGCCGTTCTCTGCACCTCCCTACCCCCACCCCCCCTCCCCACCGAAACCCCCACGCTGCCCCCCCACAGTCTGGGCCGACAATGCGGATGCTTGCGCCAAGCAGTACGCTGGGACGGGCGCGCTCAAGACCGACTTTACGCGGTGAGCGTCACACGGCCACCACCACAGCTGCACGAACCACGACCACCGTAACCACATCCCATTGACCGTATCATCATCGCCATCACAACCACATGAACCATCACCACTGCAACCACATCCAATTCACCACATCATCATCACCACCACAACAGCAACCGCGTGATCACATCCGCACGACCACCGCCATCGCTTCACAGCAATCGCATAATTACCACCATCACGGCAACCCCACGATCACTACCACATCGTAGCAACCACATTATCACCACCGCAACCGCATGACCACAACTGTACGACCATAACACAATCACAGCCATCGCATGATCATCACCTCAAGCGCATTACTTCGGCAACCATAGGATCACAACTGCACGCCCTCCACCACAACCACATCGCGTGCAGCACATGACCACTGCCACAACCTCATGGCAACTACCACAACTGCATCTAGCAGTCCACGTGAAACACCGCGTGCCCTGTTGTATGTACATATGTATGTTGAACTTTCGCACCATACGTAGCCAACCACGCTAATCAGAGGTGCAGGAGAAGGACAACAAAACTAAACACAAAATGCAGTTCTTCAGAAATTAGTTTTCAACTTCGATTTACAAGTTCATAGCTCCAGTGGCTTCCTAATATCAGACGGAAGAGCCTTCCAGACGGCCGCATCTGAAAGTACACGATGCAGTGACCATATTTGTTCGATTAGCGAGCCAAACGCCGCGGCTGCGAGGACGATCTCAGTTCACGAGATGGTTTACGCTCCTTGGCGCGATAACGCTCCCGTTGTGCGCGCGCGCGATGAACTAAACACGTACGTTAGCGACCGGGCGACGGCCCCGCGACGTGGTGTCACATTTCTCTGTCACAAGGGAGACACGGGATAGCTTGCTACTTTGCAAAGCTCGACGCCACCTGAAGAAACTCCACTCGCACTCCTGGTCCACTCGTGCACCAACGAGATCGCTCTGAGCTCTTCAGATTGCCGTCTTCTCAGTACTCCGAGGTCAAGGCTCGTTTCCTGTAGGGGTGATTGGGCATTTGCCAGTACAGCTCACAAGCTTTAGAATGCTTTGTCTTTGATGATAAGACAATCAGAGCCCCCCTTGAAAACTCACCTCTTTAAATTGGCCTTTACCCCCTAGATCTCGGCCAGTGTTTTTCACAAATTTTCAGAGGGGGGGGGGGGGCCCACTTTCGCTGATAAGACATCATCAGAGGGCTGCCACGCATTTGAAACCATTGTTGGGTTTGACAGCAAGATGGGGTTTGTTTTCACATTTGTGTATTGTCGGGGGCTGCGCTAAAGGCCACCAAGGGCCGCCATTGGCCTGCGGGCCTTTCCATGAAGAACATTGCTTGAGGCCATTTACCCTGTTTCTGTTTTTTTCCTGCTTTCCATATGTAGTGTGTTAAAAAATTACTCGCACCGACACGTTGTAACAGGTCACGTGCTTACACTTTATTCACCTGTTCTTGCACCAGTCGTAGGCACTCCTATAACTATCTGTATGGTCACTTAGGTTTAACTTCTCCCCCTCGTATCTACTTTACACCTCACTTATCCTGCACTCGGCAGCTCTGCTCTCAGCGACTCTGCACACGGCATAGTCGCACACAGCATCTCCGCACACAGCAGCTCTACAACTCCACCGCTGCCCGCACCGATGCTCCCTCAGACCCGCTCACCCGCCTGACCCGGGCGGGGGGATTAGCCAACACCCGCCCGGCGACGCGTGAGGGTTGAGGTTCGTTGACGGCTCGAGCGAGATGTCTTCATTCGTGTCCCCAGCAACAACTCCCCGCTCCGCTCATGCACATGTCCTTAATATCCCCTTGCCAATTACCCGAGACCTCTCATGTGTCTCTTTAAGCTCAGCCGGGCTGGCGCCTGTTTGCCCATCAATCAACCCTTATCTCCCGTCTCCATGGCAACACCTCCGGTTTTGAGGTGCACTACCGGTCGACCCCGTTTGCACCTGCTCTGCCCCTTAACAACTGGCAGTTTGCCCGTGCAAACCTAACGTGCGCACCCGTTTGCCCTCAGTTGCCCTCGGCTAATTGTGCGCACCACATATTTCACTCCTCTACACATACATGGCCATTGGGATATACGGATTAAATGCGCCTTACATATGTAAATTATTATGAATCACCCCCCCCCCCCCATTCTCTCACGCACTCCCTCCCCCCACCTGCCCCTCGCCCGACAGCACTGGCAAGCGCACTAAGCGCGGTCTGCTCATGGACGGGTGGAACTCCATGATCCGCTACTACAAGAACAACTTCTCCGACGGGTTCCGGCAGGTGAGCTTGCCACAGGCTGGTGAGGGACGCAGTCTCATAGCCTACCGGGGGAAGGCCACCATTTGGGCTGCGGTGTTCCCAGAGGCACGGTGTACGCCGTAATGTTGCGAGCACGCGAAGCCGTGGGTGGAGCGGCGGTTAACACTCTGTGAGACTATAGACTTGTTTATTTTACCAGGTAAGGCCCATTGAGCTACGTAGCTCTTTTTCAGAAGCGACCTGGCCACAAATGATAGCTCAACGAAAGTGGCTTATCACGCAAAAATATATCGTCAGCCAAATGCTCTAAAAGCACGTTGATTATAAACGTGGAGGGAAATCCGGAGGACCCGGAGAAAAATCCATGCGACCACGGCATGGAATAGAAGTTCATGGAGAAAAGGAAACCCGAGTGGCTGACCCCCGATGTGATAATAGACTTCTGGCTTCGAAGACGAGGAAGACGTGAGGTTGCCAATTAGGCCTCTCATGTACTATTCTAAAAAATATATAAACTATTTTTGATTTGGCCACCAAAGGCCCCCACTGAGCTATGTAGCTCTTTTTCAGAAGCGACCTGGCCACAAATGATAGATAGCCCAACGTGTAGTGGCTTATCATCTGGAATTTGAGGCCACTATTCAGACTATGCTAGCAGAGGCCATCGTGGTTCAGGACCAGTCCCACCAATAGTGTAGTTCACTATTCAGGTCCCTGCAGCTGGTACCACTGTGCTGGCCACTATAGGCCGGGTCACTATGAATATGCTCACATGCCACTGTGGAGGCCCCAACAGTTGGGGTGCCACGGTGGCAAGATGTTAACTACCTCGCTCGGTATGCAGGAGGTCGTGGGTTTGATCCCGACTGATACCTGTGTATTTGGAGTTTTCACATCTCTCTCTCTCCCTTTGGCCGTGTGGATTTTTCTTCTGGTCCTCCAGTTTTTACCCTCCACATTTAGAAATATGCGAAAAGAGTATTTGGCTGCGATGAATTTCCACAAGATAAGTCACTGCATTGAGCTATCATCTGTGGCCAGGTCGCGTCTGAATAAGAGCTAAATAGCTCAGTGGGCATTACGTGGTAAAAATGAAACATAGTTAAGGTTTTAGTTTTAGTTGGAGCTTGGACACGCAAAGCTAAGTGAAAGGTCGCCAAGTCTGTGATTGCACGGTATTGACACTCTGTCCACACCGTCGGCATTCGGACGCCGCTGCGACTGCAGGACTGTTGAGTAATGGAAAGCGCAAACAGTTTGCTTGACCCCTGACCTCCCCGCTCACCCCCTTATCCCTGCCCTCTCACCCCGGGGTGACCTCCCCTTGCCCTCCTTCTCTCCCTGCTGAATCTGACGACCGCAAACCGCCGGCTCAGGATTCCATTGACCTCTTCCTGGGCAACTACGTGGTGGAGGAGGCAGAGAGGGCCACGCCGCTGCTGCACGAGCACAAGGACTGGAAGTTCATGGCCGTGAGTGTCGTCTCGCATTCCACGCCCGCACGGGTCCGCACCAACACGCGCGCATGTGCTGCCTGCCCCCCCCTCGTGCGCCGTGCCCTCCATCGACTGGACATTGGTGAAAAGAGCTCAATAGCTTTCATTCAGTATGAATAGAGATTTTTATTCGTAAGTGCTACTTGTGAACGGCACTTGCCTCAATAGTCACTCTAAGGCTACACGAGGGGGGTGGGGGGTGCATTGTTGTCTTGGACATGATTGTCACGGTTTGGTGAGCAGCTGTGCAGCGGTTAGCCCACTGCACTTTCGTGAATATCTTTCCCCGTTTATTGTTTACGAAGTAATTCGTTTTATATTTTTTAGCTCGTAATTTTTCTTGAAAGTTCACAATGGAAACGTTTTTTTTAATTGGTATTACCCATGATTGTAGAATGATTTCACGAGTAAATGACAGCATGTCAAACACAAGACGTCATTGTCCTGTGACAGCATGGGCGTTATCAGCGTCATAGATTGTAAGGGTGCAATGATTAGAAGACTCATGGCGGGCCGTGTTAAGTGAACTGCAGTTGAATAATTTATAAAGCAATCTTTCTTGATTCCCTTTTAAAGTACATCAAAGCAGAGAAAACAAGGCGATAAAAATGTGAAATGCTCGTATTTAGTTTTTTATCGCGGCATCATTGCCGTTAATACAAATTGCTTCTCCCGATCGCCAAGGATCCCCAGACAAGTGGGAAACCAGCAAGCAGGCGGCGAGGAGCTGGCGATAACAACAGTTGTCCACACTTAATGAGTTGTTAAACATGTGGGAGGAAACGGGAGCACGCGGAAAAAATCAACGCATACGAGGAGGCAACACTCTATCCTGTACAGTATAGAGTGTTGTGTCTGCACTTAGCTGTGGTACCGTCTTCTCCCGGCAAGCCAGGGCATCTCCTCGATGCCCATCGAGCGAATACAATTATTAGTTAAAGTTAACTGATTTTGCGATAATTGTCACGTTAAAACTTATATTGCTGACGCCCTAATTGTTATTATCCAACTTGTCAGCATGGGTTATTTCGGCTCTTCCCAATTTCCACATTCATTGGCATTGGTCAACTATCCTAATGCAGATCACTAGCAAAAATCATCATTATCAGCCATGATCAATCCACCCCCCAACAATCCTGCGAAGCAACGATCCACCAATCTCCAGCGCACGTGCCGACTTCCATTGCTCCATCTCCGCGGCGGACGCACTGTTGCGAGCGTTCGTTCCCGGCGTGCTGCTGCTGAGTGAATAATTAAACGAAAGTAGAAGAAGAAGTTATTGCCTTGAAGTAAGACGCTCCCAATCCCTCCGCGTGCTACGGGTCGTCACGGCAGTGGCACACCATGACAGCCCGCGGTAATTTGGTTGCCGCGAGAAGGAAATGCAGACGAGCTCAGCCCCGGGGCCCCTCGGTGTCACACAATCAAGCGGCTCAAACGAGCCCCGCCGCTCCTCACCCAATTTGTGAGCGACTGGAGAAGATTCGCCGCCAAAGGCGAGAGATGGATTGAGTCCAGACTCCGTTGCGCTTTTGGAGGTGTCGCTCTCAGATATGGAGCCTCGCATTAAAGCTGCTCCTGCTGCTGCTGGCATGTGCATTTTGCGAGCACTGACACGGGGGTGCACGCGTGGGCACGGCGTCCCTGGAAGATGAAATTCAGCGATTAAACGCCAACTGTCACGCTTCAAATGACTCGGGTTACATTTGCATAAATAGATACCTACGCATGAACATAAAACAACAGCAGCCGCCATTCGCCACGAAGTGGCGGTGTTGACGTCACCACAGTGGTTGTGCCAGCCTGAGATGCGTTTCGGAGGAGCGACGCTCGCAATAACGAGCGGAGCGCCGGGGCGGATAAAACGCAGCGAGGTGGCACAGTGAGGAGCACAGCTGGTGGCAGTCATCTCATGAGTCGGTCAACCCAGAGCACCTGGGTCTGTCCCGTGATCTCCTGCCAGCATTAAGCCTTAAGACACCCAGCCTGCCATATACATACACACAAATGCACACACACTGAGATGATTCAAAACGTACCTACGCTCAACAACAACCGCCATTCGCCACTAAGTGGCGGTGACGTTACCACGACGCTTGTGCCAGGCTATGTGCACGTTGAGGCCACGTGAAGTGTCGAACGCCCGCTGGCAAGAGGTCACGGGGCAGACCCAGGTGCCACGGGTCGACTGACTGAGATGACTGGCTGATGCACCACCTGTGCCCCCTACTGTGCCGTTGTTGTGAGCGTCGCTCCTCCGCCCTCCGTTGTTGTTGGAGGGCGACTGCCTCCAACTGCCCAGTAGCGAGCCTCCTCCACAGAGGCCGATCCTGACACCGCTGGTACCAGTCATCAGCAAGTCCACTCAGCTCCACGTCCTCCTGTACCACATCACTCCATCTCTTCTCTAGCCTGTGCCGCGCCCGTTTAGCCCCCACTATCCGGCCGAACAAAAGCTGTTTAGGCATGTGGGCTACGTGATTCAGCCAACGCAGCCTTGCCTGCCGGAGAAGCTCACCGATGGGACTTCGTCCAGATCTTTCAAGGATTTGTGAGCTCCTCACACAATCCAGCCTGGTTAAACCCAGGATGGATCGTAGGCAGGCCAGCCTAAATGTTTCTAACCGTCGAAGATGTTCCGTTAGGGGGGTCCACGTTTTGCAAGCATAGGAAGTGAGGTAATAACCGTGGCCGAGAAGACCTGAAGCTTCGTGCAGAGCGACAGATCAGGTAGCTTCCACACAGCGTTACGCAACCGATGAAAAGATAATGTTACTCGACTGATTCGGAGTGAGACCTCTGCTGTCAAACCGGAGCCGATCATGAGCACACTGCCCAGGTATGGGAAACTCTCCACTCTCTCCACAACTGCCCCATCACTAATTGGGAGTTGTGGGGGTGGAGTGTCCAATGGTACAAAATACCCAGGCAGGTGCTTAGTTTTAGTGGGGCTGATGGTAAGGCCCCACTTCTTGGTGGCACGCTCAAGGTTCAGCAGCAGTGCCTCCAGCTCCTCTGAGTGAGCGGCAATTACCAGATCATCGGCATACATAACGTGGTTGACCAATAGGGAGCCATCCCTTGACTGCACCCGGGCATCAATCATCCTCCCATTGTATCTGTACCAGATGGAAATTCCTCTGGTACAGCCATAGAAGTCTTCACTAACTACATGGTCGAAAAGATCTTAAATAATGTGGGAGCCAGAGGACATCCCTGTCGCCACCGCAAGGTGTACAGGGAATGGCTCTGACTCCCGGCCACGTAGTTTTACCCGGGCCCGCTCACCATCATGAAGGTCCTTAATGATCGTGAGCAGCGGGTCAGTGACTCCGAAAGCACGAAGATAAACCCAGAGCCCAGGCCTACTGATGGTATCATAGGCCTTGACCAGGTCAATAAAGCAGAGATGTAGGTTTTGTTGGAATTCCCTACACCTCTGCTGTAGCAGATGGACAGAAAATATGGCATCTGTGCAGGACCGCCCTTTCCTGAAACCGCATTGGGGCTCCGCAAGCCTCTCCTCAGCGTGCTTGGCAAGTCGATGTTGAATAATCCTTGCCAGGACCTTTCCCGGCACACTGAGGAGTGAGATGCCCCTGTAGTTGTTAGTCTGTGCGGTCCCCCTTGTTAAAGAGGGGGACCACCAGGGCATTCTTCCAATCCTGCAGAAACCGTCCATTGGTCCAGACTGTTGTTATGATGACATGTCGGGCAGTCTGTGCACAAACGCCACTCTCCCTCAGGATTTTGCTTGGGAGATCATCTCTGCCCGGTGCCTTTCCTGGTCTCAGACTCTGGATCGCCTTCAGTACTTCCTCAACAGATGGCACCTCAGCCAGCTGCTCACAGGGGGTGACTTCTTCCAATATTTGAGACACCGTAGCCTCAGCAGGGTCATCCCCACTTTGTCCCACGATGTTTTCTATGCCGAGGGATCCCCGTTTTTTCTCCTAATGATGGTAATAGGTGTGGTGCTGCAGGTTACTTTTTTGATGGGGTTAAATAGAAATTTGGGATTGCGGGCCATTGAGGCAGACTCCATCTCCTCAGCAACCCGCAACCACCACCCATCCTTACAGCGCCTCATGGCTCTCCGAACCTCCGAGCGAAGGCTGCGGTAAGCCTCCTCATTCTCTGACGTTGGATGCTGTAGACCAGGGGTCCTCAAACTACGGCCCGCGGGCCACATGCGGCCCACCGAGGACATTTATCCGGCCCATGGTCACTAATTGGGCTGCGCTTGTGAGCACTAATTGAGCTGCGGTGGTGGGCACTGATTGGGCTGCGCTGGTGAGCACTCATTGGGCTGCGCTGGTGAGCACTGATTGAGCTGCGGCGGTGGGCACTGATTGAGCTGCGGCGGTGGGCACTCATTGGGCTGCGCTGGTGAATGGTTCAATGGGCCAATTGACTGGACTTGCCCCCCAGGCCTAAGGCTGCCAGCCCTCCCCTGGCTGCGCTTGACTGGCTCTCCTTCCCTCAGCTCCCTCACTTGCCCCTCGGCTCCACTCCCAGTGATATTCCTGTGTGCTGAGTAAATGATAGAGGGGTAATAACAGAGTGATCTCTGATCTCTGGAGGGGCTGCCTGCTGTTTTCCCGTGCTGGTCAGTGACAGACAGCCGAGGAGTAGGAACCCCAATTTAAATGACAGTAAGTGCATTTATATTCTGATTGCTCTTCAGTTGTATGAGGTTATATGTTGTATGTTGTGTAAGCCCCGGTTCATACTGTTGCGATCTCTGAGCAGTGCGAGTTCAGCCATATGCTTGTATGGCTGAACTTGCATTAGATTCGGAAGAAAAAAGGCACATGTGCCTTCTTTTTTCCTGCAGTGGAATCGGATCGCATGGGTCTTCTCCCCCATGCAATCAGATTCCTATGCGAGTTCGCAGATCGCACTGCGATCTGTGAACAAAACTGCAGGTGTAATTAACTTTTTAATGGCACCCGCACCAGTGTGAGCCTGGGGTAAAAGCGGAGTTCCCCCAATCAGACTGCATTGATGGGCAGTGCAGTCTGTGTGTCTCTGTGTGGGCAAAGTTATTGCTGGTATATTGTTTTTGTAGCGCTGTATATATATTGGAATTTTACTAATAGCAATTTTGACTCCCTAGGAAACAATGATGTCAAGAAAGAGAAAAATTGACTCGGAGTGTAGGATATTCAAAGAACAGTGGACTTATGATTACTTTTTCATGCAGTACAAGGAAAGAGCTGTGTGTCTGATATGCCAGAATATAGTGTTTGTGTTCAAAGAATACAATTTACGTCGACACTATGAAACTCAACATAAAGATAAATATGATTGTTTGGTCGGAGAAGTGAGAAAAGATAAAATATTAAAACTTAAAAATACATTAACAACTCAGCAAAATACTTTTGTGAAGCAGAAGCAGCTAAATATTTCATCACTGCGAGCAAGTTTTCAAGTTGCCAAGCTAATAGTGTGCACTGGCAGACCATTCGTGGAGGGAGAATTTGTTAAAGAATGCCTTCTTTCTGTTGCCAAAGAGATGTGTCCAGAGAAGGCCGATTTATTTAGTACAGTGAGTCTTTCAGGACCTACAATTACACGGAGGATTGAAGAAATGGGAGACAATTTGCATCAGCATTTGCAAAACTCCACAATAAAACTTTCTTATTTTTCCTTGGCACTCGACGAAAGCAATGATGTTCGTGATTCTGCACAACTTCTCATTTTTATTCGTGGGACAAATGACTATTTCGAAGTCACAGAAGAGCTTGCTGCACTGCAAAGCATCAAAGGAACAACTACAGGAGAGGATATCTATGAAAAGGTTTGCCAAACTGTGAATGGTTTGGAGCTGAACTGGGCTAAACTAGCCAGTGTGACAACTGATAAGTGCTCCTAGCATGGTGGGGTCTAAGAAAGGAGTAATTGCTCGCATTAACCAAGAGATGGACAAACATAACCATTCTCATCCAATAGCCATACACTGCCTCATCCACCAACAAGCGCTGTGTAGTAAATCACTGAAGTGGGACTCTGTTAACTTCATTAGAGCTCATGCACTCAACCACAATTTCAGGAATTTCTGTCTGAGCTAAATGTTGACTATGAAGATTTTCTGTACCACACAGAAGTCCGTTGGCTGAGTCGAGGGAGAGTTTTGAAACGTTTCTATGACTTACTTCCACAGATTACAGCTTTTATGCTTTCAAAAAACAAAGAAGTACCAGAGCTCAATGATGCAGAATGGAAATGGCACCTTGCCTTTCTGACAGATGTAACAGAGCTACTCAACAGTTTCAATGTGCAACTTCAAGGAAAGGGGAAGCTCATCTGTGATATGCAATCACATGTCAAAGCATTTGAAGTAAAATTAGGCCTCCTCATCAAACAAGTGAAGGAGGAAAACTTCTGCCATCTCCCCACAACTCAAAATCTGTTAGCGGAAAAACCATTGGTTGCATTCCCAAACAAAACATGTGTGGATTCACTGGAAAAATTGCAAAAGGAGTTCCAATTTAGATTTAAAGAGCTTCATCTCCATGAACAGGACATACAGCTTTTCCGTAACCCATTTTCTATTGACATTGAAAATGTGGATACAATTTACCAAATGGAACTGGCTGAACTGCAGAATTGTGACTCTCTGAAAGACGCATTCAAGTCAAGCAGCCTTCATAATTTCTATGCATCTCTCCCCTCTGAGACATATCCTCATCTCAGGAACCATGCACTCAAAATGGCAACCATCTTTGGCAGCACTTATGTCTGTGAACAGACTTTTTCCAGAATGAAACATTTGAAATCTACAACCATATCTAGACTAACGGATGCACACTTGCACCACTTGTTACGACTAGCAGTGACAAATATGGAACCGGACATTGACCATCTTATTAGCCAAAAGCAGGCCCATAGTTCCCATTGAAATACTGGCAAGTTTGTTGATTTAACTTTACTTGTTCTTCATTTTAAATATTGTATTTGTTCCCGTTTTGTTTCTTCACTTCAAAATAAGATGTATGCAGTGTGCATAGGAATTTGTTCATAGTTTTTTTTAACTATAGTCCGGTCCTCCAACGGTCTGAGGGACAGTGAACTGGCCCCCTGTTTAAAAAGTTTGAGGACCCCTGCTGTAGACGATGAGAGTGGGCCTGTCGCTTTTTCTCAGCCAGCCTGAACACCTCTGTCAGCCAGGGTCTCTGGGGAGGTCTGGACCGTGTACCCAAAGCAGCTATTGCAGCTGCATGAGCCACAGTCCTAAACCTCGCCCATTTCCCCTCGACATCAGGAGTGGGGGACGATGCCAACCCCAGCCGCAAGCGATGATGAAATTCTCGCTTGCAACTTTCATCAGCTAGCTGAGACCAGGCCACCTTGGATTTGAATGGGGTCCTGGGTGTACACCCACCACCGGAGTGGAAGAATGGCAGGCACATCTTACAGATGACAAGTCGATGGTCAGTGGGCAGATTAGCTCCACGGTAGGTCCTGGTGTCAAGGACATGGGCCCGCATCCGCTGTTCCGTGACTACGTAGTTCAGTAGATGTTCTTGCTTGGACCCGGCATGCATCCATGATGTTGTGTGGATGCGCCGATGCCAGAACAGTGTGTTGGTAATTACAAGCCCATGGGCTGCACAAAAATCTAGCAGCCTTCTACCGTTGTTATTGAGCTGATCTGGCCCATGCCTTACAATCACTCCAGACCAGGTGCCAGCATCATGACCAACTCGGGCATTGAAGTCGCCCAACAGGATGACTCTATCCCGAGGGGCCACTTGAGTTAGCACCTGTGACAGGAGGTCATAGAAGCCATCTGACTCATCGGCCTTGCCTGCATCCCTCCACGGATGTTCGTCTTCGGTGGGGGCATAAGTAACCACGACCACCACTCCTCGCCTCTGGTTGATGGGAAGGCGAGCCCAAAGTAGTCTGGGGCTTAAAGCTTCCCACACCTCACCGCCACCCTCCCACGCCCCCTTCATTCTTTTGTTCCCAAGATGATCCATTCCCTGTTGTTTGGTGGTCTCCTGGCCCGAGTAGAGGACTGTCCACCCCTCATGGTGGCAGGGGCCAGAGCCGGTCCACCGGGCCTCCTGAATACCACATAGATCCAGGCGGTACCGGTCCAGCTTCCTACAGAGGAGTGGCAGCCTCTCCTCCGCAGTGAGCGTTCGAACATTCCATGTGACCACGCTCAGTGGTTTTCTGTTGTTTCTGGAGGAGCTCCGAGGGTAAAGATTCAATCTCCTGGCTCCACCAAATGGGTCCAGGAGACGTTATAGACGCCTGTCCCCCCGGGGCCTCCGGCACAAGCTTATTAATATATATTTTAGACGTGGTTTTGTGGTAATTAATTGAAGGTGCAAGGGTTACCAGCCCCTCGCACCCGTCCAGAGCCCCCATTGGGCCACTGTGGTTGTTACAAACGCCATGAGGGGAATGGCCCTCCCCCCTCGGCACGGCCCACCACAGCGTTGCACTCCGGCACCACGAGGAGGTAGGGGGTTGTTTTTGCACACACACACACGCCGTACATAGACACATGCACACCATACACACACACACACCCTGTGAGGTGACTCTTACCAATGAGACTCCGATCCTTGTCTCTCGAGTTCTCACCTCGTTAAACAAACAGTATACTTTACTGACAGGCCTTCATCCAGCAGTGGAATGACAAGGGTTAGAAGGGGCGGTAAGTGCCGCTGCAGATGCACGCCTCTCGAGTTTGTGGTCGCACAATCGTATTTTATCATGAAATGAGTGAGCGGGACAAATGGTTATTATTATTATGGCATGTGCGCATTCCGGAGTATTTAAATAATGTATGACCACCACTTTTAATGGTTTACAACTCGGTTTGAAAGCCCTTAATCCATGAGCTCCATCCATCCATCTGTACCGTTCCGGGGGGGCGGGTGGTAGGCACTGCAGCTCTCGTAAAGATGCTCCAGTGTGCACGGTGAAGTCGTGTTGCCTTGGGAAACTTCATCTATTGGACCGCCGGCCTCAGCGATCAAAGGGTTCGTGCTCAACACTTGGAGACATAATCCACAGCGAACAAAAAGGGGCTGTTTGCAAATACGCCAATGCATTTGCCCCCCCCCCCCTTTTAACCTGACAGTTGCCCTGTCAGATTTTTGTTACTGATCACGTGCGCATGGTAAAAACATATATATACGTGGATTCCGCAACGGTATTGCAACGTGCGGGAGAAAATGAACGCGCGTTGCACGTTGGTGCAGGATCCGCGGTGCGCGGGGACGATTTTTTTTCTGCTTGTCGTGTTTACGCGCGTGAATGACTCTCCTCCTCTCTGTCCCCATCTCCACCCTCCCTGTACCCTCACAGCTGCCCATTGTCATGGTGGTCGCCTTCTCCATGTGCATCATCTGCCTGCTGACCACCGGTGAGCAATGCGTGTGGGAGGAATGGGACGCTGGAGGGGGGGGGGTTGGGGGGTGGTGCGGTGTTTGTGTGTGAAACGTAGGGGGGAGCGGTGGTGTCACGGTGAGCGTTACTCGATCGACCCGAGTTCGATTCCCACTTACTGTTAACACTACTGACGATTATTTGAAATGGGCCTGGGCCTCCCTCGGTCGAATCAACCTCAAATGAGTACCTGGTGCGGTGTGTAAAAATCATTGCCACTGGAGAGACAAAGGCGGCCGGGCGTGGTGTCTTTCACCCACCTCCTCGTGTATAGTGCCGGTCTTCATAGGTGTTCGCTAACAGCACTTGCTCCAACAATCTGTTAAGGCTATCTTGAGGATCTTTGTCTTTGTGTGTGAAAAGTAGGGGGCTGGTAGTGTCACGTCTAGCGCTACACGATAGACACGAGTTCGATTCTCACTAATGGCCAACACCACTGACGGTTATTTGAAACGGGGCCTGGGCCTTCCTTAGGTCGTCTCTGCCGCAAGTGAGTTTCTTGTGCGGTGTGTAAACATCGGCACTCGAGAGACAAAGGCGGCCGGGCGTGGTTTTGGCCACATCACCCCCTCGTGTGCCTTGGTGGACTTCATATGTGCTCGCTAACAGTACTTGCCCCAAAAAGTCCGTTCAGGCTATATGGTGGGTTGGGGGGGAGGACTTTATGTTTGTGTACGTGAATTGTAGGGAGCGGTAGTGGAGTGGTTCACGCACTGCGCGATGAGACTTGTCCTGGTCTGGTGAAGTTGAACTTGAAAGTCACACCAACACACCCATGCTGCAATAACATTACAACCACCGTTCACAAAGTGGCGGTGATGTCTGGCCTTCATAGATGTTCGCTACAAAGTACACACACACACGCAACAAATATATAAAGATCCCCCGTATTGCCTTAACAGACTTTTGAGGCAAGTGCAGTTAGTGACCAGCACCACGCCTGGCCGCCTTTGTTTCCTTAATGCTGATGTTTACACAGCACACCAGGTACTCATTTGAGGCTGAGTCAACCTAGGGGAGGCCCAGGAACGGTGCAAATTATCGCCACTGGTGTTAGTCGCAAGCGGGAATCAAACTCGGATCCCTGGGTTTGTAGTGTAGCGCGCTAACCGCTACACCACGCACGTGTGCCCATACAAACACACGGGACGAACGCGCGCACACAAGACGAACACACGCACACACACACAGGAGCCGAACACACACACAAACACGAGACACACGCACACACACACAAGACAGCACACACACACACAAGACAACACACACAAGACAACACACACACACAAGACGAACACACGCACACACACACACACACAAGACGAACACACGCACACACACACGAGACGGACACGCCGATAATTGTCACTGGTGTTGGCCGTGACCGGGAATCAAACTCGGATCCCCGGGTCCATAGGGCAGCGCGCTAACCACTGTGCCACCAGTCCTCACAGACACACACACGTACACACACTTCCCCTATTACCCCCCCAAGGTGTGTCTGCTCACGCAGCGTTCCAATATCAGCACAGACGGGACACGGGTGGACGGGCTTTGTTGCTGACCCCTCTACCCCCTCCTGTGCCATGCCAGCTTTAATAGGCGTTCGCAAGCAGCACTTGCCACAACAATCTCACAGATTCAACAAGGGGGATCTTTGTTTTTGTTTTATCCGTTGTGTGTGAGTGGAGAGCGGTAGTGTGGTGGATATCGCACTGCGCTACAAAGCCGGAGACTCGAGTTCTATTCCCACTCACCCCGACCAATAACGCTGGTCCTAGGCCTCTCCTAGGTCGACTCAGCCTTAAATGAGTACCTGGAGAGGGGTTTAAACGTCATCAGCACTGGGGATACAAATGCGGCCGGACGTGGTTTTGGCCACACCACCCCCTCGTATGCTGTGCCGCCCTTCAAAGGTGCTCACTAACAGCACTTGCCCCAACAGTCTGTTAGAGACTATACGGGTGATCTTTGTCTTTGTACTCCACCCGGTTGCCTGCCGTTCCTCAGCCAGACACCGATCTTATCAAAGCATAGCAGAGGGTTCTGGATCGGCTAAAAATACAAAGTCAGAGCCACAGCGTCTGCTTGGCAGCCCCGGGTGCCAAACGCATTAGAGCAGCAGTTGAGGTGTTTAACAAAAAAAAATGAACCAGAACAAGAGAAACTGTCGCCCCCTCCTTGGCACTAGAATGCGTCGTCCAGGTCGGCGATTAAAGGGCATGGAAAATGTGGAGCGACCAGGTGGCCTGGCTCGGCAAATCGTGGCCTCCGTTGTGTGTGGGCAGCCACTGGTGACCAAACTGGGTTGTCAAGTGGAGCGGAGCTGATTGGTTTGGCCCGGTGGTCACCGATGACTGCACAAAACCACCCCCTCCACTTCCCCCCCCCCCCCCACTTTCAATTTAATTTGGTTTAATCCGTTATTGGGGTTTAATCCAGCTGTGAAAATGTAAAAAGCCAGTGTGATTGTGCACGTACATATACGGCAGCGTCCTCTTGGCTATCCGCTGTTGGATGAAGCCATCCGCAAGCCGTGCTGATTGTGGGGGTGCGGCGGCGGGGGTTGTTTGGCCGCACTTCACCGTGCCGGTCAGTGCGGGACTGGTGAAGGCAGGAGTGGTGGCGCAGCGGTCAAGCGCAGCTGTGGTACGAATCCAGCCGACCCGAGTTTGATTCGGGCTCATGATAAATAACATTGGTGAATGTGTGAACCGGACCTCAGCCTCCCAGTATCTGGTGCTGTGTGTGTACAACAGCATTGAGGAGGCAAAGGCGGCCGGGCGTGGTGTTGACCACCCACCCCTTCAAAGGTTCTTGTGAACAGCACTTGCCCCAACAGTCTGTCCAGGCTATATATGCGGGGTCTTTGTGAAGGCGCAGGGAGGGTTGATGCGGATGCTGAGACGTTGAGCACGATGGATTTTACTGCTGCGCCGCCCTCCGCCTCAAGGGAATAAATCGGTGCCCAACCTCCAGAGGTCACAGAGAGGTCTTCAAAAGTAGTTCTGTAACAACGTCGGCGGCTGTGGCGCTCCTACGCAGAGTGGTGCACTGCTATCCACAAGCATTCCAGATGCCAAATCTATTCTTTCCGCATCACCCAGCGGTGGTGCCGCGGGTGTAGTACGCTCGGCCAAACAAAAGCAAAGCGCAAACCTCGCACAACAACAACAGCAGCTCGCGATTTTCGGACGTGGCCAGGTGGCTAGCCGGTCGAGCGAGCGATTGCAAGATCGCAGGTTCAAATCCGAGCTGGGAGGTTGACTCCGCAGTGGTTGTCCTATGGATGGACTCGCCCTTGCCATAGGAATGTGGACTTTCCACCACTGACTCGGTGTTTTGAGTTCTTTTCTTTTTTTACACGTAACACACGCTCCCACCGAGCTGCAGGCTCACGTGTCGAGCCGGTGAGCCGGTGCGGCTCGGCGTTCCATCACAGCCGGCAAAGCCACGGGCCCGGCGAGCCCCCTCCCACCACACGCCCGCCACGCCGTTCGCTCCATCGTCAAAAAATCACGCTTCATCGGACCGAAGCGTAAAAAAAAAATAAATACAAAAAGCGGCCGTCGCCGGAGGTCAGCAGATGTTGAAGAATGGCGAGCGTGCGGCGCAGGGACAGCCATGAAGCGGCGAGGTTTTAAACTATTGACGCGTGTGGTTTTGTTATTTTCGGTAAGTGGGGGGGGGAGCACAGGCGATGGAAGTAGCGTGGCGGGCGAGCGAGCGAGATGCTCGTCGAAGCGAGAGGAAGCGCTAAGAAGCCTCGTGGGCGGTCGCTTTATGGCACCGCGAGAGTTTGCGGACCCCTGCCGGGGTTCTCTTCGCCTGCTCCCTGCGCGGCTCCCCCGCCCTTGACCCCCCCCCCCCCCCCGTCTCCCCCTATGCGGATGGAAATAGCCGGGATAAGTGGTACTGGGAGCGCGACCAAGCCCCGTGACAAGGGGCAGGGCACAGCGCCACCCAGCAGGGCTGTGCTTTAAAGCGAGTGATTCCTCATTAGCTGGCTCCGGTCCTCTCTGCGTGAGTGCCATGTGCGCGGTTTGTGGGACAGGTGAAGGCACCTAGAGGAAACGCGATGCTCGTTCCAAAAGCAAAGCCGACCTGTTGTGGTGGCAGAGTGCAACCCTGGCTGTGCTGACAGTGGCATCGCCACCGCCATTCGAGTGCTGGAGGTGTATTTAACGTTGGAGGAAAAGGAGGAGGAGGAGGGGGGATGGTGGTGATGATGATGGTCCTCAGGTGTGAGAAGCTTGGACAGCAGTGTTATGTTGTTTGCCCTTGTGTTTGTGCGCACGTGCGCGTGTCTGTGTGTGCACGCGCACGTGTGTGTGGGGTGTGAATGTGGAAGGTTGTGTGTGTGGAGCGGTGGCACAGTGGTGTTAGCATGCTGCAAACCTGGTGAGTTCAGGTCCTGGCCTCGGCTAATATCCGTGGCGAATGGTGATCTGAGCCAGTCCCTGGCCCCCCTTTTACCAGCCTGCACGATGGGATGGGTCAGGAAACCCATATAAAAGTGGATTGACATAGGGCTGTGTGAATCACAACAGCACTTTGCCAAACAGTCTCCTTTTATATAATGATGCCTGCAAACGTGTGCGCGACCGAATGTGCGAATGCACATGTAGTGGCAGGGCGTGCGTGCCCTTCCAGACACGCAGGTGGCGTACGTGCACACGGGTATCGTCACCAGTCGCCCCGTGACAACCGGCCAGAGATTAACTCTCCGGTCCACTGTGGCCTGAGCGATGATGACGATGTTGCCTGGCGCAAGTGCATGTGATGTGCGCATGCGTGTGTGTGTTTGTCTCGTGTGTGTGCGTGTGCGTCTCGTGTACATGCGTGTGCATGGTGTAGCGGTTAGCGCGCTTCGCTACGAAAGCTTGCGGCTAACACCAGTGGCAATTATCTGTACCGGTCCTAGGCCTTCCCTAGGTCGACTCAGTCTGAAATGCGTACCTGGTGCAGTGTGTAGTAAACATCGCCACTAGGGAGACAAAGGCGGCCGGGCGTGGTGTTGGCCATCCCACCCCCTCGTGTGCCGTAGATTCATAAGTGCTACTCACTAACAGCACTTGCCCCAACAGTATGTTAAGGCTATATGGGCATCTTTGTCTTTGTGGGCAACGTTGGTGCAACGGTGAACACACTGCTCCGAGTGCAGCAAGCTGGCATTGATTGCCGAGCCATGTGGCAAGTGGTCTGTTTGTATCTGTCCTGCGCAGACCGTGGTTCAATTATAATGACAATTACAGGAGCATTGTGGGCTGAAATTTGGATTAGGATGTGAGTGCAGTGAAATAATTACAACTGTAATTGACACCAGGTCTGGTTCTTCGGTGGCGAGATGTTAACTACCTCGCCTGGCATACAGGAGGTCGTGGATTAGATCCCGACCCAAACGCCTGTGTATTTGGATTTTGCGTGTCTCTCTCCTCGTGGTCACGTGTTTTTTTTTATCCGGGTCCTCCAGTTTTTCCCTCCACATTTAGAATCAACATGTGTTTGTAGAATGTTTGGCTGCCATAAATTTCCACACTATAAGCCACTTCGTTGAGCTATCATTTGTGGCCAGTGGGCCTTAACTGGTAAAATATAAAATAGTTTAACACGTAGGCTTGGCTCTCCAACACATCGGTGTGCTGTACTAGTGAAGAATTGGCATGTTTTGTTTACGTGACAACCCTTACTAGTTGGCTGTGTCGGGTGGTGGCGGGTTTTAACGACACGATCTAACCCAAAAAACCTCTAATAAAAATGAAAAATGTTTCTTTTTTAGTTGTCACTGAGTACCCTGTGTAGTGTGTAAACATCACAACACTGTCTCCCCAGTTCTTCATTGCCTCTGTTCCATTCTCTGCTCCCCATATTCCAGTCCATGTCCTGCCCTGCGTTGTGGTTCCCATAGGATGAAGACACCCTAAAAAAATGTGTCTTTAAAAACGAAATGCCATTTTTTTCTTGTTGCTTTTTTTTTACTTTTATTGAAACAACCCCGAAACAGCGCGGACGTACGGCTCGCGTCCACGCTGTACTTTTAACCTTGTCCCTGTCGTGCGATTGCGCGTGCGTGTGCGTGCTTCCCTGTCGTGCATCCCCAGGCGACACGTTCACGGAGACGCTGGCCTACCTGGCGTTCTGGGCGAGCGCCGGCGCCGTCACGGGCGCCGTCATCCTCTACAACGGGCGCGAGTTTGTCGACGCGCCGCACCTGGCGCACAAGGAGAAGACGGACTGAACGTGCGCGTGCGGGAAGGGGCTCACGGCCGGGCCCGCGCCTCCCGAGCACTCGCCACCTCCCTTCTGGAAGCTCTACTGATCCAATTGGGGTGGGGGGGGGGGTAATCGCCCACCGCCATCCGCAACGGGGACCGCCCGCTTGCCTGCCAGCCCGCTCGTTCCGCTCGTGAGAAGCTGGGTTCGTTCCCCCTTCTCGACCGATCTTCGGCCATTCCGCGACCGATGTGGGACCGTTTCGGGACCGTTCCGGGATCCATTCTGTGATCATTCCGGGACCGTTCTGTGACCGTTCCGGAATCGTTCCATGATAGTTTTGTGACCATTCCGGGCCGTTCTGAAATCGTTCCGTGATCATTCCTGAACTGTTCCCGCGATCATTCGTGAACTGTTCCCGAACCGTTCCGTAACCATTCCGGGGCCGTTCCGCGACTGTTCCGTGACCGACCTGGAACTGGCGCGCCGTGAGGGGGGGGGGGGGGGCGGCGGGAGGACAGGTGGCGCTATTTCCCACACGCAGCGACGGGGATGCCGGGCGGCCCGGCCTTTGATCGGGGAGCGAGAGGGCGGCACCGTTCCCGTGCACCCGCCGTCAAAATTACTCCGCGGGCCGGTTTCTAGAAGTGGTCACGGACTTTGCCGTGCAGCGGCGAGCTCAGCGGCTTGCTTGACGGAGCGAGGTTGTGGTGGTTGTGGTTGATCTCGGTGCCAGCGACTATTCGACTCTTGTTTTGCGACCCCACCCCCTCCGCGGAGTAATTTGGAACGCGGCGTAACATGGCCCTTGTGCTTCTGGAAATATTTGGTTAATTCGTTCGGTTGAACGTCGGCCGGTGCCGGCACTTTGCCACGGTGCCAGCGCCGACATAGACGTGGGTGGTGGTGGTGGTGGTGGTGGGTGAGGGTGCATGCTGGCGGGTGCTGGGTGAGGAGGCGGACGAGGCATTTTGGAGCGAGACCTTGGGGCTGCTTGATTTTTTTTCTTTCTCTTATTTTCCCCTTTTATCTCTTGGAGGTGACGGCTGTCGGGAGAGACCCCCGCGCCCATCGGCGGAGGAACTCCGCGACACCTGCGGCCTCTTGACCGGGAGAGAAACGCCGCTCGCAATCCCCCTGGGGGGGGGAGGTCGTGGTACCGATTCCACCGCGGGGGGTTTGCGAGCGTGGCAGGGGATTGAGGGAGCCCGGGGGTGTGCGCCTTCCCGCACGGAGCCTACGCGTCGACTCGTCGCGTCGTGTCGCGTCCGTGTTTGTTCTTCGCAGTGTTCGCTCGGTGTTCGTTTCGCGTGAGAAAATATTGGTCCAAATCGCACGCGTATCGCGTGTGTGCGTGTGTGCGCGCGGCTGCTTGTGGCGTGTTGCGTGGGGATCGGTGGCGCAGCAGTTAGCGCCACTGCGCTACGGACCCGGCGGCCCGAGTTCGATTCCCGCCCACGGCCAACAGCGGTGACGAAAATCGGATCCAGTTCCTGGGTCTTCCCTCGTTCGACTCGGCTGTCAATGGGTCCCTGGTGCGATGTGCAAACATCGCCGCTCTCGGGAGACAAAATCTGCCGGGCGTGGTGCTGGCCACCCACCCCATCGTGTGCCGTGGCCGGCCTTCAGAGATGCTCGTTAACAGTACTTGCTCAAACGGTCTGCTAAGGCTATACGGGGGGGGGAGGGGATCTTTGTCTTTGTGTGCTGTAATTGGGAGGAGAAAGGTGCCGTGTCACAGACTGGGCCGCTGGGGGCCGGGAATTTGGCCGGCAAGCCGGAACCCGGAGCTTGAGATCTTCACCTCCTGCGCAAAAGCAAAAAAAACTCTTTAAATCTGAATGTCACTCATCGCGCTGCTGCTGCTGCTGCCGCTGCTGCTCTTCGCCGCCGCCGGCACCCTGCTGCCCATTTTAAGTTGTGCCCCGAGAACGACGTGGCTCAATGCCAGAGGCGGCGTGGCTCAATGCCAGAGGCGGCTTGCCGGGCCAACATGGCCGCCAGCACTGCGCCCGGTGCAAAGCGTGGGCTGCCAGTTTCGCTGGGCGCCGAGGAGTGTCGTTGCGCACGCGACCCCGGCGAATGGCGTCGCCTGCGTTCCGCCGGCGGTGGTGTTGTTGTTTCTTTTTTAAAGGGAGACGGCGTCAAAATAAAAGTGCAACTCGAGCACCACTCGTTGCAGCCGTCCGTCGCCGGAGGTGGCTCGGAACGGAGCGTGAAAACGTCGCTTTCTTGGCATGAGAAACTACCACACCACACCACACACCTCCACCACCCCCTCCACACCACCACTCCCCCCCCCACACCTTCCTCCCGCTCCTCGTAAACCCTCACGGGAGGTGCAGGAAAAGTGCCGCTGCGCAGCTTCATCCGTTATCTTTCTCTTCAGCAGCGTCGCACTCGGTCGACCGTGACTGGAAATCAAAACTCGCTCTCATCGCCGACGACGGGTGGCTTAGTGACACTCGGGTGACCCTTGGAGTTTTATTTTAATTTTTTTGTGACTGGTGGTTTTCAAACTGCCCTGGCCTCCGCCTCGATGCTGCCACCCACAGTTCCCGCCCATGCCACCGTCATGCGCCACCGTGTGCCCCCACACCGTCGCAGCATGCGCCACTGTGGTAGGCACGCTCCTCCCATCGCCCACGCTCGTGAAAGGCAGTCGTGCAGGATTCACTTTGGATTGACGCATCGAGAAACTGACTCAGGTGGTTTGTTCCAACACCGCCCTCTTATACCGCTGCACTACCATACCCTCCACTATCATACCCTGCACTGCCGTACCCTCCACTATCATACTCTCCACTATCATACCCTGCACTGCCGTACCCTCCACTATCATACTCTCCACTATCATACCCTGCACTGCCGTACCCTCCACTATCATACTCTCCATTATCATACCCTGCACTGCCGTACACTGCGCCGCCGCGCCGCCAGACCTCCTCCCTGCCCCTGGCGACAGACTGCAGCTCTTCCTGGAGAATTCCCAGGCGTTCCCAGGCAAGCGGAGCGGCTTAGTCCCAGCAGCGGGTCCTGGGCCGGCCCCGGGGTCTTCGCCCAGTGGGACGTTGCTGCTGCTGCTGCCCGGTAGGGTTCCAGGGGGAGTCGACCGGGGGGCATCCTCACCAGGTGCCCGAACCACCCCAACTGGCTCCTCTCGATCCGGAGGAGCAGCGGCTCGACTTCGAGGCTCTCCCGGGTTACCGAGCTCCTCACCCGATCACGGAGAGTGGTGAGCGCGGCAACCCTGCGGAGAAACCTCATCTCGGCCCCTTGTACCCGCGATCTCATCCTTTCGGTCATTACCCAAAGGTCATTACCCGTAGGTGATGGTGGGCATGTAGATCGACCTGAAAACTGAGAGCTTTGTCCGACAACTCAGCTCCCGCTTCGCTCGTCTAAGACAGATCTAAATCGGCATGAACATTGGTTCACTGCACCTCAAAGACTCCGTACACTACAAGGCGTGTGGCGAAGTTACGAGATGTCCCGTGTGTGTGCTCGGCATTTGAAGGCCTCGAAGGCCAGAATCGGTGATTTCGCCCACAATGTTCATCAGGGAGGCAGTTCCGCATCTGGACAGCAGAGTGACAGGGAGCTTCTGTGTCTGCAACGTGGAGTGTATAGAGTGCGTGTGAGACGTGGTGTGTGCAGCGTGGTGTGTCTAACACTGCGTGAGACGTGTGAGGAGCAGTAGCGCGCTGCGCTACAAACCTGACAACCCGGGTTCGATTCCCGCTCACGGCCAACATCAGTGACGATTATCTGAACCGGCCCTGGGCCTCCCCTAGGTCGACTCGGCCTCAAATGAGTACCTGGTGCGATGTGTAATCATCGCCACTAGAGAGACAAAGGCGGCCGGGCGTGGTGTTGGCCACCCACCCCCTCGTGCTGTGCCGGCCTTTATAGGTGCTCGCTAACAGCACTTGCCCGAAAAGTCTTTTGTATGAGTTCGATTCGCACTCAGTGGCAAGCATCTGTGACAAATATTTCGGGGTTGTTTCATATTTGAACCCTACAGTTCGTTAAGGCTATACGGGGGATCTTTGTCTTTGTGTACAACGTGGAGTGTCTAACACTGCGTGTGAGGCGTGTGGCCTGTGAATCGGAGTCAGTGAGGCGTGGGGAGCCTTGGGGGAGGGGGGCGGCTGCCCTGTGTTGCCCCCCCCCACGCGCAGCGATTTAGAAGTTCATTAACGCCCTTAATTAAAGATCGCGCAAATGCGTGACAGCGACTTTAATGATCGCCTCATTACGCCTGTCAAGAGCCTCTGATGAATCTGCCAGCCACTGCACACATTGTGTACACACACACAGTGTCGTAGCACGGGCGTGTCCCCAAGAGGGGCCTCTCATACCGATGGGGATGGCTGGGAGCGGGGTCCGGGGAGCGGGGTCACCATGGGGTCACCATGGCCGTGTCGGAGGCGAGGCGCCGAGCCGGCATCGCCGAGGAGCCTGGGTTCGATTCTCGGAGGGCCCGGAGTAAATTCCATGCGGCCACGGGGAGAGAAACACGCAAACTTCAAATTTACAGCAGCAGGCGTCAGGGTCGGGATCGAACCCACGACCTCCTGTGCACCAGGCGAGGTAGTTAACATCATCTAGCCACCGTGATTATGATGTGAGAGAGACACGCACACTCCAAATATACAGCAGCAGGGTCGGGATCAAACCCACGACCTGTGCACCAGGTGAGGTAGTTAACGTCTCCTAGCCACCGTGATGATGAGAGAGAGACACGCAAACTCCACATTTCCAGCAGCAGGCGTCAGGGTCGGGATCGAACCCACGACCTCCTGTGCACCAGGCCGAGGTAGTTAACGTCTAGCCACCGCCGCTCCGTGATGAAGCCTGGGAGCTGGAGTGGAGCGAGTTGACGAGGCTTTGCACACAAGTCACCAAGGACCGCACGAGGACATAATTGCGTTTTGAGCGTCTAGTCCCTCTCTGAGGAATAAACAAAACACGAGCTTACTGTGCTATGCTGATGATACCACAGTGTCATCGTTCTAAAGTGGCTTTTTTTTCATTGCTGTGCGCCGCTCTCATTAACCGTGAGAGAGACCGAGAGAGAGAATTTTTTACTTGTTCAAGGGGATTACGTCACCGTCCGTTTAAGTTCGTCGAATTGTCGCGTCCAGTTTGTTGTGTTTTGGCCGCGTCAAGGAAACGATTGCCGGTGGTAAAACACTAAAAGTGTTGTCGCTTCACGTGCCCCCCATCTCACCCCACTGGCGGTGATGCCACCTCCCAGTGGGCATTCTCTGACACACGGTGGTCCACTGCTTTCTGCCAGGGTCCCCCCCCACCCATTGGAATTTCTTCTGCGCATCGTTTGCTGCCCCCCCCCCCCGCGGCACCTCCTATCAGCACGGTTCACTGCGTACGGTGCGATAGAAGTTCAACGCGCATCGTATCGCCCCACGCCCCCGTGTATCGCTCGCTTGCAGTCATTGGAAGAACGCGAACAGACGATTCGAGAATCACGTGACGGCGGCCGAGTTGAGGCCACCACGTGACTCGTCTCGGGGTCTACCCCCCCCCCATCAGGGTCGTCCACAGTGGATGGGGGGGGGGCACAAAAGAAGACGCCAACATAACGCGACGTCTCGTCTGCGGTTTCGTTTGCCGTCGCCCATGAATCATGCCGCCCGCGTTGCACTGCACCGTCCCCCGACGTGGTGACACCGTGTGCCCCAGACCTCCCCCGGGTCGAATCTCTTGAAGGGGCGGTCGTGGTGGGGGGGGGGCGGCAGAGGCGGATCGGGAAGAAGTGGGGGTTGCCCCCCCCCCATCTCTACTTCTTTCCTCTCCGTCTGTGTCCCGGGGGCGGGGGGGGGCGCGCTGTCGGCTCCCTCCCTGGCAAGGGAGATATCAGTCACAACGCGCGCTCTGAGCGGGGGGGGGGCGAGTGGCGCTTCCCGACTCGCCCGTAGCGACATGCTCCGCAGAGGACGCAAGTTGAACTTCTTTCGCACCGTGCGTAGCCAGCCCATGCTAATTGGAGGTAAGTAAAGTACAACGTCATCATGATAATTATTATTGTTCGCACCGCTTATGAAGCGCGGTTCACCCAGAGGTCACAAGGCGCTGCACAGAGCTAAAATTAAGTTTAATAACTCGCGTAATTCTGTAAGCAGGCGGGTTCGTGCGTTTACCACGGACACAACGACCCCCCTCGGCACACTCCCAACACACAGAACGGAATTCACCCGAGGCCTCACGGCGGGTTATAGCAGCATCCCAGTAAAACAAAAAACTTAACATTCAAACTTAGAGGAAAACCACCACCCCTTACGGCTTACACAGACGGATCCGCAAGAGAAACTAAACGTGGTTTCAGGCGAGCCCTACAAACCTCGACTCTTGGTCGAGGATGAGTATGATGATGATGAAGAGGATGATGAAGAGCATGAGGATGGAGGATGATGATGAGGATGATTGATGATGAGGATAATTGGTGATGAGGATGATTGATGATGAGGAGGATGAGGAGGAGGATGATGATGAGGAGGATGATAATGAGGAGGAGGAGGGAGGCCCCTCTCCCAAATGACGCGTTGGGGGCACGGTCGCGAGAGCTTGCGGCGTGCGAGGGAGCTGCAGGTGGAGGGGCCGGGCAGAACGGCAGCGCCAGACGCGGGGGTTGCGGTTGGGGCATGGGGCATGGGGGAGGTCGTGCTTGGGACTGGACGGCCCCTTAGTGTGATGGGGTTAGCGGGAAAGGTTTTCGTCTGGTCGGTCCGTGGATTGCGAGTTCGAGGGGTGACTGTTGGTTGCGTTGTTGGCTGGTGAGGCGGTCGAGGTGGAAGCCGGCGAGTGAGTTTGGGGTCGTGGGTAGGGCTCGTGACTGGTTGGTTCATTTTGGGTCGGAGTGCAGCGAGTGAGTGTTGGGTCGGTCATAGTTTGGTGAGGATTATGACCATCGGGTCCAGTTGCCTCGTTTAGTCGGGGCTATGGTTGGGCCAGTTGGCCTGCTCAATGCTAGGGACTCGATTGGACTACTGTGGTTCGCCTTATGGAATATTTGTAAAATTGGTGTTACAGGCAAGGGTCAGAGTTGGGTCAGGAGTAGAGCTACTTGGCTTGTTCGCTCCGGCTTCCAGCATTCCAGGTTGTTTGAGCTGCTCACCTCTGGTTCGCTGTTCAGCCGTGATCTAATCCCATCTGTAAAGGATGTGATTCGTGCCATGCAATACCCTGGTGTCTACAAACTGAGCTGTGGCTGCGGCAGCAGTTACATTGGGGAAACGAAACGACGTATCTCGGACCGCGTCCGTGAACACAAGGCGGAGCTGAAACACGGTAGGACCAATACCTCTGCCATTGCCGATCATTCTTTTAACGCTGTGGGCTCACACGAAATTGATTTTTCTAAGATGGAGGTACTCTGCAAACCTACCGGCTACCTTCAGAGATTTGTTCATGAAGCCATCCAGATGTATCAACACAGACACAACTTCAACCGAGAGGATGGGTACAAACTGAGCAATCATTGGAAGGACATTATTAACCAGGTAAAGTCTTAACTGACTGTGATGTTTCCATCCTACCTGCCTATGTCAGCTGCTATTTCGACTCTCTGTGTGTCTCTCTCTATGCCTCTCTCATGCTCACATGTCCGTTGGATTGCACCCGTTGGGTTACACTCCCTCGTCGAGGAGGCCGCTATCCATCTTTTCTACAGTTACAAGCTATTTTCTCACATTAACATCATGCTAATCTCTTACATTAACATAGTCACTTGCGTGCCCTCTAATTTATCACATTAACATCATGCTAATCTCTCACATTAACATCATGCTAATCTCTCACATTAACATCACTAGCCCCGGCCACTTCTTTATGACCCTTGAGCTACACCCATTTCAAACCTTTTAAAACAGTCTGCCTCAGCAGCAGACCACGCTTTCCCACCTGATGACGGACGCTTGTGTTGCGCCCGAAACGTCGTGATTTATTTTATTGTATACCCACGTGACTTTACCGAAGGAACCAAAGAGTATGAATGCTGATTGGCTGCAGCATCGATTTTCGCAGCAGCGGAAATTCCCCGCTGTGGACGAGTTTGACGCCGGAGTGAGACCCCCGCCGCCCCCACCTCGCACCCCCTCCACGGACTCACCGCGACGCGGGGGCTGCCCTGCTCGAAGCGTCCATTCGAGAGGGGTTGGGGGGGGGGGTCGATCCACGTTCGGCGAAGGAGCGTTGCGCCAAACGCCGCGTGGTCTCCTTGCTGCTGCAGCGCGTTCGCACGAACTGCCTTTGGCTGCCATACCCCGGCGTCTCGAGTGATTTGTTTGATCGACGCATCACGCAGTCCACGCTTCGAACGCTGATCGCCAATCGAAGTGAGCGCAACTTGCCATGTAGTTTGCGCACCAAGAAGGGGCGACGAGTCCACAAAGTGACGCCACAGCCGTCTCCTCCCTCGAACTCCGCTCTGTGTCTCTCTCTCTCTCGCCATCGCTCGGAGACCGGTCGCAGATGTCACGAAGTCGAACCATCGGATGCGAGGAAGTCGCCTTCGGCATCGCAATTTGGAAGGACCGCGGCCGATCCAGATCGGCTGGAAGCGGTGTCCAGTGCTCCGCACAATAAGAACAACAACAACAACAACATTGACAAAACACAGCACTGGTAAGCTTTTCAATGTGATGCCCTGACTTAAACGTTTCTGGGACCAAATGCGGTTCAGGTCGTTCACGATTCCTGAGGCCAGGGCGATCTGGCGCTTGCCATGAGGGTCGACATCGTGCATCTGTGGTCTGTATGGATCCCAGGAAGATACATTCACCCCGCTGCTTCGACACCGTTTGCTGTCTTTCATGATGCAATTAAAGGCGCAACCGCAAACGCGCAGTCGATGTTTGCTGCGCTTTATTAGTTTTTTAGACAGACTCATGGCCAAGCTTCAGGTTGAAGCATGCCCACAACGTGTTGAATCGGAATTTAATACATATGTATACAGCGTGGCCCATAATTCTGGAATCATAGGGGGGGGGGGGGACGAATTCATTTATTTTGTTTGTTTCTGCAGGCCCAAGATGTCTCTGAGTAAGAATGAAAAACGAGTCCAGACAATTCTACCGGAGTCAGAGGGAGGTCGCTGTTCAATGTAACAGACTCATCCAGACCGCGAGCCAACAACACAGAGCTGGGTTTTCCCGATAATTCCAGACTCATGTGGAACCCTGTATACACACACACAACAAAAAGGTGTGAAAGTTGCATTCACGTTCGCTGCGACAGCTCTCCAGTGATGCCACTACATTGCTATTTGCAACGACAATCGCAGCAATGACGTCCCCTATCATCCAGAGCCGAACCCCGGGGGGCACGGTGTGAGATGTCATACTTCCCCGTGGGGTTTACCCCGCGCCCCCAGCCCACTTGCATGGCCCTGGCTACAGCATCGCACGTGGGGCAGTCGATGTGAGTCTCACTTCTCAGCCAGTGAGCTCCACGTGAGCTCCACACTCGCGCGCGCGGGACGACAACAAACCCGCGACACGCGGCTGAGGTGTGCGGCTACAAGATAAGAAGAGCAACTTTGTGTTTTGGGATGCATCCTCGCGTAATGAGCCATTGTAGGTGACACAGAGCGGGGGGGGGGGGCGGTGCACGCCCGCGAGCGCGATCCGCGGCGGCCCCCTGCTGGGCAGTGGACGCGTCCATTCGAAGGGGGCAGGGAAGGAACGCGGCTTCTCGTCGAAACACATTCACTCATTACACTCGTGGGCGTCAGGATTGTGTCCACATAACTCACTCTCTCTCTCTCCCATCACTCTACCCAAACTCTCTCCTATCACTCTACCCAAACGCAATCTCTCTCCCATCAATCTACCCAGACTCTCTCTCTCCCATCACTCTACCCGGACTCTCTCTCCCAACACTCATAGGGTGAATGCGATGTCCACATTTATTCCCAGTGCTCGGGTCAGGGTTCATGTTGGGATCAAGGTCAACGTCACTGCTCAGGGTGAATGTTCGAGCTCGGCTTAACGTGGAGCTGAGTGTGAGGAGGGTTAGTGTCAGGGCTAACGTTAGATGGAGAGGCGATGTCTGGGTTAGTGTAACCGGGTCAATGTGAGACACGATGCTCCATCTAAGGGTGGGCATACGAGTGCATGTCTGGGTTGGGGTTACAATGAGGTTTAAAGTTGGGGTCGAGGTTAATTTTCGGGTTGGTGTTAGTGTCACGATTATTGCCCGGGTCCTGTTCAATGTCCCTAAGGTCAGGTTCAATGTGGCATCGTTTGCGCTCAAGATGTCGTTCGGGTCAGGGTTAATGTGAGCGCCAGTTCTTGTGAGAAGTGAAGTCACCGGGCCCTGAGATCGATCCTCAAATCCCTGACGAATTCCCTCCCTCCCTACCTCCCTGCTCCCTCCCTCCCTCCGCGCTGTCATCTGTGAAGGCCCGCGACTCTCCCAGAGAATCTCCATGCCCTTCACCTCGTGACGCATCCAGTCCCCTCGCTCCCAGGGGGACAGCGAGGGCCGCTGATGCCCCCCCCCCCAAGAGAAACTTGTCCTCCCAGGCCTGCCGATACCATCATCATCATCTCGTCATCCACGATCAATTCTCCCGTCGCGTATTTTCCAAAGTTTGTATAACCTTGCCAAATTGAAGGCGCGTAGTCACGCGTGAAAAATAAAAATAGTGTTTTTTTCCCTTTCTGGCAATAAAACAGGATGTGTTGAAATGTTCAAACACCAAATATACACCTTTTGCAAGGAATCGAGTCTGCATTAACCACACACCACACTTGTAGTGAACATGCAAACAAACATGCTCTAATAATTATATTTGCATTGTTCTAGAAACTGATTGGCCTACACTAGAAATAGCCTTCTTTATGACCTAGTCTCACCAGTGTCAGATCAGAGAACGCCAAAAGGCGAACAGTCCAAAGGCAATGCACGTATCAGAGCATTTACATCTCGAGTTGAGCAGCCACATCATGGGATAACCTTTTTTTGCCAGTATCAAAACTCACTAATTCACGCGCATCTACCAGGCGTTCAATGGTGATGTTTGTCGCTGGCCGCCTGGCGTGTAGCGATCTTGCGGCCTGTGGCTCAGCGACCATCGCTCGACAAAACTACAATCCACTGCTGGATGAAGGTGTCCCCGGGTCGTGGCCTGTGGATGCAAGAATTCCGTTGCGTCTCGTCCCAGCCTGCCACCTGGCCCAGCCGCAGCGCGGAGCGGATTGAGCGTTGGCAGAGTCGACGAGTTTGTGGTCTCCACCGATGACTGAAAGTAGTTGGTTATAAGTGTCCACGTGACGAAGCACAACGTCGAGCTATCATTTGTTATGGGCCAGTGGCTTCTGAAAAAACAGCTGCATAGGTCAATAAAATAAAAATAGGAGTAAAAAATAAGAATAGTCCCGCCGTTGTCTGGAATCGAACCACTACCCACCGCTCCAGTCCCAATTGAATAGAGATCCATGAAGGTGACCCCCCCATTCACCCGTGAATGCTCTACACATTAAAAAAATCGGCCTCCATTCACTGGCATAGAGTTACGCAACTTGAATGTACCTCCGTTGCCTCTCTTAGAGCTCAGTATCGTCACAGCGACTTCCACATTGAACACGTGACGGCTTTCGCGGCCAAATGTAACGATTAGCTATTTATTGATTGTTGGGTCAGATCGCGCGAGTAAAACATGTATACGCGTGTGGTGTCGTGCACCCTCCTCTACCCGACACAGCCAATGAACGCAGTTGGCACCCACGTGGGCGCCCTGTGTGTGGTTTGCTGTCCAGCGCTACCGGTGGCGCTGACGAAGCGGCACTGCAACGGCACGTTCGTTCATCACGTGACAACCTCATTGATTTGGCTGTGTCGGGTGGCGGAGGGTGTCACGGCGCGCGAGCTGACCCCACACGTCAATAAAGACCTCCCGTGTGATTACACTGGTCAACAAAAACAAAAATTCTGGCCTGGACTTTTGCAGCTGTTTTAGACTAATTTCAGGGTGCTGATTCCAAATCTGATCTCAGATTTGCTCTATCACACTCCATTTTTATGCTATCGGCATACCCCATTTTCAATTAATTTTACCCGAAATTAACTCCGTCACTTATGATTGCAAATTGTCGCGAGTCAGTGACTGCTTTAGTGTTAAAATATGGTGCTGTATTTTTAGGATAGTGTGTTTATAATATCATTTTATGTAGATATCCACATTTATTTAATATTTTTCTTCTGCAGTATTTATTGAAAATGCAATATTTGATATCTCAAAAACCTGATGTGATAGACAAAAACTGATGCCAGATTTGGAATCAGCATCCCAAAATTACATTAAAACCGTTGGAATATCTTATGCCAGAAAAAGTGTGTTGACCTGTGTTATCTCCCTTTGACACGTGTCCACCACGGGGGATGGCGCTGTTGTTTGTGTAATATTGTAAATTACGGCGGGAGACCACTTGACGGGTAGCACACTTTATTAACACTTTCCTTTGTCACAATAACACGTGTGGTCACTACAGCTCACGCTACACGTTGCACCCGGCTACACACACACGGGCTCTCCAGCCCCGTAGCTTCCAGGGGAACTTACAGACCCACCCCAGCTTGGGTATGGATCACGACCACTGGGTCCCGCAGCCCGGCCCTCACATAGACGTCTGGCCGCGGGTCCCAAGGTCCCGCCTCTGAGCCACACAGGGTCCCGGCCCTTACAAGGACAGCGGGACTAGGGGTCTCAGGGCCCTATCTCTTCCTCCTCCGTCTTCCATCTTCACTGGTCACCAACTCCCCGAGCACCCGCGCATCGCCTTTTATAGTCCTCCGCTCCCAAGGGGACGGAGCCTATGCGGACCGCGATGTGAGCACCCACCCTAGTTGACCAATCACCACGCGCTGCCACACGATCCGTTTTGCCAGCGCGTGTTACCACCACATAAACAATCACCCCGCGCTGCCACACGATCCCTCACTGTCAGCGCGCATCACCAATACACAGCCAATCACCACGCATAGCCACACGATCCCTACTGCCAGCGCGTATCACCACTACATCACCCCCTCCCACATAGCTCGCAGCCGGCCCGGCTGCCAAAAAAAAAAAACCCCACTCCCCAAGTGTGCCCCGTAACATAACCACAATGCAACACAACAACACAACACAACCCCGAACGTTAACCAGTAGCAACAACGAACTATGTACAAACCGACGAGTAACAGAATAAAAGTTATTTTGAAAAGACCAACGTGTCCAGTGTCTCCTCGACTCCCGATCCCCCTCCCGCTTGCTCCTTGAATGGAACGATAGAGCGGTCGAACGGACGGGGAACGCCGTGACAAGGCGAGCCGGCCGACTCGCACCGCACCTCCACCTCATTTATTGGGTCAGGAAAAGTGGCGCGACCTAGCGCGAGTTCGCCTGGCCGGTCCGTCGTACGGGACGGGACGCTGTCTACCGTCCGGTGGCTCCGGCAGCCCAGGAAGGAACGGATCGGGCCTGGAAGGACCGCCCGTGTCACGGGGATCCGGTCGCCGGTGGTCGGCAGCCGTCAGTTCCGAGACACCTGGGAGCGGATCAGGCGAAAACATGTGAGGATCAGGCGGAGACATTTCCCTCCCCGGGTCGTCAGTCACATCACATGCTCGGTCCTCACGACATAAAGGAAGGCCATATGGTGGCGAGAACGGTTTCAGCCGGGAGGGGTGAACGTACCAACGGCGCTTTCCCCATTTTATCTGAACACACTGGGGGCGTGCAACCCTCACGACCTCCACGGGTACCCGCCATGGCCTCAATAGTTTAGGCGACGTAGCCAATGGTGCATGAGGGCAGTGCAGCCAGGCCCTATCGCCCGGTTTCCAATCGTGCACGGACACCTTCCGTGCACGCAAGCGCTCGTTGGCGATTTGGCGAGACCTTGAATTTAGCCGTGCGGCCTCCCGTGCCTCGGCCAGTTTTGCAATGTTAAATTTAATATGGTCGGCCAACTTGGAATTAGGCCGTGGCACGGAAAGCCCCAGCTGAGTCTCCATGGGCGGATCGGCCTCCCGACCGTACATCAGATAAAATGGGGAAAATCCCGTAGCTGCATGGGGGGCCATCCTGTACGCGGCGAGGACCCCCGGGACCTGCAAGTCCCAGTCAACCTGTGCTTCGCACACCTGCTGGCACAACATGGAAGTTAAAGTTCTGTGGAGTCGCTCCACCATCCCGTCAGTCTGTGGGTGGTACGGGGAGGTACGCACCTTCTTTGTACCCAAAAGGTCGCACACCTCATGCAGCAATTTGCTCGAAAAATTCTTCTTCTGGTCGGTCAGCAAGCGTTCGGGAGCCCCCTTGTCCAAGACGTAGCCCTGGACAAAGGCGTCCGCCACGGTCGCCGCCGACTGGTTGGCGAGTGGCCACGCCATAGGCCACCGAGTAAAGTATTCCACACCAACCAACAGGTACTTGTTACCCCTAGGCGTGACAGGAAAAGGCCCCAAAATATCCAGCGCAACGAGCTCGTTGGTGCGCGAGACCTGAATGGACTGCAGCGGTGGATTTGGCGCAACGGGCGGCGGTTTCCGTTTCGCGCAATCCACACACCCCTTCAGTATATTGACCACATCGCTCCCCATCCCCGGCCAATAATAGTCATGCTGGAGCAGAGCGAGTGTTTTGTTTACTCCCAGATGCAAGAGGCGTTCGTGTGCGGCCAGAACAACTTTTCCCCGCATAGCGGAAGGCACGACGAGTGCGTGCCGCCGGGACATATTGTCCCATCTCATTAGCAGGCCCTGCTTGAGCAGCCAGGAGCCAGCTCGCTTCTGACCTTCCTCGGGACCCCCCGCCCTGCGACGCAACGCGAGCAGGGAGCTGTCAGCCATCTGGAGTCGGCCCCACTCAACGAGAGACAGTGAAAGTAGCGAGTCCCTGCCCGCAGGAGTAGCGGGAACGTCAACCAACGGTGCATTCGCGGCCGCGACCAACTCACCCTCGGGTACAGCACCATGCGGTTTACAGCGCGCCGACCCCATCAAGCACGCACATTCGGGACGAGGCGACAACCGCGACAGGGCATCCGCGTTGGTGTGGCGCAACCCCTTACGGTAAGTGGTCGTAAATTGATAGTCCTGGAGGACCTCCAACCAGCGTGATAACTGGCCCGAGGGTTGGGCGACCCTCAATGCGTACTGAAGCGCCGCGTGGTCCGTACGGACCGTAAAATGACGGCCATAGAGATAAGGTCTAAACTGCTGCACAAAAAAAACAATAGCCAGCAACTCGCGACGAGTCACGCAGTAGCGCTGTTCCGCTGGCGATAAAACCCTGCTACCATAGGCGACCACCCGTTCGACTCCCCCAACGACCTGTGAGAGCACCCCCCCCCAATGCCCGTGTTACTAGCATCAGTATCCAGCAAGAAGGGTGTCGTAAAATCAGGGTAACATAAGGGCGGGGCACCCACCAAGGCGTCCCGAAGGGAGCAGAACGCGGCCTCCTCCTCTGGCCCCCATCGAAACCTGACCCCTTTGGCTGTCAGAGCATGCAAGGGTTTGGCAATGGTGGCGAAATGCTCAACGAATTGGCGGTAGTAGGAAGCAAATCCAATGAAACTGCGGACCTCAGAAACCGACGTGGGCGTCGGCCATGAACTGACACAGTTCATCTTCGCGGGATCGGTGGAGATCCCCGAAGAGTCGACAATGTGGCCCAAGTACCTTACGGATTTCCGAAGCAGGTGGCATTTAGCCGGTTTAAACTTCAACTTAGCCGATCGCATCCGCAAGAACACCCCCCTTAATCGCTGGAGGTGTTCCTCGAAAGTTCTACTGAAAACAATGACATCGTCAAGGTAAATCAAGCAAGTATCCCATTGCAGACCCGACAAAACCAATTCCATAAGGTGCTGAAACGTCGCGGGAGCGGAATGGAGTCCCATGGGCAAGCGATTAAACTAGAACAGGCCCCCTGGGGTCCGGAATGCTGTCTTAGGTCTAGACTCATTGTCGAGTGGTAGTTGCCAGAATCCCGACAGTAAGTCAAGTGTAGAAAAATACCGCGCCCCGGATAGTGCGTCCAGAGACTCATCCATTCTGGGGAGCGGATACGCGTCAGCCACGGAGATCTTATTAAGGCGACGGGAATCTACACATAACCGCAAGGACCTGTCTTGCTTCTTAACCAGAACGATAGGTGCTCCCCACGGACTGGATGAGGGTGAAATGATGTCGGCAGTCAGCATGTCATTGACGGCCGATTGAACGTGTTCCTTCTCGGCAGGACTCAACCGGAAGGGATTCTGCCGGACTGGTGCCGCATCACCCGTTTCAATGTGGTGGCGTAACAGGTCCGTGCACCCAATATCATATTTGTGCTTGCTGAACACATCGGAGAATTCGATCAGCAGAGTGCGCAGCGCACCCAATTGCACCCTTGACAAATCACAGGAGCCCGCACACAGCGAGTCCACCCATTCAAGGTCCTCACCCGATAGAATTTTCTGCGCCGGGACGGGATCAACATGCGCAATAAGCCGCTCTTCCGCGGGGACCCGTGCCGCGTGAGCAAGCACGGTGCCCTGCGGAATAACGGCCGGCCGCGAACCAGCGTTTAAAACCATAACGAACGGGTCCCCGTCAGCCCGAACCAACGTTTGAGCCACCGCCAAATCCAGACCCCCGACAGCTCTATTCGACGGACCCAAAAGCACGCCTTGTCCCGCAGTCTCCCCACCCAATGGCTTCCGCAACCGGAGGGGTACCAACATCTGCGAACCCGGGGGCACGTGCACCGTATGGGTCGCTAGCGCTTGGATCGTCGCACACGCCGTCCGTATTTCAGTAGGGTTAGATAAAAAGGAAATACGGCGACCCGATGGCAGCTCAATACAACCTTGATCAACCAGAATTTTAATGGGCGTCTTAGCCAAAAAATCTGTACCCAACAGACAAGGAACCGCTAGGGAAGAGGAGACCAAAACAGGTCCCGCCAATTTAATATCCCCTATGCAAATGCTCGCCCGAATCTGACCGACGATGCCCAACGAGCCCCCATTTGCCGCGTAACATGGCACGTCCACCGGGAGCAGAGGTCGACATTGGACGGGGAGAATGTTATAAATGAGATCGGAAATTATAGTAGCCGACGCTCCCGTGTCCACCAACACCCTGACCTCGATACCATCTATGAATCCCGTAACGACAGACGAGCCGGCCGACGCAGCCACTATTCTGTGGCCCAACTCGGACCATTTAATTTCCCCCCGGCCCCGTACGAACCCCCCTTTCCGAACCGAATCCCCGGCCCCCAATCGCACATCCTCCGCCGCAAAGCGGCGGCCCATGTGTGTCGTGTATGTAGGCCGAGCATGTGAAGTGCCGCAACTTGCCGGGGGTAGTTGGGACGACTTGGGGCCTTGGTCGTCGTCCAGCCGAGGTCCCGTGGTGCGCTGACGTGGAGCGCGGCACCCGGACGCCACGTGGCCCCGAAGGCCACAGTTGTAGCATGTGACGAGGGACATCGGAGGTCTCGGTTGCTCCAGCTTGCGGGTCGATCGCAGAGGCGAACGACCCCCCGACCTCTAATCCCCTGGTCGTGCTGCAGCGAACGCCTCCTCCCGTGGGCGAATGACTTGGGGCTCGGCGTCCACTGGGGCCGGAGCTGAGACCGCGGCAGAAGCGCAGACGACCACTTGTTTCCGCTTCAGGACCTCGTGCGCCTGGATGCTGGTCGCCACCCGCAACGAACATATGTCCACCTCGCCGGCTGTGTTGATGGGGACCCCCAGGTCCTGAGCCAACTTCAGCAGTTGTTCCAAAACCATAGCGTCCTGCCCCTCCTCGTCCCTACGAGAGAACGCGGCGTCCGCAAGAGCCAACAACGCCGTGCGGTAGGCGAGCGCGGTCTCCGTGTCCGCCTTCCGTCGCTCGTAAAATTGGTGGCGGCAGGCCGAAGGTGGTCCGTACACCTTGGCCATGAGGCCCAGCGCGGCCTTGAGCGTGGAGCGGGCCGATCTCAGGGCGGACCTGAAGGCTGCGAGCGCGTTGTCGTCCAGCATCGCAGGCAGTGCCCGCAGCGCCGTAGCGTCGGACCAGGCCGACATCTCTTGATGGGCGAGAAATCTTCGCTGGAATGCGCCCCAGTCACCCCCTTCCGCCTTGAAAGCCGTCAACGTGGGAAGACGCTGCTGGAAAATAATGTCGTCCTCCGCCTCGTGTTTTTCCCGCGCCGCACCGTCGATAGGAGAAATGGCGGCCCCTATGACGGGTGTCTGATGGCGGCCCGTAGCGCACACTGATGACGTGAGCGGCAGAGATTGGAGGACCTCCCCCACGTGTTGCTCGCGATTCCCGCCAATAGACGGCCGCTCGGTAGAAATGGCGGGATTTTAAAAGTCATTCGTGTGAAGTACATTTTGGCGGGAATCTGCAACGCGACCCCTTTCGATGTCCGTCGACGTTCTCCCCCCTCCAGACGTGGTGATCTCCGCTAGGATGGACGCCGCGGCGAGTAGCAGCTCTGCCAGGCGGGAGTGCGCGTCGCGGAGTCCAACATCGGACCCCAGCTGCTCGTTGGGCGCCCATGAGGGGTCCCGTGGCGCCGGCATCTCCTCCTCTTTTCCCCCCGATGCCTGCTGGCCCGAGTCGTCGTGGTTTTCCTCCCAGTCACGCTCGTGAGTCCGATGAGTCTTCCTGGTATCCATGGCTGGAAGACTGTTTCACTTCTGACGCCAGTTGTAATATTGTAAATTATGGCGGGAGACCGCTTGACGGGTAGCACACTTTATTAACACTTTCCTTTGTCACAATAATACGTGTGGTCACTACAGCTCACGCTACACGTTCCACCCGGTTACACACACAAGGGCTCTCCAGCCCCGTAGCTTCCAGGGGAACTTACAGACCCACCCCAGCTTGGGTATGGATCACGACCACTGGGTCCCGCAGCCCGGCCCTCACACGGACGTCCGGCCGCGGGTCCCAAGGTCCCGCCTCTGAGCCACACAGGGTCCCGGCCCTTACAAGGACAGCGGGACTAGGGGTCTCAGGGCCCTATCTCTTCCTCCTCCGTCTTCCGTCTTCACTGGTCACCAACTCCCCGAGCGCCCGCGCATCGCCTTTTATAGTCCTCTGCTCCCAAGGGGACGGAGCCTATGCGGTCCGCGATGTGAGCACCCACTCTAGTTGACCAATCACCACGCGCTGCCACACGATCCCTCACTGTCAGCGCGCGTCACCAATACACAGCCAATCACCACGCGCTGCCACACGATCCCTACTCCCAGCGCGTATCACCACTACATTTGTGTGCCAGGTCAGGCCCCATTGAGCTCACGCAGCTCCTTCTCAGGAGCCACGTGGCCATCGCAGGCGATCGCTCAACGAAGTGGCGGCTTCTCGTCATCGCGTGCGGATGCATCGCAGCAGCCGAATGCACGAGACGCGTGGTGCCGATTCTAAACGTGGAGTGGGGGAAACCCGGAGGACCCAGGGGAAAATCCACGCGACCAGGGAAGGGGGCGGAGAGAGAGAGAGAGAACACGCGAACTGCAGATATTCAGCAGCATGCGTCAATAATCCCGATACCGACTACAACTGTGGCGCTGATTTGCACGCAGCTCCGGTGAGCGATCGCCGAGGTGGGTTGGTCGGGGTGAGGCGGTGGCGACGCTCACCCACCACGAGAGATCAAGGGGAGGGTGATTATGATTGGCTGTTGTTGTTTCTTTGTTTTCCAATTCTCCAAACGTGTCCATCGTCGTCATTCATTCGTGTCAAAAACAACAACAACAACAACAATACCACGATTAATAATGATACGGACAACACCAACAACAAGGATAATACTGTGGCCCATACAGCGGCCTTCTGGTGTCTGCACTTCACCGGAGGAGGAGGAGCGACACGAACTCTCTCCCTCTCTCTCTGCTGAAGCCCTCTGGGCGTGCAGGCAGGCAGACCTCGACATTTGCATTTAGCTGCTGGACATATTGACATGTGTAAGAAGAAGACAGAGAGACCCGGAGATCCATAGATACACAGACTCGATACGAGAGACCAAGAGAGATGCATAGGGACACGTGGTGATACGTAGAGACCCAGAGGAGCACTTAGAAATGCAGTCTGTGCTGCTAAAACGCCGCGTGTTTTTCAAACGCGAATTGGACGTAACGCGATTGAGTGTGAACAGAAGTCTGTCGCGCGAGTAGCAATAAGAGGTCGCACGGCTGCCTCTGCGTAGCATCGCACAAGGCAGTGGGATGCTGCTGGATGCTTCTAGACGCTACCCACGCGCCTGAGGCTTTGTTCAGCCTGCGTGCGCATCTCACGGGTTAGCGTGGACTGTGCTTTGCCCCTACTTTATATATTGTTTGTGATAACGATATTTTTTCCTAAACGCGGTCTTCAGGAACGCAGCCACCACCGCGTTCTAGGAGAACAACAGACTGGTACGCGGAGACCCGTAGAAACACGTAGCAATACGTGTTAATAGAGACCCATAGAAACACGTGGCAATACGTGTTAATAGAGACCCATAGAAACACGTGGCAATACGTATTAATAGAGACCCATAGAAACACGTGGCAATACGAGTTAATAGAGACTCATAGAAACACGTGGCAATACGTGTTAATAGAGACCCATAGAAACACGTAGCAATACGTGTTAATAGAGACCCATAAAAACACGTGGCAATACGTGTTAATAGAGACCCATAAAAACACGTGGCAATACGTGTTAATAGAGACTCATAGAAACACGTGGCAATACGTGTTAATAGAGACCCATAGAAACACGTAGCAATACGTGTTAATAGAGACCCATAAAAACACGTGGCAATACGTGTTAATAGAGACCCATAGAAACACGTAGCAATACGTGTTAATAGAGACTCATAGAAACACGTGGCAATACGTGTTAATAGAGACCCATAGAAACACGTGGCAATACGTGTTAATAGAGACCCATAGAAACACGTGGCAATACGTGTTAATAGAGACCCATAGAAACACGTGGCAATACCGTGTTAATAGAGACCCATAGAAACACGTGGCAATACCGTGTTAATAGAGACCCATAGAAACACGTGGCAATATGTGTTATTAGAGACCCATAGAAACACGTAGCAATACGTGTTAATAGAGAGCCATAGAAACACGTAGCAATACGTGTTAATAGAGACCCATAGAAACACGTAGCAATACGTATTAATACATTAATGACACAAGCCACAGTCGTGAATTGTGGCCATGCAGCCTCGACTATGGACCACGGAGTAGACCCACAGAGGCACACAGAGATACACAGCCTCATACAGATACGAAGAGATACACGGAGACCCATAGAGATACGTAAAGATATGTAATTAAAGACGCGAGTGATTGTGGCAACTATGGACCGCACAGTAAACCCGCTGTGGTCTGAGCTCCTTCAACGCAGGAGGATGAACAGCGGACACGACACGAACTCTCTCGCTCGCTGCTGAAGCCCTCTCGGCGTGGCGACAAGCATCAGCAACAACAGCAGCAGCATTAGTGGCAGCATCAGCATCAGCAGCATTAGCATCAGCGGCAGCATCAGCATCAGCAGCATCAGCATCAGCGGCAGCATCAGCAGCAGCATCAACAGTAGCATCAGCGGCATCAGCAGCATCAGTGGCAGCATCAGCATTAACAGCAGCATAGCAGCGGCATCAGCGACATCAGCAGCATCAGCGGCAGCATCAGCAGCAGCATCAACAGCAGCATCAGCAGCAGCATCAGCAGCAGCATTAGCAGCATCAGCGTCAGCCGCAGCAGCAGCATCAGCAGCAGCATCAGCAGCAGCAGCATCAGCAGCTGCATCAGCAGCAGCATTAGCAGCAGCAGGATCAGCAGCGGCAGCATCAGCAGCAGCAGCATCAGCAGCAGCATCAGCGTCAGCAGCAGCATCAGCAGCAGCATTAGCAGCAGCATCAGCAGCGGCAGCATCAGCAGCATTATCAGCAGCAGCATCAGCAGTAGCATCAGCAGCAGCAGCAGCATTAGCATCAGCAGCATCAGCAGCATCAGCATTAGCAGCAGCAGCATCAGCAGCAGCATTAGCAGCATCAGCAGTAGCATCAGCAGCAGCATTAGCAGCAGCAGCATCAGCAGCAGCAGACCTCATCATTGGGGATTTTAGTTTCTGAGGAGCGCAGTGCTGCAATGCGCAAGAACAGAATCTCGCAAGTGGGATATTTCGCTCACGCCGACGCATGCGAACTTTTGCATGTTTAACTTGCTCGGATATCGATCGAGCCGGAGCAGTGCTTGAACAACTTACGCTGCCGTCTGTCTCGCTGTGTCACGGAGCGTGGCCGCTCGTTTATCAGCAACAATCGGGGAGGGGAGCCGGGGCATGGAGAGGAGGGGGGTCAATACCGAGGTTTGGATTCTAAATGTATGGGGGAGATTTAGGTTGTGTGTTTGGTGGTGGTGGTTGGTGGTGGGGGTGTGGATTCATCGTCGCTCATGAGCTGACGGAAGAGATAGATTTACTATGGGACACCCATAAACTTAGATTGGACGCCAGAGACTTAAATAGAGGCCAATAGACTCACGTCGTCGTCATCATCGTCGTCGTTATCGCGACCCACGGGCAGACAGCCCGGACGTGTCCACTGCGCATGTCGTCATTAGTTGTTTCCACTTCCCTCTCTGTCTGGTGCCAGTCTGCTCCAGAGGTGGCCACATCTCTCTGGCGCCACTCCCCCCTGATGGTGTCGAGACATTCTCCGTGAGGTCTTCCACTCTTACCGGTTCCTTCCACAGACGCACATCGAGACCCACCACACCACTCACACAGCCAGGCACGCATTCACGTGCAGAGCCAAGCACGCACGTGCAGACCCAGTGACTCGCACAGACTCAAGAGGCCCAATAACGTAAGAGACAGATGATGATGATGCTGATGATGGTGGTGGGGATTTTAATCCACTGCCGGACCGTTCCTTTCCGACGTCATTCGCCACTGATGTTAGCCGTGAATGGGAGTCTACATCATCCTCGTTAGCATCATCAGCCAAGATGTATCCACCGCCGGACCAAGGCCTCCAGCAAGTTGTCTCGTCTCTCACTGACTCGCAATCCAACCATCCACACGTGAGCACATTCCACCGCTCCCTCTTGCTCTGTGCCATTAATGCATTCATGTAACTTCCATTCGCCTCGTTACATCACCAGGGTCTCTGCGCTCGCGGTTAATTAATGATTAAGCTCGCGGAAGTTATTAATTATAAAGCTCGCCAATTACCGGGGGGTAAGGCTCGGCCGCCGCTCACGTGACCGCTTTTCACTTTGAACTCTTTAATTGCTCGAGAGGGTGGCGGGGGGGGCTCCCCTTCCCACCTTCCCCCGAACTTCAAAGTCAAACCCAACGAAGTGTGGGAGGGGAGGGAGACTTGGGGGAGGGGGGGACTGCCCTCCCCACCCTCCCTCATCCCCTCCCGCATGGCTACAAAGACAAAGATCCCCCCGTATAGCCTTAACAGACTGTTGGGGCAAGTGCTATGAAGGCCGAAACGGCGCACGAAGGGGATGGTGTGGCCAGCACCACGCCCGGCCGCCTTCATCTCCCCAGTGGCGATGTTCACACATCGCACCAGGGACTCATTTGAGGGGCTGAGTCGACCTCGGGGGAGACCCAGGACCGCTTCAGATAATCGCCACCGGTGTTGGCCCATGAGCGGGAATCGAACTCGCTTCGCCGGGTTCGTAGCGCAGTGCGCTTACTGTTGCACAACCGCTCCCTACAAGGGCGGTACTTACCGATGCATCGATTAGTCGACGGTCTTCTTCTTCTTCCACGCGTTTGTCCCACTCACGTGGGGGTGTCCGCTGCCCTTGCCAACCTTCTCCACGCTGCCACGTCCTGCGCCATCTCTCTTTACGCTCCTCGGGCCACCGTCTCCGATCGCACCGCATCGCCCCCCTCCACCTCTTATTCTGCCTTCCTCTTCATCTCTTTCCCTCCACTTGCACCTTCTGACCCACGTAATTCTCCTGTTGTCTCTCCACATGACCGCACGACACCAGCCTTTTCTCGCTCATTTTCTCCGTGAATTTTACCACCTTGAGTCTTCCTGTCACGTCTTCATTTCTCACCGTGTCCTTCCTTGTTAAACCCAACATCCTCATCTCTGTGACTGACGTAGCTTGGCCCTCCCTCTTTCTTGTACCCCATCACTCGGCCCCAATACACCAGCACCGGCCTCACCACCGTCTTGTACAATACACTACACTATACACTACACTATACACTACACTATACACTACACACTTTTCCCTTCAACCAAACTGGTACCCTCTTATCGCACACCACACCAGTTATCTCTCGCCATTTCAGCCATCCAGCCCTTGTTATTGTTCTCATCCATCATAGTGACCCAACAGCAACACGTCGTGGCACCCCGGTAAACTTAAACTCGTTTGTCTTCATGAACTGGTCAATTCCAATTAGCAATCTCCTGCATTATTTCCACTGAAACTTGTCACCGTGTACTCCGTCTTCGCTCAACTGCTCCTCAACCCATTCCCTTCAATCTTTTGCACCCATATCTTCAAATCCTCTTCCACTAACCCCTCTGCTTCCACCGCATCGCCACAATGTCGTCTGCAAACAGCATCCACCAGGGGGGCTCCCTCTGCATGTCTCTCGTGAGTGTGTCCAGCACCAGGATGAACAGGAAGGGGCTCAGGACGGAACCTCGCTTCGCTCCCGCTTTCACTTGAAAGCCCCCCGACACCCCACAGCCGCTTCGCACGTGCACTCTCCCTCGTTCACGCTGATCCTGGATCAGCCGGACGTACACCTCAGGGATTCCTCTTCTTCTCATGCACCACCAGGTGGGCTCGCTAGACACCCCGTGGTTAGGGGCCGTCCATAAATGACGTCACGCAATAAAGGGGGGGGGGGGGTGTCAGAAATTTGTGACGATGTGTGACGAAGGGGGAGGGGTTGAGAAATGTGACGTCACATCAAAATACGCAACTTTAAAGACACGTTCTACTTAATTAAATAGACTTTTTAATAAATGTTTTCTCCTACAACAGCAGAGTGCAGCGCCACATTTTTTTTGGGGGGGGGCAGAGCTTTATGACGTCATATTTGAGGGGGGGGGGGTCTGACTTTTTGTGACGCCGTGTGACTCGGGAGGAGTGGTCAAAAATCATCGTCCAAAATTGCGTGACGTCATTTATGGACGGCCCCTTACGCTTTCTCGAGATCAATACACATCACACGCAGGCCCCGTTTCTTCTCTCTCCACTTCTCCAGCAATGCTTTCGGTGCAAAGATGTCACCCATTAGTCGACGATAACATCGATTATTAATCGTCGCCGCTTGGCGACACGCGCGTTCTCTCGACACGCGCGCGCATGGATCGATTCACCACTGTTGTAAACAAAACAACAATCGATTCGTTAATCGATTTGCCGCCCTTAATTGAATCGCCGTTGGTGGGGTGATAAAGTTCAACCAGCCAATAATTTGCGATGACCGCCCTAATTAATAGAATCTAAGTATGAATTAACGCACATCCCAAGAATGCAATGTACCAGCCACATTGCAACATTTTACTCGAAATATAAATTAGTTAATTTCGTAGTAAATACTGCGTGATTATTGAAGGATTTGTATTCCGTTACTCAACAACTGCTGTTATTGTAACCTCATATGGCAGTAAATAAACAACCTATAATCTGAAAACTGTATTAAAAATGTTATTTTCATTAGTCTCCAACTCTTTCTCGCTTCTGGCCTCTCTGCGCACTTGCCATGAAGAAGGAACGTTGCCCGAAACGCCGGCCATCACCCCTTTCAAGGCGACGCGCAGTGGCGTCAGTGACGGGCGCGTTGAGTTATCCGCGAGATGTCGAGCTCCCGTGACCGCTCCCCGGGGGGAAATCACCGCGCGCTCCATAATTACGGCGGCGAAGTGCATTCTGGGTAGGGGTGGGTAAATCTCCGTCAAAAAATGACAATTCCCCAGGCTCGCCCTTAAAACGTTCCTATCGGGATCAACAGGAATACCACCCAACCGCCGTAATTGTAACTGCCGAGACGTGTTTAATCGTTGCAAAATTTGGCGATGAATGTTGAGAGGATTTGACTTTTTTTTGCTTTGCAAATAAGAGGGGGTTCTGGTGCCAGGTCACGGCCCCCCAACCCCGCTCGGCGCGGTCCCCGGTGCCGGTCTCCCCGGGTGGACGAATGGCTCCCATTACGTTCCACCACGCGGCGTTTTTGTATTGTTGCCAGCTAAGAGCCCATCAGGGCCCTGAGTTGTACTTCGCAAGAGGCCTCGCCAGGGGCCCATGGGTTCCGCTCGAACATTCGTGGCCCCAAATGGGGCAACGTAGACTCGTGCGGCCGGTACAATTTGGTATTCGAATGCGATCACGCCGTGTTCCCAGTTGTGCGTTTGTTTATATCTGCGTGTCGTTGTGCATCTGTGAGTAGAGGCGGGGAGCCGCAGTGCAACGGTCAGCGCGCACCCCGAGTTCGATTCCCGCTCACGGCCAACACCGGAGACGATTATGTGAAGCGGTCCTGGGCCTCCGCTAAGTCGTCTTAGCCTCAATTAAGTATCTGGTACGATGTGTAAACATCGTCGCTGGGGAGACAAAGGCGGCCGGGCGTGGTGTTGGCCACCCAACCCCTCGTGTGCCGTCCCGGCCTTCATAGGTGCTCGCTAACAGCACTTGCCCGAAAAGTATTTTGTATGAGTTCGATTCGCACTCAGTGGCAAGCATCTGTGACAAATATCTGAACCAGTCTGGGGCCTCCCCTCGGTCGACTCAGCCTTAGATTAGTACCTGGTGCCGTGTGTAATCATCGTCGCTGGGAAGACAAAGGCGTCCGGCGCGGTGCTGGCCGGCCATAATAGGTGCTTGCTAACAGCACTTGCTCCAACAGCCCAATAAGACAAATACGGGAGACATTTGTCATTATATTGGTGTGTCTTTGTGTCTGTGTTTGGGTTGTGTGTATGTCAATGGACGACGCGCTGCGCTACGAACCCGGCCACCTAGGTTCGATTCCGGGCCATGGAATGTGTACAAACTTCAGACCTGTCCTAGGTCGACTCAACCATAAATTAAGCACCCTGGTGCGATGGCTAAACTTTCCCGAATGTGGAAACAAAGGCGATCGCGACGTCGTGCTGGCCACGTTTCTCGCCTTAATAGGTGCTCGCTAACAGCCCTCGCCTCTGCTATCTATAAGGCTGAACAACAAGGGACGTTTCTATTTGCGTGTGGTCTTTGTTCACTCGTATATGAACGAATGAATGAATGGATGAAGAGATGAGAATAAGTTGGGGATGAGTTGGGGATGAGTGTTTGACCCACGCTGCGCATTTGGGTCAAAGCAATCGCAAAAGTTTCATCTCATTTATCTTCAGCCCCTCTTGCTCCTTCCGCAAGGGTCGGTACTTGTGCAGTTGCTTCCCGAGACTTGCAGACAATTTATGATATAAATACAAAGGTGGGAGGTGGGAGTGGGGGGGGGGTGCCAACCCCAGAGAGAGGATTTGTTGCGCTGAGATTAATCTGACAGAGGAGGGGTGGAAAGACGGAGGCTCGGAACATCGCTGCGTCTTCGGAGACTCGAGGTGCCTTAATCTGTACAGATCGTCTCATTAATTGAATAGAATGCTGTATGTGTACAGGGTGGCCCAAAAATCAGGACACATTTATTTTAACATCGGCATTAATCAATTTTAATTGTTTATTCTTTAAGTTAATATGTTATCCGTAATCATATAATATATTTATCGTATTGCCTTTCAGATGATATTAAACATAATTAATTTAGACGAAACATAAGTGATGACTTGTTAAATATTACACTTGTCATCTTTAAAAAAAAAATCGTCCTAAATTCATTTCAAAACAGAATTCATGCATGCATTAATGTTAACGGAGTGTCACTTTGAACATTTGTTAAAATAAATCCTATAACCCCGTGTGATTTGTTCAAATGAACATAAAAGCCAGATGTCCCATGACTTTGGACAACCCTGTCTATAAGCATATGCATATATCGTACGATCCTAAGTCTAGGGTGTGCAGGTCTTTATCACTGACCTGTTGTATGAAAGCCTCTCCACGCCTGGGGGATGTTTGACCATACTTCACCACGATGACAGTGCGGGTTGGGGACGGTGCGTGGGGAAGGAGGCTCGTGAAGGACGCTGATGGGCAGTTGGGGTCAGTCGCCCTCCAGCAACAACGGCGATTTGGCACAGTGAGGAGCACGGAGGTGGTGCATCTGTCAGTCATCTCATGCAGTCAAACCATGGCACCTGGGTCTCTCCCGTGACCTCCTGCCAGAAGGGAGCCTTCCACACTTCACGTGGCCTCAAGACGCACCTAGCCTGGCACAAGCGCCGTGGTGACGTTACCGACACTTAGTGGCATGCGGCGGTTGTTGTTGTTGGGAATTTGCGGGGGAGTGGGGGGAGGGGATATCATCACTCGCCACTAAACTAAACTAGCGAACTGTTTTTACCAGATAAGTCCCACTGAGCAATGTAGTTCCTTCTCAGAAACAACCTGGCCACGAAGTGGCCTTATCATCGTGTGGACAATTATAGCAGCCAAATACTCTAAACGCGTGGTGATGTTGAGTCCAAATATGGAGAGGAAAACCGGAAGACCCGGAGAAAAATCAACGCGACCACGTGGAGAGAGAGAGAGACATGCGAACTTCAAATATACAGCAGCAGGCGTCAGGGTCGGGATTGAACCCACGACCTCCTGTATACCAGGCGAGGGAGTTAACATCTCGCCACCGTGGCGCCACTGATATGAGCCGTGACCAGAAATGGAACTCAACTGGGCGGGTTCTTAGCGCAGTGCACTCTTCGCTGGGCCTTCACCTCACTGGACGTATGGAGGCACTGGAAATAACTGCAGTCGGTACTGTTTATGTGTGTGTATGTGTGTGTGTATATGTGTATGTGTGTATATATAAATGTGTGTGTGTGTGTGATCATTCAGGTTGTGAGCGGTGCTGCAGCGGTTAGCGAGCTGCGCTACAAACCCGGCCACACCAGTTCGATTCCCACTCACGGTCAGCACCGGTGACGATTATCGGAACTGGTCCTGTGCCTCCCCTAGGTCCACTTGGCCATAAATGAGTACCAGGTGCGGCGTGCGAACGTCGCCACTGGTGCTGGCCACCCACGCGCTCGCGTGCCTTTCTGGCCCTTCGTCGGTGCAGGCGAAGAGCACTTGCCCAGACAAGTCTCTGAAGGCTTCACGGGGGATCTTTGTCTTTGAGCATTCGGGTGCCACTCAAAATGCAGGTGCGTTTGATTATCCAGGTCACGCTTCCTGGCTCTCGTCATTTGCCTGTGAGACTGAAGCCACTGTGCGAGTTTAATGAGAATCCCTCGATGTTTAACCGGTCGCTCGACTGAGTTGAGACAATGCGTTAGAGCCACGGTGCAGAGGCAGAGACGCGCGTATCAGCAGCGGAGGGGGACATGAACCCGTAGCAATCTGCACGTAAAATATGAAAAGAAGTAAAACTATTTTTTGTTTGTTATTTTACCAGGTAAGGCCCCACTGAGCTACGCATCTCCTTCTCAGAAGCGACCTGGCTATCACCTAAATGATCGCTCAACTGCGTGACTTGGCGTGTGGAAATGTACAGCGACCACTTTACACGAATGTTCGAGAGTAGCGAGTGATCCCAGATAACTGAGGCTTCACTTTCCCGAACGGTCACGACACGTGCGTGCGCGCCCGGTAAGTCGGTCTGTCGTGGGAGGTTGTGGGGGAGGCGGGGGTGGTGGTCTATTAAAGGGGGAGGGGTAGGGGGGCTACTTTAATTGTGACCTTTGGTTCTTTCGTTAAAGTCAAGTAGGTGAAAAAATATATAAATACATTTGAATTTGTATTTATTATTTTTCACCTATGTGACTTTACCGAAAGAACCAAAGAGTATGGATCCTTGCAGTCACGAAAACTTCAAATCTAGAATTGAAGCGTGACGTTTCACGGTGAGCATTGCACCAGCGGCTCCCAACACGTGGACCGCGTCAATAAGAAGACAAATAATAACATCACTCACCGAGGAAATTTACAATTTCAAATAACTACCATTAGCGCGTGGTGGTCCGCGAAATGTTTGGAGGTTGAAAATGGGTTCGCCACACTGGGTTAAGACAACAGTAATATTTTATTTTACCAGGTAAGGCCCACTCAGCTAGGTAGCTCTTTTTCATAAGCGACTTGGCTACAAATGATAGCTCAACGAAATGGCTTATCCACGTGGAAAGTTACAGCAGCCAAATACTCTAAACGATGTCGATTCTAAATGCGAAGGGAAACACCGGAGGACCCGGAGAAAAATCCACGCGACCACGGGAAGAGAGAGAGAGGGGCACTGCAAACTCCAAATATACAGCAGCAGCCGTCAGGGTCAGGATCGAACCCAAGACCTCCTGTATATCAGGCGAGGGAGATAACATCTCGCCACCGTGGCGCCCCTAATAACAACAACAACAGCTGACGAGCACTTGAAGCGTGGGCCACGCAAGAGGCACTCCCCGCTGTAATTATAGCCCAGTCCGACGCGGCGAGGCGCGTGTGGGTGAGGGGGCGGCGGAACGGCACCCCCCTCCCCCACGTGGCCTCGCGTGACCCGGGCCGCTCCTCGTCCCTGTTGTTCTTGTTGTGGTGGTTGTTGTTGTGGTGGTTGTTGTTGTGGTTTTTGTTCCGGGGCTCACTCGCACTGCGCTACGAGCCCGACGACGATCGGAGTCGCGATTCTGACCCACCACCGCCCCGCTCACGAACCACGTAACAGTGGCGAATATTTGAACCGGTCCTGGGCCTCTCCCTAAGTCGACTCGGCCTCAAACGAGGACAGCACCTGGTGCGGCGTGTCAGACGTCAGCGCTGGGGGAGAGCGAGGCGGCCCGGCGCGGTGCTGGCCGCAGTCCCATCGGTGCGCCGTAGGGCGGCCTTCATCGGTGTTCTCTGACTGCACTTGCCCCAACGGTCTGCTCGAGGCTATACGGGGGATCTTTGTCTGTCTCACGAGGATTGCAGGGGTGGTGTCCATGAGGCTTTTGTTTTTGTTATTGGGGCGATGCGCGGGGCCCGATACATCGCGACGCGCGCGTACGCACCGCCGTCAACACAAGCCGCACCGGTTATGAAATGCAGGAGGGATATAAAGATGGGGGACGGGGGCTCGCTGCCCCAAAGCATACGGGGAGGGGGGGGTCCTACCAAAGGGGAAACGGGCAACCTGTTTTAAAGTAAGGGGGGAGAGAGAGGGATGCAACCGAAACACAGCTGAGAGAAAAAAACACACGAGGCGGCCTAAACGAGCATCATTTTATTTCCATCCCTCCGGATTCGGCTTCCGTCTCCATTGTGAAGTGCTTTATTCCATTTGTTGTTCTTCTTGTTGTGTGGACTCCAATCCACCGCGCCGGCTCCAGGGATCGCCTCTCCCCGTGTTTTCCAAACCTCCGTGGTCCGCGCGAGCGAAGATTCGTGCACAGGCCACGTGCGCCTGTGACCGCGTGCAGGGGGTCCAATGAGCATCTGCTACGAGCCAATGAAACGCGCCCATCGAGTTTACCTTCTGATTGTAGAATTTGGAGTTTACGTCTCTCTCTCTCCCCGTGGTGAGATGTTTACTCCCTCGCCTGGTATGTAGGAGGTTGTGGGTTCGGTCCCGACCCTGACGCCTGTTGCTGTATATTTGGAGTTTGCGTGTCTCTCTCTCCCCGGCGTCGCCTGGATTTTTCGCCGGGTCGTCCGTTTTTTCCCTTTAACATTTGGAATGAGCATCACGCGTTTAGATTATTTGGCTGCAGCTATGAATTTTTCACGCGATAAGCCACTTCGTTGAGCTATCATCTGTGATGGGCCAGGTCGCTTCTGAAAAAAAGCTAGATAGCTCAGTGGGGCCTTACCTGGTTAAAAAAAAAACAATTGGTTATAGTTTATCTAAATTTTCACGTAATTTGCGGTGTTTCAGGGTTTCACACAGAGCCAATCCAGTGGGGAGTCAATTGTAACTCTGATCCTCTACGTACAACGGGAGTATCTGTGGTTCAAACTCACCCCCCTCCCTCCCATCATCTCTGATGTTCAGCATCATTTTAACAACTATCTGAAGTTGAATGGCAGCGCTTTCTTCACGTGGCCGATGAGAGTGAATTACTTGATGACCAACCCACTCCTTTGAAGTGGTTTTCAGTTTTCAATTTCATTTATTAGGTATAGCCTTGTGAGCCACATGCGGCTCTTGACTCAGGTGCAACCGCAACAAACAAATATAAACAAAGAACATCGTAAAGTGACGACGCGCAACAGAAACATCCAGGAAAAACCAGCAAAAATCTTCCTGAAAAAACCCCACCCGAATATCAAGGCTGTGTGAAAAAATCTCGGTGGTCAAACAATAACAACCACGAGACGATTTAGATGAAAGAAAGCGACAGAGCGAGCGGGCCGCCTGTCAATCCGCATTAGCCTGGCCACGGATGTGCTTATTTATAATGTTTATCAAATGCGTTCCGTAATTATTTCTTTATTTTTAAAATCTCGCGCGAGGAGCCTCTTAAGCCGGGAGGGATCATAATCCACCTAATGGGGTCCCCAGAGACGAGCCCGCTCGGTTCGAATTGATCCCACGCCGTTCGCCTCCCGTATCGGAGCTTCCCGGCATCAAAGGACCCCCCACCCGTTAATCACGGCCCCTTGCGGGGTAACCCCCCCGCCGCCCCCAAGGCCCCCCTACCTCGCCCCCTCTATCCGCCATCCCATAAAGCCCCCCCACCCACCCACACAACCAATCATTCACTCACCCCCCGCGACGTGAAATCCTTCCGGCGCCAGCGGAACCCCCCCCCGCCCGCGCGCGCCAAAGTGGGAGGCGTGCTTAATATTTTAGGGGGTTCCGTTAGGGTGGTGGAGGTGGGGGAGGAGGCGTGTAAAGATCTGTGTCTGTGTGTAGGGATGTGTGTGTGTGTGGGGAGGGGTGTGTAGGGATGTGTGTGTGTGGGGAGGTGTGTGCGTGTAGGGATGTGTGTGTGTAGGGATGTGTGTGTGTGTCTGTGTGAGTGTGTAGGGGAGCGGTAGTGTAGCGGTTAGCATGCTGCGCTATGAACCTGGCGATCCGGGTTCGATTCCAGCTCACGGCCAACACCAGTGACGAATATCTGAACCGGTCCTGGGCCTCCCCTAGGTCGACTCAGCCTCAAATGAGTACCTGGTGCGATGTGTAAACATCGTCACTAGGGAGACAAAGGCGGTCGAGCGTGGTGTTGGCCACCCACCCCCTCGTGTGTGCCGTGCCAGCCTTTTATAGGCGCTAATCGCGAGCATCACTTGACCCAACAGTTTGTTCCTGGCTTCGTGGGGGATTCGTCTTTGGAGGAGAGATAGATGTTTGTGTATGTGAAGCGAGGTGCCTGTATATTGTGGAGCGTTTAATTGGCGGCAGCGTCTCTCATTTGCATGTGCCATGGGGGAGATTGCTCGGGATGATTCGCTGAGTTTGGGTGGGGGGGTATTAAAAACTAAACTCGTAAACATTTTTATTTTACCAGGTAAGGCCCACTGAGCTATATAGCTCTTTTATCGGAAGCGACTTGGCCACAAATGATAGCTCAACGAAGTCGTGGCTTATCATCGTGCGGTAATGTAATGCAGCCAAATACTCTAAACGCGTGATGTTGATTCTTAATGTGGAGTGAAACACCGGAGGACCCCGGGAGAAATCTACGCGACCACGGGGATAGAGAGAGAGACACGCAAACTCCAAATATACAGCAGGCGTCAGGGTCGCGATCGAACCTTCGACCTCCTGCGTTCCAGGAGAGGGAGTTAACACATTCCTGCGGAGGGAGCTGGTAGGAACGTTGGGTTGCTTGGTCAATGGCCAGGGTCAACGGCAGCGTGGTGTATTCCGCAAATATGCGCGACTGTGAGGGCGGGCACAAGCCGGCGTGAGTAGGTTAAACGTTGAGTTTTATAAGGGCACCACGGGGTGACCATCCCCTTCCCAGCCAGCCCCACCCCTCCAACCCCCCACCCAGCTCCACCCTCCCCACCCAGCCCCACCCCACCCTCCCCACCCAGCCCCTCCCCACCCTCCCCTCTCCACCCAGCCCCACCCCTCCCATTTTTGGATGCACGACGGACGGACGGACACAATAATCCCCTGTGGGCTGGTGGAACCAGGAGGTTCCTACCAGTAACATCTCCTAGCCACCGTGGCGCCCTATACAGTATATTGGCCGCACCATCGTCTTAGTGCAGGAACGCCCGCGCTCTGGAAGAATAGGGGTTTCGCAAACTCCAATCAGCGTGCGCTTGCGTTTTGACCAATCCTCACCCTCCTCCTCCTCCACACAGCGTGTGTGTGATTAAAGGCTCGATTTGAATTGCAGTGGAGAAGATTGTCAAGAGACGGGAGGTAACGACTGTGGGCTGTGATGTGAAATTTTCAAATGGGGGAGGGAGGGAGGGAGGGGGGGAGTTCCACCTCGAGTTTGTTCACGCGATGAAAAGCGTTTGCTGCTTTTCTGCGCTCCGACTACACGCCTGACTTGTTGTCCTCTTGTCTTTTAAAGCAGCCGGTCTTATAAATCGGTGTGTGGATGAGAGAGAGAGGGAGATCACGTGTTGTAGAACCCTATTGGCACCTTACACACACACACGTGTTTGAGTGCGTCGTATTTTGCAGAGCGTCTCATAATCTGGAGAAATGCGGTATTTTAATATCAGGGTCTCCGTTGTTGTGAAATAAAATACGCGTGGGCTCAATGGGGCGAATCATCGTGATCAATCATCACCAGCCAGGTGATCGATCCAGAAGTCCACTGCTGGATGGAGGCCTGGCCAAATGTTCACAGTCTCTCGCAATCCTTCCGATGTAAATCGACGATCCGCATACCCGTCCAATTGTCTGCGCGCTACAAATTGTTTCGATTGGAATCTTGTTTTTGTTTGTGAGCCGTTGTCTCGGCAAGGAAGGGGTTAACGTTTTCACATCAAGGACGAGGAGAGAGCAAGAGAGAGAGCAAGGGCTGCCTTGGTCTTTTCTTGGACCCAAAACAACAGCAACCACCACCCCATGCTGCCTCCAATCACATTGGCTGCTGCATCTGCTGTGGGAATTATCTGTGCATGACGAGGGGGGGGGGGAGACTCTGTAATTCCTGAACACCGCCGTGCCCCTGTGCCTCTAGGTGCATGACCGCTGAACAGCGGGTACACTGTTACACGACTATTTATATAATGTACTAGCTTTACTACCCGGCTTCGCCCGAGACTTGGATTCTGGTCTTGGATTAACACACGGCCTACGCGGAGGGTGGGGGGGGGGGTGACGTCAGCAGGCACTCTGCGTGACGTTGCCGCATGCGGGTGACATCACAGATGTGACGTCACCGCTCACTTGCCGTACAAAATATATCCATTATTGCGCCCACCCCCCCCCCCCCCAAAAATGCTAAAGTATATTTTTTATACTTTTTGCATTGTGTACATTCTGCAAGCTACCCACATGCCAATTTTCAAGTTTGTTGCATGTTGGGAAGTATGCTAAACATTTAGAACAGACACACACATTCACAAATGTCCCTTTTATATATATAGATAACTTTTAAAAATCTATATATGTTATTATAATTGTACTTTTGAAGTCGCATCGTCACAATGTCGGCGAGCTCCCGATCTTACAGGCAAGGTGCCTTTCTCGTCACGCTGTGGAGGTCCCAATTGGATGCAACGTTCTAGAGAAGTGTTCTTCACTAATTTTCAGAGGGTGGGGGGGCACTTTGGCCGATAAGACATAATGAGTGTGTAAGGGCCGCCACACATTTGAAACCAAACCCCAACGGGTTTGACAGCAGCAGACCATGCTTTCCCACCTGATGACGGACGCTTGTGTTGCGCCCGAAACGTCGTGATTTATTTTATTTTCTACCTACGTGACTTTAACGAAATAAGAGTATGGATTCCTGTAGTCACGAAAGCTTCAAATCAAGATTGATGATGATGATGTTTTCACGATTTGTGTTTTGTCAGGGGCCGCACTGAAGCCCACCAGAGGCCATCAGTTTCCCGCGGGCCTTGCAATGAAGGACGCTGGTTTAGAGCGACCCCCAAATCAGCGTCGTCACTGGCGGCGTTGTGGAGACACTGTGTGATACATTGAATGTTGAAACCGGTCCAGAGTTTTGCTTGTCTTGAATCGATGATGCTGAAGTTACGCGCTCCCAGAAGGCCCTGCGCGCGTGTGTGTGTGGTTGGTGGGTTTTGTGTAAGAAATACGTTAAATTATTTGATGTGGAGAGACGGATTATATGTGCAGAAGGAGACTGTCGCCTGCATATTTAATCTTGCTATATAGAATCGCTCGCCACATTTGCGTTGACTCGAAATTTAGCTTAATCGTCGCAGCTGGTAGCTCTCCAAATAAAAAAAGAACAGAGAAACAAATTTACGTGATGAGTTTTTTCCCTCCTCCTCCTGTGGGCAGTCGTTGTCGATTAAGGTGGAGAACCATCAGCTCGCTGCACTTTGATGATCATTAATCACAGACGGCGAGAGCCTGGAGTCGATGCCAATGCTCTCAGATGGCTCCAGTTTGTTCGACACGTGATGAGCTCTCCTGAGCCACCTGGCTGGCACATCTCGAAATGTTGTTGTTGTGTTTCGGTGGGCATGGCTCGTACATTTGGCAGGTGTTCGCGTTGTGCATTATAGCTAAGGGTCTTATACACAGCACCGCAAGTACCCACGGTTATACGACCCATATGGCAATCTCAAATCCCCTTCTGAATGACAGCGAAACTGAAAAGCAGGAAGGGTCATGCAGTGGCAATGGTGATGATGTTGATGATAATAATTCAGCTCATGCAAAATGATGATTATGTTGTTATGATTTTGGTGATTACACTATTGATGATGATTAAGCTTCGGTGATTATAAGGACCATTAGGCAAGCTTTTGCGATGATGATGATTCTGCTGAAACTGATGATACTTATTATTCGACTGCTGATGATAATAATGATGGTGATCCAACTGTTCCTTCTGCCGATAATTCAGCTGCTGCTTCTGTTGCTGATGATGACTATGATCATCATTTAGCTGCTGCGACCACTTCTGCTGCTGCTAGTGCTGATGGCTATCAACTACTGCTGCTGATTGATCATCATCATCATCATCATTTAGCTGCTCATATTGCTTGATGCTAATTATTATTATTAATCGGCATCTTCATCAGCAGCCGCTGCTCATGATGATGATGACGACGTGATGACGGTTCTTCATCTGTTTTGAAACACGTTCTTGGGGGGGGGGGGGTGGGGGAGGGGTTTGCCCGGCATCACCGTCATAGGAGAAGGGCCGCGAAGATTCGGGGATTCGCTGGAGAGGCTTCCTGCCCCTCGCCGCTGTCCATGGCGGGGAGTCTGGCCGCTCCCGCAGAAGAGCGCGCGCCCCCTGATTAAAGCCGTGAATCAACGCGGACTTCACCCTCCCCTCTCCTCTCCTCCCTTGCGTCTATTAACGAGGCCGCGACTGACGAAACGCAATAAAAACACCAACATCACCCGCCCGCCCGCCTGGTCCCCTGGCCTCAATTGGACGCGTGTTTTATACTCGCAACAAGGACGAGCAGCCCGGCCAGCCGCCACTGTTTTAATCCCACCAAACAAAACATTAATAAATTACAACGATATAAAAAAAATTCGTTACCAGGTAAGGCCCCACTGAGCTATGTCGCTCTTTTTCGGAAGCGACTTGGCCACAATTGATAGCTCAACGAAGTGGCTTATCATCATCATCATCATCACGTGGACATTGATAGCAGTCATATACTCTGAACGCGTGATGCTGATTCTAAATGTGGAGGGGAAAACCAGAGGACCCGGAGAAAAATCCACGCGACCACGGGGAGAGAGACACGCAAACTCCAAATATACAGCAGGAGTCGGGGTCGAACGCACGACTTCCTGCATACCAGGTGAGGTAGTTAACATCTCGCCACCGTGGCGCCCATTAATGACACACACGCTGGCTCGCGCAGAGACAACACAAAACGACCATGACTGTGTGTTACAGTTGTTGTGCGGGTGTCAAAGTCCCCCGGATCCTATCGCTTCCATTATCCGGAGCTTCATGACTATGGGTCCCATCCTGCAAGAGTCGTCAGAGATTTAAGAAATAAATACAATGCCGTTTAACTAAATGGGCGAATCACTAATAAGTAGATTTATTTGGTGGTAGCCATAGATAAATGGGTCGGCAACCAAAATAACGATGAGATGCGAATTCGGTAACAAAACCCAAAAAACCCCATCAATATTTTAAGAGCCGCAATGCGATGCGAATAACGACGTCACGAAGCAGCAGTCCTTGGAGAGCCGCACGCGGCTTCGGAGCCGCAGGTTGCCGAGCCCTGCCCCTACATGACGAAGGGGGCTGGACAGTCAGGGCGTGCAACAGTGAAATAATTATGATTTAAATTCATAAAACGCCCTTAAGCAATCGTTTTCAGGGCGCTGTGCACGGAAAGACGGAATTAGTTAACAACAACCAAGTAGAGAAGAAGTGAGAAAGACGGTTGAGAATACGTAAAGAGAGGAAGCCATTTTAAACAGACACGTTTTAGTGTTAATTATATGGTGAGACATCAGTAAGCATGGCAACGGTTGAACAAACGTTGACACGTGGTTGGGTCAACGTTGGACGAACGTTGGATCAACGTTGGACCTACGTTGGGCCAACGTTGGTACGTGGTTGGACCAAGGTTGGCACGTGGTTGGGTCAACGTTGGACGAACGTTGGACCAACGTTGGACCAACGTTGATTCAACGTGGTTGAACCAACATTGGCACGTGGTTGGTTGAACGTTGGCACGTGGTTGAACCAGCATTGGCACGTGGTTGGACCAACGTTGGACGAACGTTGGATCAAAAGTTGGCACGTGGTTGCACCAACGTTGGCACGTGGTTGGACCAATGTTGGCACGTGGTTAGATCAACGTTGGACGAACGTTGGATCAACGTTGGACCTACCTACGTTGGGCCAACGTTAGTACGTGATTGAACCAACGTTGGCACGTGGTTGGACCAACTTTGGACCAACTTTGGTCCAACAACATTCTAAATTTACTGGGACTGCGTTGGCAGTTGGTGCACAAGCACAAATAATAACAAAACACCTCAACACATGTTTTGTAAATAACACCGTGGCCTTAAAGGGGGGAAATGTATATATATATACAGAGTGCTTCAAAAAAATGTTAATACTTCTGAGAATTTGCAACAATTCCACAAGAAATGTGCCTCCAGGTTCTGGAGACCACCTGGCATGTGTTGTCAATGATGGTGAACAAGTGGAGACTCTTTGACTTTTTGAAGCTATTAACATATATTTGTTATCATGTTACAGTGTATTATACGTTATTTTCCCTTAAAAACGATAGCTCCATGTAAGTGTTCATTTTTTTGAAGCACCCTGTATATGAGGCTACATCGATGTGCTCTGAAGAAGGGCCATTGCCGGGAACATCACCTTCCAGTAAACATGTCAGCATTGAGCCAACGTTGGCATATGGTTGGAAACCGTTGGATCAACGTTGGTTCAACGTCCCTTTGATTAATTATCATTATTGGACTATTCTTTTTTTTTAAGGCAGTGTTAGTGACGATTGCGTTGAGTATTTGCTCCACGTACACTCACGACTGGCCTCCCATTTCCCGTCCTCAAGTCCCACTGGTTGTTAATTTGACATACATTGGCACTAAACTTTACACACAACAACAACAAAAATCGACGTTTACCGCTGCGTGGCGGTGATGTCACCGCATCGCTTGTGCCAGGCTAGGTGCACCCTGAGGCTACCGTGAAGTGTGGAAGGATCGTCGGCAAGTTTTCAGAGGACAGACCCAGATGCCATGGGTTGGCTGACTCACGAAATGGCTGGAAGATGCACCAGCTGTGCTCCACACTGTGGCAACTAGCTGCGTTTTAGCCGCCCAGCAACTCCACTCGTTGTTGTGAGCGTAGTTCCTCTTCCCTCCGAAGTTGTTGGAGGGCGACTGATTCCAACTGTCCAGCAGCAGCGTCCTTCATGAGCCTCCTTCGCAGACGCCCATCTTGACACCACTGGTACTGGCCACTGGTACCGGCCACTCAGCCCAATCAGCCGCCCAATCAGCCCATTTAGCCCATTTAGCCCCCCTCTATCTGGCCAAACAGAAGCTGCTTGGGCATGCAGTGACTTGGCATATAAACCGACACAACAACAAGACGGAGGATCCCCTGTGTGGCCTTAACAGACCGTTGGGGGCAAGTGCTGTTTGCGAGCACCTATGAAGTCCGGAATGCTACACGAGGGGGTCGTGGGTGGCCAGCACCACGTCCGACTGCCTGTGTCTCTCTAGTGGCGATGTTTCCACACTACACCGGGTACTCATTTGAGGCTCAGTCGACCTGGGAGGCCCAGGACCGTTTCAGATAATCGTCTCTGGTGTTGGCCGTGAGCGGGAATCGAACTCGGTTCGCCGGGTTCGTAGCGCAGCGCGCTAACTTCTACACCACCGCTCCCCATGAACCGACACAGCATCACGGAGAATACTTGTTGATTGCTAGTGTTGGCACATCAGGTGTTCTAGACAGAGGCATGCAGCGTGAAATAATTACCTGGGAAATGTAGCGTTAAGAATTACCTCTATGTTTGTTTGTTTTAGAGGTGAATCTTCTCAGCAGAGGGATTTTCTCTCACGTTTTTTGCACCCAGCTGGAAGTTAATGTTGCAAAACTGCGTTGATCGCTGGGTCTGGCTGATTGAAGTTATCATCGCTTGCCTGTTTTAGTGTGTTAGAAGTGTAGTAACGCTCACGACTCGTTCACACCGGAGTTGGAGGCACACTGGTTTATTCAACACCAACGTTGTGACATACACATTTGAGGGGGTATCGGCCCCCTCACCCGTCTATCTGAGGACACACCTCTCTAGCTAACCCTAGCCTGCCTCTGAGTCCTCCACTAATGGGCTAGGGGAGGCTATTTTGGCCCGACACTGGTCAGTCGGGCCCGGTACCCAGAGTCCAGACCAGCACTGGCTCTGGCTCTGGTACCACGCCACTGGCTCGAGCCTGCGCGGTCCTGATAAGGACGGCGTACCAGGGGGAGTCCAGGGCTCTATCTCAGACGTCTTCCGCCTCCTCTTCTTTAGCTAAACATCACTCTCGAGCCCTTCGATACAATCCCCTTTTATACCCCACCCCTCCCTGAGGGGTGGGGCCCCGGGGGATCATAACGACCGAATCGACCCCCCAGGGTGTCTGGCGCGGACGTCGCAGAGGGCACCTGCTTGTGCACACATGTAGCCCCGCCTACTGTGTTTGTTTACCATAGGCTGCCATGCATAACGGGCTCTCTCTCTAACACCCCTACAGAAGTAAAAACTAATTTCAGGTTATTCATTTTAGCTTAGTATGCAGTCCGTGTACTTTTAACATTCACTTCTCAGATGTATCTTCCTGGAACTGTGATTTGGGCCCAGGGATGCATTGTTAAGTGGCTCGTGCCTTGCTCTCATTAGAACAAATCTTCCCACAATGCAATGTGTCAGAAACATTTGAAGATTTCACATCTAATATACATTTGTTTATTTATGAGTAAATACTTTGTGATCATTGAAAGATTTGGCTGTCAGTCAATATCTGATGATGTAAATTCACATGTCAATATTAAAAAAATTTTTTAATTCTCATCAAGGCTTTTGGTGTGAACATGGGCAGTCTCCAACTCCTAATATCCACTCTGTCTCTCTGACCTCTCTAATTACGTGACATGAAGGGCCATTGCCCGAAACGTCGTCTATTATATATATTTTTTATTATATTAAGGCCACAGTATTATTGATGAATGTGTTGAGTTCATTTTTTTTAAAATATCAATGGTTTTCACAAAATTCCGAATTTTGTTTTACGATGCAGAAGTTTTATTCATATTATTACATTTGTTTTGTCAACATAAAGAAATGTATTTTGTCAGAACGTGGATAATTTTTTTGCTGAGGGTTTTCCCCCTCAAAGTTTGAAAGTTTGCCGATAAATCTGTATATACTGTATTTTCACGAAATTTAGATTTCGCTAAATATTGATATTTTCACAAAATCCATATTTCACTCTTGTGGATTTTTTTTACTTCATTCAATCTTCATTCATTGATTCACAGTGACCCAGACTCACACAGTGACCCAGACTCAGACATAGAACAATAGACTCACACAGAGACCCATTGACTACAGATTGACTCATTAGCTGACAAAGACCCATATAGGCTGCCATTGAGGTGGTGATTGTAGGTATTGTATATTTTATATACGAAATGTGGATATATTTCTGCTAAACATGTTTACATTGCAGGAAGTGTTAAATGGGCACGTTACTTCATTAAACGTGGATATTGTTTTACACTAAATCTCGAATTTAGACCCGAGTTAACGTTTACATAACTTCTTACCGAAACTTAAACAAAGTATATCATCGATCAACTGCTTCTTCACAAATGTTTACAACTTCCACACCAATATGTTTAGATTTCAATACAGTAAGTAACTCCATAATACAGTTTTTTGTTGGATTAGATCGCGTAAATATAAATGTGGTTAAACCCGCCACCACCCGACACAGCCAATTCGTGAGGTGCGTCACGTAAAGATTCAGACCTCTGGCTGCCGCCTGATGATGCCCGTTGTAATTACTGGCGAAACGTCGTTCTCAGATTGTTAATGTTGTGGATTTGCTCTCCGACACACCGGTTAGTGCTGTACTAGTGACGAATTGGCCACGTTCTGTTTACATGACAACCCTTACTAGTTGGCTGTGTCGGGTGGTGGCGGGTTTAACGACACATTTATATATTTACGAGATCTAACCCAAAAAAACCTGTACTATGGATGGTATTGGTCGCAAAAGCCTAGTACCGTGTTAAACAGGAACTGCAAAAACATTTCCAGTTTTATGACAAAATAATAAGTTTGACCCTTTCTGGCAATAAAACAAATAGATGTTCAAACACCAAATATTGAATGTTTGAACATCTTAATGTCTGTTATTTTTTTAAAATAAATGTTTAAACGCCAACTATTTGGCGTTTGAACATCTTAACACCTGTTTTATTACCAAGAAATGGTAAAACCATTTTTTTTCATACTTTGACACTGGCATAAAAAAGGTCCCATTTCTCGATTTTTTTTATTGCCACTAAAAATCTCCATGGCAACCATCCTGTCCCGGAAGTACAAATCCGCCATCACCGACCCCCTTGACGTCACATCCGCCACTCCCTCCACCCACCCCGGCCCTTCCCGCCAGGGCCCCGCTCTATCCTAGCCCCAAGCTCCAGGCACCTCGGGTCCCGCTGCCACCATCCGTCGGCATCATGAAGCTCGCGAGGTTCGAATCGTCTTCGCGATGGCCCAGCAAACTCGCGTGGCCCATCTCGTCCCTTCGCCTCCTTCCATTCGGAGTTGAAAGTGGACCTCGCGGGGTTTTTGCTTGTTTTTGTCCGAAGGCGCCACGGCCCCGCGCTTTTGTTTCCCCGGTGTTTGGGGTCGCCAAAGCGAGCGGGATTCTACACTGGGGGGGAGGTTCAATTGTGAATTACCCAGCGTCGCTCATGTCGCTGCTGCTAGTGGTAACTAAGTCGCTAATTGGTGTTGTGCTTAGCAGGTTAATTGGCAGTGGATGCTGGTTTAGTGACGGTCTTGGAGATCGATACCCGGGGGGGATTCCATTCATTCGCGCGGCGGTTTGATTTTCACGAACCGGCCTCGCTCTTGACAATCAACCGCGCGTTGATGAGCGAACATGACGTCTCGTCAATTAGCAGCAGGTTGCGCTCTTTTTTTATTATAAAATCCGTGCATATAACGGGTGCTCGACGTCAATTTATCAGGCAGTCGTCTGTCGCGTTGCGCCGTCGCTGGAAGACTTAGGCCCTGGATTTGACTATTTTACGAGCGCTGTGTTTAACTCCAGTCTGGGGTTGCGTTTAACTTCCTCGGGAGGTTTGCTGCTTCACTTTGTCCAATTTTATATCTGAGCTAAGAGTCCACGAGCCATCGTTGGAGAGGCTCGTTCAAGCTGTGGTGTAGCTACGTGTGCGATTAGCGAACTTTGCCAGCGTGATGTCAACTTAACTCTGCTAAGAGCCACGAGTTAACTATTTGGGTGCACGAGAGTTGACCTATCAATGAGAGTTTAAAAAAACAAGTTGTCACGTATAGCCCTTGATCAGTCCACTGGTGGATGAAGGCCTCACCACGCGTCTATTTGTAATTGCAGGCGGTACATAGGTCATTCTCATTGATGTATTGTATTAAGACCTGGTATAGTTGACTCCTGGCTGTAAGTAATCATTAATCCACTTCTGGATGAGAGCCTCCAAACGTGTGCGTTGATAATCGTATCTGGGCTAGAACTAAGGGCCGCTCGTTGTAAGTGAACTGAATGTGGGCCACTGTTACTAGAAGCCGCGTGCGTTCGCTGTGCCGAGGCCTAACGCACTCCCTCGATGTTCGTGAATGTTTGTTTATGTTCAGGGCCCGCAAATAGCCGTGCGCACCCACCTGTATGAATGCCTCAAAAGTTCATGGACGTTGGTCGATACAATTGCAAATTAACTTTCACCTGCACAATTGTAAAAGCTGCGCACTCGGCGGTTAACGTGAGTTGTTATTGACGGGTGATCCGATTGCGATGCGAAAAAAACCCGAGGTGGTATTCCTTCTCACTGATTTGTGGGCAGAATGAGTGAAATCGTGACGAGCCGTGCGTTACCTACCCCCGATTCCACCTTAACCGCATGTGTTGCTGTGACACTTTGGTATATGGTGTTGGTGCGGTGTTACATGTTGTGGTTATATGTTGGCGTGATATTGTGCGAATGTGCTGTAACGTTGTGTGGCATACTGATGTGTGTGTTAGATTGTTGGTGATATGTGACATTTCACTGGTGGCTGTTCGGATATTGTTATGCGCTCATCATAGATGCTGGCGTGTTGTGGAATACTGATCTGGTATAATGCTCATGCACGCTATATGGGGCCATCCATTTAGTACGTACGCAAGGGTTCACACTCACACAGCCACTTCGCGCGCCGATCACTTTGTTACGGCTCTGCGATCTACCATTAACATGCTAATCTCTCATTAACATGCTACTTTTCACCTGGCAGCCCTTTGATTGGTGGAAAACCAACCACCGTCGGGTTGGCTGCCTACCACTTACATTGTCATTGGCTGCTGACATTTGGGCTACGCCCATTTCAAACCCTTATAAACAATTTGCCTTGGAAGCTAACCCCCCTTTTCCTGAAGACGACCGCTTGTGTTGCGATAGAAACGTAGTTTTTTTATTTGTTGTTATTTTCATTAAACCTTTCTACGTGACTTTACCGAAAGACTCAAGAATACGTACGCAAAAATCTGTCAACTTGACCCCCCCCTCCCTGTACACACGTGTACTTTTTACACCCCCCCCCCCCACCTGCGTACGTACGCCTGACGCACCCCCCCCCCCCCGCATCCTATAGAACGGCCGATAATCCGTGAAGAAACGATCAAGGATGAATAATATTAACTTGTTTAAGCAAACAGATTGTCCACCGCTGGCTGCATTAAAGAATTGAGTTGCGTAACTTAATAAAAGTAGCCTAGTGTCCGCTAGGTTCCAAATGTCGACTGAACCCAATCGAACAGTTACGTATAGGAATTTCGTCAACACGCGCAATGTCAGGCTGAAGCAGTGTTAGCTGCAGTCTGCTGGGCCGCCGTCTTGTCTGACAGCTGAAGAAACTGAACTGTGGCTCATTAGAAGGCCAATATAGACAAATTATTATGGAGGCTTCACACTCCCCCCCCCGTTTCCTATGCGTACGTACATAGTCAGTAGACCCCCATATCTAAGCGTACGCATTTGGGTTAACCGCCCTCCATACGTACGTTCTAATTGGATGGCCCCTCCCTATTGTGCTGGTTTGGTGATATATATATAACCGCTATTTATTTTATTTTACTTGGCAAAGCCCACTGAGCTATTAGCTGTTTTTCAGTGAGGACCTAGCCACACATGATAGCGTGACGAAGTGGTTTGTGGAAATGTATAGCAGCCAAATAATTAAATCGTATATCATTTTGGGTTTTTGGGTTAAATCGCATAACTATAAATGTGTCGTTAAACCAGCCAATTAGTAAGGTTTGTTACGTAAAAAAAACGTGCCAATTCGTTACTCGTACAGCACACCGGTGTGTTGGAGAGCAAATTCACGCCATTTACAATCTGAGTACGACATTTCGACAGTAATTACAACTTGCGTCATCAGGCGAAAGCCAGATTTGTGGAGAAATCCTCCAGTTTAACGACACATTTATAGTTACGCGATCTAACCCAAAAAAACTATGAGGGATGATATTGATCGCAAGCCTCCATGTTAAATGAAATTGTGTGTTTCTAAATGTGGAGGAAAAAACCTGTGGACGCGAAGAAAGATCCACGCAACCACGAAGACGCAGAGAGAGAACATGCAAACTCCAAATATACAAGCGTCAGGGTCGAGATGGAACCCACGACTTGTATATCCAGGCGAGGGGGATAACATCTCGCCACGTGTTGGGAAGGGCTGGTAGTGGTAAGATCTGTCGGCGTGATGTGATGTGCCGCTGTGGTGTGGGCTTGACGAGGTGTTGCAATGTCACCCGCAGGTTCCTCATGAAGCTGAGCCACGAGACGGTGACCATTGAGCTGAAGAACGGTACCCAGGTGCATGGCACGGTCACAGGCGAGTAATAACAATAATGCTTTATAAAACCACAAAGTAGTGAAATGAGAGTTGTTAAATTTCGATTTAAAGCTTTCGTGACTGCAGGGATTCACATTCTTGGTTCTTTCGGTAAAGTCACGTAGAAGGGAAATAATAAAGCAGTAAATACAGCAAGAACATTTTCTTGCTGTGGTTTTCACACCTGATGATGATTGCTTGTGTTGCAATCGAAACGTCGTGAGAATTTTATTGTTTTATTTTTATTATTTCCCTTCTACGTGACTTTACCGAAAGAACCAAGAATATGAGAGTTGTTAATTTTGGTATTTTAGTGTTATTGATAATCACATGTAAAAAATATATTATCAGGTTAACCAACTAGCATGGTGAAATATTGTCAAATAAGCCCCATGACCAATAGCAGCGTGGTAAAGCCTTCATCCAGCAATGGATTGACAAAGGAACTGTACATTTTTTAAACATCTAACCTATAATGGGTTGTCACGTGACTAAATGGCATTCAAATGCACCATGTATTCACACAGCCCTGACAGAAACGCTGAGCATATTTATATTATTAGAGAGAGGCTGTTGGATAGAGGAAACCGGTGAATGTCAATAAAATGAAAACCAGTTGTGGATTTACTCTTCAACACAACGGTGTGATGTACTAGTAACGAATTGGCATGTTCTGTTAACGTGACAATCCTTACTAATTGGCTGTGTCGGGTGGTGGCGGGTTTAACAACACATATATACGCGATCCAACCCAAAAAAACTTCTTATGGATGATATTGGTCGCAAAAGCCTACTACGTGATAAACTGAATGCCTGCACTTGGTTATTCTCCCGCTCGGCCACACTCGGTGCACAAAGCGGTTGTTACGAACGCTAAAAATTTAATACGATTTAAAAAAATGTACCCTTTAAATGCCAAAAGTGTTGGGGCTGGGGAATTTAAATTCAGTAAGATTCTTATCACGATGCATCCACTGTGTGTATGTGTAAGAATTAATAATTTTCCATAAATGCAGTTTATATATTCACTTGTTTTCCTTGGACTAGACAAACAAGACAATACAACCTGGAGAAAAAAAACTGGATTTTTTTTTTAATAAATCATAATGCATCCCGAAGAAATGTGGACAATTTACATTAACAGTCGGAGGTAGATGAGTGACTTGGGAAAGGGCTTGTTTAATATCATGAGAGTATATGCATAGGGAAAAAACGGAGATATGTTTGCTTGAAAAACGTTGGGTGAGAAAGTGGGAGGAAGAAAGGGGAAGAATGGCTTAGACCACAGCGCAGCTGTGTTGGACGTGGAGCGATAATTCGTCGTGCAGAAGTGAAAGGTTGTGTGAGATGGAATGCAGTGATGGCAGAAAGTGAGAGACCATGGGGGTGCATTTGAGCGATGCCACAGACTGTTGGATAAGACACGATGTTGTTGAGAAACAGGTGACGGACGATTCTGCAGAATAGTATTGGCATCGGTGCGACATTGCTTCTGTGAATGTTGAGTCAGGAACCCTGGAAATTTGGCGATCAGGAGCACACACACCCTGCTACGCTTATATTTTTCACAAAAAAAAGTGATGCATCTTGATGTAGTCCACTAGTCATTTCCAAGGTCTGATGTCAGCCACACTTTAGTATTAGTCACGGTTATAAAGGCTCTCAATATTGCTTCAGAATTTTGCACTTTTATGAAAGTGGCAGCCAGTTTTGACATTTGCTGTCCATATCCGACTGCGGGAAAGTCCTCTTGTAAACTTTGGGATTTACACACGGGCAAGTTTTCTTACCTCTGCACTGTTTATCGTCATGGAGGCTCGTGATATTAACTGCTGTGCGTAAACAAAATATGTGGCCGGTGTACGGTCTAACATACAGCCATTTGCGATTGCGTGACTGGAATATAAAAACACAGCGAGTGCAAAATTCTTTGGCTGGTGCTAATATTTAATGTCATCTGAAGTGGTGCTTTCGGGTAGTTGAGTGCTCCGCGTATTAAGACGTCGATACTTTTTTTATTTGAACCTCTGACATTTCATTTACGTAATTGGATTCCGTGCACGTGTAAATGAAAGAGTGAATTTGCGTGAAATTTGGCACTGGAAAATAAGTTATTTTGAATCATTTATTGTCCGCTGCTTTCGCTTGTAAATTTTCATTTCTACATTTTTAAAGTTGTGGTGCTCGTGTAATTATTAATAGGGCATCGCGAGACGAGACGAACCAAAGTACTCTCCCGGCGACCTTGTAAAAAAGTAAACACGTGCACGGTTTCTAAATAACAATATACTTCCTCTGGCCCCGTGTGCCCATACTGTGTGCCATTACACATGACCCCCAGGAAAGCCTGCTCCCTTGAGGTGGCTGAGGGCTATAATGGCCAGACAGGCAACCTGAGTCAAACACCACTCGTGTCCTGGGTTCGAATCCAGTTTTCAACTGCCGATGATGATATGCAGGGACAGATGTGTGAAATGAGGAGGCCTCTAATATCTGCTTAATTATTTTGTTTCTTACATTCTCCACGGCAGTGTTAATGATTATTTTGCATTGTGTGATTAAACCAGCCTCTCACTTAGCCCGGTAACCAATGACTGTATAATTTTATTTTATTTTGACCTTATTCTGGATCTACACAAGATTATAGGAACAACCATTTGGGGTTGGTCCTCGGATAAAACATGCACCACCTTGTATGGATAAGAAACCTACAGGATAAGAGACCGATTGAAGGGATTTCAGAAGTAGGTCACCCTTCGTTGATGCTACTGCAGTCGGCGAGTGTTCCAAATGTAAATTTCTTAGACTAATGACCTGACAATGGTGGCACAATTGAAATATAATTGGGGCAAAGAAGACGAAATGAAATATTAAACGCGCTGAACCGAGAACGTGCTGCAGAGAGATGGTAAAAAAGAAGCAAGCACCAGTTATTTTGTAAATCTGCGCATTAATTCCTTTCCCCGCCATGCACACCACCGTAAGCTAACGTCCGCGCGACATTTGCTACGCCGTGACGCACGCCCACCCCCACCTCCCTGCGCAAGCAGCGACAGGCAAGGGGCCCTGCAGTCGGCGCCTCGCGATAACAGGCGAGCGCCATCGGCCGCAGGCTTAGCCCTGCACCGGCTGTGAAATGACAACCTTGGCCGTGACACCGGGCGGATTAAGTTGGCCTTATGTTTTCACACAGCCGTGTCTGGAAAGAGGTTTTCAATACCGCTTGCTTCTTTGAAGCGGCGGAACCACATTAATCATCAGTCGGCACGTCCGTTGTAATGTGGGACATCTCTCCGCCCTCTCGCGTGAAAGGCCACGGCGAATTCCTGTCCTTTTCCGTCGTCGCCGCTGCCACTGCGCTTGCCACGTCCTTCTTTTTGGGCGGGGGGGTGGGTGAGATTTGCGAGAATTTTCCTCGCGTCTTCAGAAAAAATTCAATCAAGGATTTTCAGCCGGTTTCTATCTGTAGTGCAAATGACGCTGTTTCGTGTGCGATCAGCTGTTTTCTGCTGATGGGCCTTGAAGCTGTCTTTTGGACCCGCTGTGCATCTTTCACCGGCTTTTATGAGCCGCGTTTGGGAATTGCTGTTCATCAGATTCTTTGGATTCAGCAGAAATGCCAAACGCTCGAGAGCCCAACAAAGGCGTCCCCAACCAGGCGAAATGGAACTCACGACACAGCACAGTTTTTTTTAAGCATCTCCCCCATTTATGCCCCCCCGCCCCCACTCACACTTGCCGCCCGCCTGCGTACACGGCACTCGCTGCGATTGGGAATGTGACTCGTTAATTGCCAAGTAAAAGTGACGGAGAGGCTTAAATGTGCATTAATTACGTGCGAGCGTTCATAAACGCCCCGCAATGATTGAAATCTTTTACGGCCCCCGCGCCCTCTGAAAAAAAATCGCAATTGCGCAATGAGGCGGCGGATAAGTGACACGCTCCCTATTTTAATTGCCTCCTGGCTCTGCAGAGCTTCTCGCACCGTGCGGAGGCCACGTGGCCAGCAGCCATGTGCTCTTACAGGCTTTTTAACTCTGAGCTATTGAACCGTAGAGAAAAGATGTCGCTCTCCCCGGGCAACTCCATAAACAATGAACTGAGAGAGGCGTGCGTGCGCACACGTGGGTGGCGGTGAAGCAGCGTTAACCTTTTGCGAGAGCGGCGTTGGCACACGGAAATATTTGACGCACCACCCCTCCAGTTCCCCCCTCCCAATTACGAACGGGCTCACGTTTTGAATGGAGCGGTGGCGCGGTACCTCGCGCACTGCACTATGAGCCAGGCAGCTCGGGTTCGTTTCACAGTCATGCCTAACGTCATTGGCGAATGATATCTGAACTTTTTCCTGGGCCCCAACCGCCTGAGAAAGGGCCGTGTGAATAGTTTGCATGTTTTGACCGTCTCGCAGTGGCATATGACCACTTGGCTAAACGCGAGTGTTCACAGTTAATCATACACGACATTCAGGAATTATGAAGCATCGCTAAACAAACTATACTACCAGATAAGGCCCACTAAGCTTTATAGCTCTTTCAGGGGTGACCTGGCCACAAATGACGGCTCAACAAAGTGGCTTATGTGGAAATTTATAGCAGGAAAATACTCTTAACGCAAGTTTCTCAATGTGGAGGGGATAAACTGGAGGACCGGGGGAAAAAATCCACCGACCACAGGGAGGACATGCAAACTTAAAATATACCACGCGTCCCGTTTGGGATCGAACCCAAGACCTGCATACCAGGCGAGGTAGTTAACATCTCACCACTGCAGCGCCCCAGAATATGACTGCATCTCAAAATGTTGTACACAAAGGAGGACGCATAATGAGGTCGTGGGGAAGAGGCGGCTTTTAACATTATTTCATTTCGAAGGTGGAGAATCTAAGAGATGGGGGAGGTAACAGGGATTGGCATACTTCATCGTGACTGGGAAGGTTGGGATGCCACGGGTGTTTGTGAATTGCTGTAAGAGTGACAGTATCCTGTCTCATGTTCATTGGCTACATTGTGAGAATTGCAAGATGTGCAAGATAGGCTGCATTGCAGTTAAGTAGCATTGATTTTCACGCCTGTCGGTAGCCGGAGCATGGACTACAGATTTAGGGGTGAAGCGATGCATGGATTTTTTTATTTTATTCATCCTCCTTAAGCTCGCAGTTTTATACGCATCGCATCGCGCAACAATCGACTGCTGCACACGCCTGATGATTGCTAAACGTGTCGCATGTACGTACACCTGTACAGAGCGCAAATTTGAATTGCAACATTCGGTAATACCGTTGTATTGGCGGTATTGCAACAAGCACAGGTATAAAACAAAAACTCGAGCACATTTGTTGATAACACTCTGTGGCCTTAAAATAATAGGAGGCGATGTTTTGGGCAATGACCCTTTTTCACAATTCAAAATAAGATCGCTCTTGCAGTGCATGGGACGCGTACGTTTACACACACACACACGGCATCTTAATTTTGATCGGTGCTGTTAGATGTTGAGCAATCATCGAGCGTGTGCAGTGGCATAACTTCATTTGTGTTTGTACGACAAAATGAACAAGGATGGAAAATCATGCCATGCTGTGTCACGCACGGTCAGGCGTTAATTCCTCGCCGATTGATGTCCCAGTAACCCATAGACTGGGGTAGATGGGTCATTATTAGCCTCGGCTATAGCGAGAGGAGGTTAATACTGACCCTGGTGTGCCAGGTGCGGGAAAAAAATGTTCCAGGTCGCTGATGAACTGGAGTAGGTGGCACGCAACTAGTAGTCAAAGCCACAGCGAGAGAAGATGTACTGGATGCCGTATACCGGGTGCGAAAATATTGTCTGCATCGCCGACCCAGACAGATCTGGCTGAAATTAAGCCACGTTCACGAGGACTTGCCATTTGAGAAACACAGCCTCAACTCTGTCCCCGTGTGCACGTGTGTACGTGTGTGTGCGCGCGCCCGTGGTTTGTAGCGCGTGCTGCGCTACAAACCTGGGGACCCGAGCTCAATACCCACTGACGGACAGCATCTGAACCGGTCCTGGGCCTCCCCTAGATCAACCCGGCCTCAAGTGCCTAGTGCCGTGTGTAAATATTACGACTGGGATACAAAGGCGGCCAGGGGTGGTGCTGACCACCTACCCCCTCGTGTGCCATGCCGGCCTTCATAGTTGCATTTTGTTAAGGCTACATGGGGGAATCTTTGTGCGTGCGGTTGCAGGCGTGGACATCAGCATGAACACGCACCTGAAGGCCGTCAAGCTGACGGTGAAGAACCGCGAGCCGGTGACACTGGACTCGCTGAGCATCCGTGGCAACAACATCCGCTACTACATCTTGCCCGACAGCCTGCCGCTCGACACGCTGCTCGTCGACGACGGCCCCAAGGCGAAGGCGCGCAAGAGGGAAGCTGGTACGACTTGCACGGCGACTTGCCTCGCGGTTAGCACGGTTGGTGGCTACGTATGGCGCGGAAGAAGTTCATTGTACATACATACATCATATACTTGCACAGAGACCCATGGACTCGCACAGAGACCCATGGACTCGCACAGAGACCCATAAACTCTAGCAGAGACCCATAGTTTGTTGTCCTTCCCCTGCACTTCTGATTAGCATGGTTGGCGGCTACGTACAGTGCGAAAGAAGTTCTACATACATATGTACATGCCTACTCGAAAGGCATATTGATTCCAAATGTGGAGGGAAAAACCGGAGGTACCCAGAAAACAATCCACGCAACCACAGGGAGCACATGCACATACAACAGGCGTCAGGGTTGGGATCGAATCCATGACCTGTATACCAGGCGAGGTAGTTAACATCTCGCCTCGAAGCAACCGTGGCTCACGACGCGGTGCGGAAACGGCGGGACGTGACGTGTTTACGTCTCTCCCTCTCCGCGTGATCGCGTGGATTTATGTCGGAGTCTTCCCGTTTTTCCCTCCACATTTATAATCAACATGCGTTTAGAGAGTTTATGCTGCTATAAAGTTCCACGTAAAAATAATTGCCATTTAGCTCGGTGGGCCTTACCTGGTAAAATTAAAATACAGTATTTTCCCGTTATTCGCGAGGGTCACGTTCCGGAGATGCTTGTGAATATCATATTTCACGGCTAATGATATGGGCCTACGAATAGCTCTTAAATACATGTAAATTAACTCCTCTTTATCTCATCACTTTCACGTAGCACTTTCATGCATCACTTTCACGCATCACTTTCTCTTGATGCAGTAGTCGTGGTATAGAGTTACAGATGCGATTCGCGGATAGCCAACATCACGGATGGCAAGTCCCCGCGATTGACGACGAGGGAATACGGTGCCTCAGTGTCTTTGTTTTTTGAAAACGGTTAAAAAGCACGGGCCCAAAAAACCTTAAGCTGTCAGCAAAAAAACGGCGTTACCTTTGACGTTGCAATCGACAGAGGATTGTAACGTGTTCCTTGCATTGAACGAGGTTGTTATAAGAGCTTTGGGGGGGCGGATATGAGAGGAGGGAATTCCAGATTGGTGCAGTGTGAGAGGGAAGGAGCAGAAAGAAAGTGACTGGGGTGAGGGTATTGTTGTCATCTGCAGTCTTGAGTGGTAGATCCCGAGTCTTCGCCATGGGTGGGGAGGAATCGATGACTACAGTTGATGGGAATGGTAAACACTGCGGTAGTGAGAGGAGTGGACCACGGCAGTGGGGTGGTGGGGGTGGGAGGACAACAAGGGGAGGTATATACCAAAAATATGTTTGATTTAATAAACAGTATGTAGTGTATCCCTACTGTGTACGGTTTATTTATTGAATAGCAGAGACAGTCGTAGAGACAGACAGTATGAGAGGAGGGTCTTGAGCCTCGGTTTGCAGCAAGGGCAGTCGGCGAGCAGTCCGCAGGGTCAGAGGGATGGAGGGAGGCATCGTGGACTGCTGCCAGCGGGACAGGAAGTCGCATACGGGCACTCGTATACTGCCTCTCGCCAAGGTCGTGAACAGGAGGTATTGATGTATGGGTACTAGCGTCGGGCGTTAACGTGCGGGCACCAGTGCACGGGACACATGCACACTGGCACGATCTCAGAGGCTCTCCTACTCATCGGTACCAACTCATGGCCTCCGGCAGATGCCATCTCTCGCGATCCTGCGACGCAACGACTTCCACCCAGCCCCTGGCGCACTCACTTGCCGATTCTACTGCTCCCGTCTGCAGATTACCACGATGTAAATGACCGCGTGCCACTTCAGACCACGCAGCTTGTGCAGGGCTGGCGCGTTTCGGTGGGGGGGTGGGGGGCTTGGGCACAAACTAGAGAGCATCCCCCACTGGGAACTCTTAAAGATGACCTTAAAGACTCGGCAGGCGAAAATTTAGCGGTGAAGCCTAGGGAATAGCAGGGCTTGGCAAACATGGCACGTGTGCTTCAATCAATGGGCAGACCTGGCGCTCTCTTGCCCTTCCTGCCTGTGCACGTCTTGCTGCCCTGCCTCCTTTAACCGCTGCGTGTTGTCGTGTGGGTGTGTATCATGTGTCATGCGGTTGTCTGTGTGTGTGCTTGCCGGTGATTTTTGTCTTTGTTGCGCGCACACTCGCGCCCATGTGTTGGTTTGGGTTCCGCGTGCACGCGGCTATTTTAATCTGCTGTTTATTTCGTGTCTTTGTGGTTGTATCTATTTGCACACACGTTTGTGTGTCCCTGTTTGTGTATGTGTGCCATGTGTTTGCTTATCTCTACAGTTGTGTGTACATGTGTCCTTGTTTATGCGTGTGTGTGTGTGTGAATGTAGGGAGTGGGAGTGTAGTGGCTAGCGCTACACTGTGCTACGAACCCGGTAACCCAGGTTCGATTCGTCCTCACGGCCAACACCAGTAACGATTATCTGAACCTGTCCTGCCTGGGCCTCCCCTAGTTCGACTCGGCCTCAAATTAGTACCTAGTGTGACGTGTAAAAACATCGCCACTAGGGAGACAAAGGCAGCCAGGTGTGGTGCTGGCCCCCCACCCCCTCATGTGCCGTGTCAGCCTTCATAGGTGCGAGCTAACAGCATTTGCCCCAACAGTCTGTTACAGGCTATATGGAGGATATTTTTCTTTGTGTCTGTGCACATGTGCGGCCATGCATTTCCTCTAATGTGTCCTTGTGTGCGCAAGTTTGCGTGCACCTCTCAACCTGTTTCTAACCAATTTCTTTGCCGATCTGCCTGCCTGCGCGTGCGTGTGTTTTCGGGTGTGCAGCCGTCGGCCGCGGCCGGGGTCGGGGTCGAGGCCGAGGTCGGGGCGGCAGGGGAAGGGGCCGCGGGGGGCCGCGCCGGTGAGCTCACCGCGACCGCCCGCGCCGGTGAGCTCACCGCGACCGCCTGCGCCGGTGAGCTCACCGCGACCGCCTGCGTCGTCCCCCACCGCCGGATGATCCTCGCCGAACTCCGCCGGTCCGCGAGCCCACGCTCCGGACTGCGACGGCCCGCACCGGCGTGCGCTCAACGATACCCAGCGGCATCGGTGGTGGGAATTACGCGAGGGCTTCGGTGTGGGATTTGGCCGGCGTGTGTAAACGTGTGCGCGCGAGTCGAAACGGTGTTTTTCCTGGGGGGGGGGGGGGGGGAGTTGCAGCTCGGCTGAACAACGATGACGAGCCGTATAATGTTTTTCTTTATTAGCGTTGACGAAAACGGACAGGTCTTCTCCCCAAAGTGAATCTTTTCTTTCTTAATCTCGTGTTACTTGAAAGGATGGGGAGGGGGGCGGGGGGACGGAGTTGAAGCCTCGCTTGTTTAAGGCGCTGATAACGTTTCACGAATCAATCGGTCCGTTGCGCTTGTGAATATTAGCCGGCAAATGTATTGCTCCCATCTGATAGAGTTACTGCTCTGAAGGAGCCTCTGTGCGAGTGTCTTGCTGGACCTTCGCCTTTGGTGAATTGCAAGAGAGAGAAATAATCAACCGTTGGCTTGGTGTGGGTTTTTTTGTCAGTGGGGTTTTTTCTGAGTGTACCGGATAAGATTCCAGCAATGTTTTTTCACCTTCACTGTTTTGAAAAAGGAACTTGAAATAGCTCCAGAGGTTTTTTTTTAACAAATACCGTTACGTGGGTTGAAAAGTGAAATAAGTTTTGTTTCTTGTTTGAAAATGCTACTTAGTAAAATGTTGAAATTGTGACACTTCTCCATTGAAATGCCAGTAGTGGTTAAAAATTCAAAATAAATCTCATTTTCTCACAACCCCATGCTGCCGAGCGTAGTGAAATCGCGTCGTCGGGCAAATTGCATCGGGTGGGCATAAATGCAGAGTTGCATTTGGCTTTTATTCTTTCCACCCCTCGTTTCAAGGTCATCCCCGCCAACTCGCCTGTCGCACTGCGCCCTGTCGTTGCGAAGAAGATTGTGGCCTTTTCTCCTAATTGTCTGCAAACCCTCCAAAAAAAGCCAACGTAACACTCGTCTTGCGACTAGTGCACGTTTTTTTTTGCGCGGATTGTGGCACGCCGCATGTTGTTCGGCACGGTTGTCCGACGTTTCGCCCCCCCAACCTGCTGGGAGGGGGAAGTCTGTACATGCGAGAAATTGCGCTGCTCAATTCAGTTTCTGAAGAACACTTCCGTGTTGGCCAGTCCAGCAACACGGGTACATCACAGCAGTGACATTCACAATTGTGTAGTAACACTGGCCCCTAAAGTATTTTCCTCATTAATTTCCCACAAACTCTTGCGAACGCCCAGGAAACAGCCCAAGTAGAGGTATTCAAGGTAAGCTGTTTTGTTTGCATCTTTAATCTTTTTCCTTTCCGATGATGTACACTTGTACATACGTGTATTTCATCAAAAGGAATCTGGAATAAAATATAAAATAACTGTTGGTATCGAGACTCCCACAAGGCCATTCGGGAGGGCGTGTGGCACAGTTTGGCGCCAGCTATCAAAGTGTGGTCGTGTCGCTACAGTTTTCTGCGGTGAGTACAATGTTTTTTAAAAACAACGGCGCTACTCTGACTAGGATTTTTATCGCCGAGGTGCTCGCACGCTCCGACATTCCGAGGTGAACGGGACCCCCACACCCTGCAACTTGCAGGTGTCTCGGAACGAGAAAGGGTTAACGGTTGCCAGTGAACATCTATCACGCCTGGACAACCAATCATCGTCAAACTAGCACCAGTCGCATCAACACTAGTCTAAATCGAAAACTCATTTCTTTAGAACTGATTTTTGTGTGTAGTGCCCCCCCCTCCACGCACCTCCCGATTTGAACGTCGAGAAAAGTCCTATATACATAAATACAATCGTAGTCACGTTCGCACCAATCAGCAGAACCGCCCAATTAGTCGCACCAGCAACGATCAGCGGTGGCCACCCATGCCTGGAAATCCAGCACTGGAGGCGAGGGTTGATGGATTGCACAAAATGTGAAATTCCCCGTGGACATCGAGATTCCCATACGCTGGCTTGACGGAAGACCCCGGGTACAGCAGTGTGTGTGTGTGGACTCGCCTGCCCCTTTTTGTGTGGGATAGTGTGTTGTTCCCTTGCACTTGTGAGTTTTTTTCCGGGTGCTCCGGTTTCTTGCCAGACGTACAAACATTCATTGGCTGAAAACGTTGCGAATACATGAAGGACTGCAGATTTTTGTTGGCGCCTACTTTGTCTGCTGGCTGCTGCCTTCCGACTCGTTGCCTCGTCGACCGTGAGAGGCAATTTGCTTGAACGACGGTGCCATAAAAAATGAAAGCATAAATCGCACCATCTGCCATCGCCGCACACGAGCAAATATAATCACGGCTGCATCAACAACACGAGCACCAAGTCACACCGGAACCAACCAAACACCAGTCCGGCCAGGATCTATCTGTGGATCCGACTCCCATCGAGGCGTCTTCGCTCATGCGGGGAGGTGTACGCAGTTCCGACACGTCTATCAAAGCGGTTTCTCTGATGATATCCCCATCTGTGTGGACATCCCAATTATCATGGGCACGTTCACTTAAAAAAAAAGATCAATAATATATCTGGTTAAGAGGCGCCTCATCGTGTATGGGGGGGGACCTAAGAGTGTGCTGTGTGTGTGTCGAGCCCCGCGGTCAGCGAGTGGACGGGCACGAGTCCAATGTTGTGACGACTTCTCTGATCCAGCTCTATACTTGGCCTCGGAGGTGGCGGTAACCGCGAGAGATTTGTGAATCTTTCCGTGCCAATCTTTGATGGCTCCTCGTGGTTTCCTGGGTCATCTCCAGGCAACTTAATATTTCTCCTCTCACGGCGCACACGTTACAATATAAAAAAAAATGTGCCTAATACCCTGAAAACTTGAGTTTTGGGAGTCATGCATTCCTTGGTAATTGAAGGGCATTATTATTTCTGAGTGATTTTGCGAAAATGTGCCCCCTTCCGCACGTGGCCTTTCTCTGGGTGCTCTCGGTTCCTTTTTACGTGGTATAAACAACTCGTTCATTGGCTGAGAACATCTTCAAATCAAACAGCAAATTCTGTCTGGACCCTCCTGATAAAAAGAGTCCCAACTTCAGCGTGGTTCTCTGGATAAATAGGCAGCAATAAATGTCCACGTGATAAGCCACTTCGTTGAGCTGTGGTTTGTGGCCATGCCGCTCGTGTAAACGAGATCAAGAGTGCAGTGGGGTCCTTACCTGGTAAAATAAAAAGATCTTGATTTGAAGCTTTCGTGACTGCGGGAATCCTGACTCTGGTTCTTTCGGTTGAGTCACGGTTGGTTCAGCAGTTCCACCGCTGGATGATTTTTTTCCGCCTGAGGACGACCGCTTGTGTTGCGATCGAAACGTGATATGTTATTTTTTGTTTTATATAATTTTTCTACCTACGTGACTTTACCGAAAGAACCAAAGAGTATAAAATAAAAATAGTTTATCCTTAAGTTAGCACGTAAGTCAGTAGATGTGGAACTTCTGGCATAATTACTGTATAACAAAAATGTTTTTGTTCCTGGGTAGTAAGTGTTATTTCCTAATTGCTTATGCCTCAAAAGTACAGAAAATGGCTATTATTCCCCACAAACTTTGCTTTTGTGACCAGAACAGTGATATTTTGAAATGTACCTATTTTCAACGAGAAAACGCGGTGTACATTTGTGTCATTCCTTCACAAAGTCCTGGTCACAAAAGCAAAGTTTGTCGGCAATAATAGCCATTTTCTGTACTTTTGAGGCATAAGCAATTATAAAATAACACTTACTACCCAGGAACAAAAATCGTGTTACATAGTGAATATAATTCAACGATATAAAGAGAATATGCAGAGAGAGAGAGATTATGGAGCTTGCATGAGTTTAAGGAACTGGAGATGGGGAAGAGAAGTTGGGGATTATAATTTTGGACGTAGCATGCTCGAGTGAGGTGGTAAGAGAAATCGGAAGATTAAGAAAAAGACATGTTTTATTTTACCTGGCAAGGCCCACTGAGCTCTCTAGCTCTTTTTTCAGAAGCGACCTGGCCACAAATGACAGCTCAACGAAGCGGCTTGTCACGTGGACATTTATCGCAGCCAAATACTCTGAAACGCACGTTTCTAAATGTGGCGGGGTGGGGGGGTAACTGGAGGACGTGGAGAAAAATCCACGCGACCACGGGGGGAGAGAGACACGAAGACTCAATAAAATATACAGCAGGCGTCAGGGTCCGCAACGATGCCACGAACTCCTGTATACCAGGCGAGGCAGTTAACATCTCGCCACCGAGATGGTAGAGACGGTGTGGATGGAATGCCAGCAAGAGAGGATCGACGGCTGTTTGAAGGGGGAAGAGAAGGGGGAAGAAGTGCTTCACCCAATGCTAGAATGTGTACACAAAGGGAGGGATGCACTGGAGGTTGACAGAAAGTAATTCATGATAACCGCGTAACAGGTGATTGCGAGGGCTCTGCAAACAACCGTCAGCCCGATACCGCTCGCGAAAGTACTCGTGCCGAGCGTTTTGACTGAAAGAACCGAGGTTGTTTTTTTATCGTTAGCGAATGGGCACATTAGGGGGGAGATGGATCGGTATTGCGGGAGCGGATGCGGGAACGAAAAGGGAGGAAGATTGAGAATGATGAGAGCGACGAGCGGGGTGAAGTGTGGCGCACGGCCCCCGCGGTCGTGGATTGGAGAAAAAGAAAAGCGTTTTAATTTCGTTTGAATTGGGCGCACGAACAAAAAAAACCAACACCAATTTGTTCCCCGAGGAACGTCGCGGCAATTTATTTGTTGCTCATAATAGAGGTTGTTTTGGGTTATGATCGCGTAGATATATAAATGTGTCGTTAAAACCCTCCACCACCCGACACAGCCAACTAGTAAGGGTTGTCACGTAAACAGAACGTGGCCAATTCGTCACTAGTACAGCACCACCGGTTGTGTTGGAGAGCCAAGCCACAGCATTTACAATCTGAGTACAACGTTTCGCAAGTGATTACAACCAGCTTCATCAGGGTGGTGGCGGGTTTTAACGACACATTTATATATTCACAACGATCTAACCCAAATAAAACCTGTGTTATGGATGATATTGGTCGCGAAAGCCCTACCACGTGTTTGTTGTTGTTGTTGGCGAGACGGAGACTTATCGAGCCCCTGCGCATCGGGGCCGGCGGCTGCAGCCGGTGGCGGATGGGAGTCCCCGATGCGGCAGTCGTCGGGGGATTGAGCGTCTTGGCATTAGAATCGCAACCCCGCTGCATTTTCACGATACAAGGGTTTTGGGTTGGATCGCGTAAGTATAAATGTGTCGTGACCCTCCACCACCCGACACAGCCAGTAAGGTTTGTCACGTGAACAACGCGCCGATTAGTTACTACTACAGCCCACCGGTGTGTTGGAGAGTAAATCCACAACGTTTACAATTTGGTAATTACATCCAGCATCATCGGGCGATTTGCCAGAATAGTGAAGCAATTCACTGATTTGGTTTTAAATTTTTATATATTAATAAAAAAACTGCAAAGGTTAAGTTTGGCAAGCCAGTCGTTGGCGGTGTTCTGGGGATGGCAATTTGGATTCCATACGCACCTCCTGCAGAAGCGCGCGTTGTAATCCGCGATTGGAAACTCTCCCCCCACAAACTTACACAGAACCTCGCCGACTCCTCCGTAGGCCCCTGAGGCTCACACGGAGGACATACTCACTGCCCCCACACATCCGACCTGCGCGGTTGGCTACGTGACGGTGGCCAAAGGAGACCTGCGCACATACACGCTCGCGATGGATTGTGGTCGAGCACACCCACAATTGGACACGTGCACGGAGACCCCTCTGACCCCCTACACTTGGAGGAGACCCCCGTAGGCTTTTGACTAACATCGAGACCCGTCGACCTTGCCCGCGGTTCCGTGCCACACAATGCGATGCGACCTTCACCGCAGTGACTATTTAGGCGACTTCTGCTACCCACCCCCCGCCAACCCCCCGCGCCACTACTATGGAGGAGGGAGTGTTCTGCCCTTCCCATTGTCGTCGTAGGGAAGGCAGTCGACCAAGGTTACTCACTGCCACCGATTCCAGTTCAATGTTCACGTGGAGACACCGACGACAGAAGCGTCGAGCGAATGTTGTTGGCGGAGAGGGGTAAAGCGCCACGGGGTTTTCTCATAAAGCCACCTTTTGTGCCATTCGGAGAGAAAATATGGGGGGGGGGAGGGTGGGGGCGACAGTAATCCGGTTGGTTTTGAAGGTTTCAATATGCCGGGGAGAAAAGTTTGATATGAGAATGAAACAAAACATTAAATTACATCAATCGCGATGAAAATACCGGGGGGGGGGGGGGGGGACGAGTCGCAGCAATTCGAACGTCGCCCATTGAAAGAACTGAAGCCGGCACGGGATCAACCGGTTTAACATTTCTCAGAAGCTTCATTATAGAAGACGACAACGACAGGGCGCGGCGCGGTTGGCATGCGCGCTGTCCCTCCAGCACCAAGCGAGCGCGAAGACGCCGGGTCACAACGCGCCCGTCACGTTTAGTTCATTCTAAACGTGAAGGGAAAACCCGGAGGACCCGGAGAAAAGTCCACGCGACCACGAGGAGCGAGAGAGAGACACGCAAACTCCAAATATACAGCAGGCGTCAGGGTCAGGATCGAATCTACGACCTCCTGCATACCAGGCGAGGGAGTTAACATCTCCCAGCCACCGCAGCGGTAAGCGGAACAGAAGGTGCAGCCCTGCAATTGCTCGCTCGCGCCGCCGCTGTCAGAAGGCCCCCACTCGGGGGAGCTGGAGAGGCTCCCTCCACCTTCGATTGCTGCAGCGGAGATGCATTGGCCGCGTTCGTTCACGTGACTATTCGACTGTCGGGTGGAGGAGGGCGTGCTGCTGCTGCTGGTGGTGGTGCTGCTGCTGGTGGTGCTGGCGGTGGTGGTGGTGGTGGTGATGGTGCTGTTGGGGGTGGTGCTGCTGGTGGTGGTGATGGTTGTGCTGGTGGTGATGGTGGTGATGGTGGTGCGCTTCGAACCCGGCGAACTCAGTGGACAACACCGGTGACGATGATCTGAACCGGTCCTGGGCCTCCCATGAGTCAGTAACCGGTGCGGTGTGTAAACATCACCGCTCGGGAGAGAAGGGCGGCTCGGCGAGGTGCTGGCCACCCACCCCCTCGTGTGCCGTGCGGGCACTTCAGGGGTGCTCCTCGCTAACAGTCTGCTGGTGGTGATACAAAGCAGTGTGGATGAGCATGGTGGTGATGGTAGTTGTGGAGGCGAGATGTGAACTCCCTCGCCTGGTGTGCAGGAGGTTGTGGGTTTGATCCCGACCCTGACGCCTGCTGCTGTATATTTGGAGTGTGCGTGTCTCTCTCTCTCTCTGCGTGGTCGCGTGCATTTTTTCCCGGGTCCTCCGGTTTTCCCCTCCACATTCAGAATGAACATCACGCGTTTAGAGAATGTGGTTGCTTTATGTGTCCACGCGATAAGCGGCTACTTGGTTTGAGCTATCATTTGTGGCCAGGTCGCTTTTGAAAAAGAGCTACATAGCTCAGTGGGACTTACCTGGTAAAATAACTAAAACATTGTTCTCGCTTAGTTTAGTAGGTGCTTGCTAACATCACTTGCAACAACGGTCTGTTAAAGGCTATACGGGGAATCTTTATCATTGTGTGTGCCTATATATATGGCGTGTGACGAATGCATGTCCAATGCATAGCTGCGTTAATGCGAGATCCATGTATTGAGCTAGGAGACAAAGAACGCGCTACTTACATCGTGAGAACAATGGAGAGAGGGGGGTGGGGGCGCGGGGGGGGTGAGCCCCCATCTCTTCCCACCCCCCAAATCACCCCCTCATTCCCGTGCCCCCCCCCCCCACAACACCTACCACCCACCACAGTCCAATTTAAATGAGCAGGGGAAGAGCAGTGGCTATTTTAATAGGAAAGAGGAATCTCCCTGCTCGCGCCCCTCCTGGCAGAAGGGCGCCCACTGGAGGGGTCACTTGGCCTACTCTTCCACGTTGGCCAAATGTCTTGGAGAATCAGAATTTATTTTTTAAATTTAAACTTGAGGAATCTGATGAGCGATAAAGCTCTTTTTTCCCCGCAGATGTCCAGTAGTTTCACGGATGCCTGGGGGAGAGGTGTGTGTACCCACACTTTACCCCACCCGACGCAACCTGCCGATCTGCGACTTGGTCAACTCATTCACGCTGCTGCTGGGTTCACGGAGGTGGAGGGATGGCGGGAGTGTGGATTTTAATAAACGTGCAGCATTGTTTCAGCTGCCGCGCCGGGAGAACGCAACGAAGCGGTGAGATAATACATGGGGGAGGGGACATCGAAAAAAATATTTAATTTATATATACAATCGATTTTTATCGATTAATCGTTCATTAGTTTAATGATTGGAGGATTTCAATAAATGCACATCGCACGCACACGTACACAAGTACAAACGTACACGAAGACAAAGATCCCTCGTATAGCCTTAACAGACTGCTCGGGGCAAGCGCTGTTAGCGAGCACCTATTAAGGCCGGCACGGCACACGAGGGGGTGGGTGGCTAACACCACGTCCGACCGCATTTGTCTCCCGAGTGGCGATATTTGCACACCGTACCAAGTTCTGATTTGAGGCTGAGCCGACCTAGGAGAAGCCCAGGTTCTGGTTCAGATAATCGCCTCGGTCTTGCTGATGAGCGGGGATCGAACTAGGCTCGCTGGGTTTGTAGCGCGGCGCGCTAACCACTGCGCCACCGCCCCCCAAAACCTACACACACACATTGACGCATCAAACACACGCAGGCACAAAGCACACGATCACATACAACAACAATAGCCGTTCGCCATAATTGGTGGTAACATCACCACGACGCCTGTGCCAGGCTAGGTGGTGTGTTTGAGTTCCACGTGAAGTGCTGAAGGCTCGATGCTTGCAGGAGGTCACGGGACAGACCCAGGTGCCATGGGTTGTCTGACTGAAATGACCGCCAGATGCACCACCTGTGGTCCCCACTGTTCCGATTTGGATTTTATTCGCCCGGCGTTGTTGCGAGCGTTGCTCCTCTGCCCTCCGCTGTTGTTGGAGGGCGACTGCCTCCAACTGCCCAGTAGCAGCAGCGTCCTTCACGAGCCTTCTCCACGGAGGTCGATCTTGACACCGCTGGTACCAATCATAGGCAAGTCCACTCAGCTCCACATCCTCCTGTACCGCATCAGTCCATCTGTTCTCGAACCCGTGTCGTGCCCGTTTAGCCCCCTCTATCCGGCCAAAAAGAAGCCGGATAGAGGGTTTTCACAGTGTGCGGTGGCTGGACATGCGGGCCACGTGACCCAGCCAACGCAGCCTCGCCTGCCGGAGGAGCTCACTGATGGGAATGTGTCCATATCTCTCAAAATCTATGAGCTCCTCACATCATCCGTTATGGTTAGACTTGAGATGGATGGTAGGCAGGCCAGTCTGAATGTTTCAAACCGGTACAGACCCGTCAGACGCTGTCGCCTCGACAGACCTGGTTTTCACCTGAGGACGGCTGCTTGCGTTGTGGCCGAAACGTCGTGAGAATTATTTTATTATGTGTTATTTATTTATTATTTTATTATCATTATTATTTTATTACTTCCCTTCTACGTGACTTTACCGAAAGAACCAATAAGATGAATCCCTGCAGTCACGAAAGCTTTAAATCGAAACAAATAAACAAACACAAATAAACACGCAAATAAACACACACACGCTGGGTAGGCTCACTAATGATGTAACCCGCTTATAAAGCGAATCTCACAGTGCGCGTTTCGCCGCTTGTCTATAACGCGATTATAACAACAACAACAATAATAGTGCCCAGCCATCATCATCATCATCTGTGCCAGGGTCACCCTCTCCGGCTCGGCTCAGCCGCGCCGCGTAATCATCAATGGGATGCGATAGCAAGCTTCCAATTCGCTCGCGCGTACAAAGACAAAGATCCCCCGTGTAGCCTAAACAGACATTTGGGGCAAGTGCAGTTAGCGAGTAGCACCTATGAAGGCCGGCACGGCACACGAGGGGGTGGGTGGCCAGCACCACGCCCGGTCGCATTTGTCCCCCCAGTGGCGATGTTTACACACCACACCAGGTACTCATTTGAGGCTGAGTCGACCTAGGGGAGGCCCACAACCAGTTCATATAATCGTCACTGGTGTTGGCCGTGAGCGGGAATCAAACTGGTACACACACACGCGCGCTCGCACGCGCTCGCATGCCGGACTATAGATCAAACACTGGGGCGCCTTCGTTCACGCTGTGTGTGCGGACATGGCTGTCAGTGATTGTGTGTGCGCATCCCTTAATCTCCCACCGCCCCCATCTCCCACCTCTTTCTCGCTGTCGCGCACCCCCCCATCTCCCAGTGCATCCACGCATTTCCCACCTCCATCTCCCAGTGCATCCCCGCATTTCTCACCTCCTCGCTTCTCCCACCTTCCCCGTTCACACCTCATCCTCCTCCTCCTCCTCTATCTCCCATCTCATCGATCATCCATGGATATCCCACCTCTCTCACCTCCATCTGTCACCTCCCTTCATCTCCCCACCTCCTTCCTCCCCAGTGACGCAGCGTGGCTGGGGCATGGGCCCAGGCGCAGTTGCACCGCCTGCACACTCGGTGTAGCTTCGCGGCTGCTCTCCACCCTCCCCCGTCCCATCGCCCCCCCCCCTCCCAGCTGCGCGAAGATCCTCGCTGGAGGCTTTCTCTCTCTCCTCTCCACGCTCTCTCTCTCGTGCCGCTCTCTCCTCCTCCACCACTCCTCCACCACTCTCTCCCCCCACTCTCTCCTCTCCACGCTCTCTCTCTCGTGCCGCTCTCTCCTCCTCCACCACTCCTCCACCACTCTCTCCCCCCACTCTCTCCTCTCCACGCTCTCTCTCTCGTGCCGCTCTCTCCTCCTCCACCACTCCTCCACCACTCTCTCCCCCCACTCTCTCCTCTCCACCCTCTCTCTCTCTCGTGCCGCTCTCCCCCTCCCACTCTCCCCACCCCACTCTCTCCTTATCCACCACTCCCCCCCCCCACTCTCTCCTCCACCACGCTTTCCTCCCCACTCTCTCCTTATCCACCACTCTCTTCTCTCCACGCTCTCCCCCCCCCCTCACTCTCTCCCCCCCTCACTCTCTCCTCCACCACCCCCCCCCACTCTCTCCTCTCCGCCGCTCTCTCCTTCTCCGCCACTCTCTCTCCCCCCAGCGCTCTCCTCCTCCGTATCCCTCTCCACTCTTTCTATCGCTCTCCCCGGCGCTCTCCCCCCCCACTCTCTCCGCCGCTCTCGCGCCTGCTCCCATCCCCTCTGAGAGTTGGATCGGCGCGTGTGCGAGACACTTTTATGCAAATGATCAATCCGACACAGGCGTCTGTGTTTTCATTCCTTAACCCTGCCCCCCCACGCGCTCTCATTCCCCTTTATTTCTAAATCTAAGCCGGAACTCGAGCGATCCCTCATCCTCGAGCTGTGGCCGCAGCGCGCCGCGTGTTTATTTTTAACTGAACTAGGGGGGGGGGGGTGTTGTTATCGGCATTATTTATTTATTATATACATATTTGATATGTACATTCACGGTATACGTGTAAGATTAAACAAAAGTTATCAATGCATTTTGTACATTTATGTTGCGCGTACGTAGTGCGAGACATGAAAGAGAATTAATATTACAGAGCAATCATCCTCAATGCGGTATTGACATGCGACAAATGTCAAAGTGTGGGTGTAGGGGTGAGTGTGTGTGTAGGGTGGGTGTGTGTGTAGGGTGAGTGTGTGTGTAGGGGTGAGTGTGTGTGTAGGGTGAGTGTGTGTGTAGGGTGAGTGTGTGTAGGGTGAGTGTGTGTGTAGGGTGATTGTGAGTGTAGGGTGAGTGTGTGTGTAGGGTGAGTGTGTGTGTAGGGTGAGTGTGGGTGTAGGGGAAGTGTGTGTGTAGGGGTGAGTGTGTGTGTAGAGGTGATTGTGAGTGTAGGGGTGATTGTGAGTGTTGGGGTGAGTGTGGGTGTAGGGGTGAGTGTGTGTGTAGGGGTGATTGTGAGTGTAGGGGTGATTGTGAGTGTAGGGGTGATTGTGAGTGTAGGGGTGAGTGTGTGTGTAGGGGTGAGTGTGTGTGTAGGGTGAGTGTGTGTGTAGGGTGAGTGTGTGTGTAGGGTGAGTGTGTGTGTAGGGGTGAGTGTGTGTGTAGGGATGAGTGTGTGTGTAGGGGTGAGTGTGTGTTTAGGGGTGAGTGTGTGTGTAGGGTGAGTGTGTGTGTAGGGGTGAGTGTGTGTGTAGGGTGAGTGTGTGTGTAGGGGTGAGTGTGTGTGTAGGGGTGAGTGTGTGTGTAGGGGTGAGTGTGTGTGTAGGGTGAGTGTGTGTAGGGGTCAGTGTGGGTGTAGGGTGAGTGTGTGTGTAGGGTGAGTGTGTGTGTGTAGGGTGAGTGTGTGTGTAGGGTGAGTGTGGGTGTAGGGGTGAGTGTGGGTGTCGGGTGATTGTGAGTGTAGGGTGAGTGTGTGTGTAGGGGTGAGTGTGGGTGTAGGGGTGAGTGTGGGTGTAGGGGTGAGTGTGTGTAGGGTGAGTGTGTGTGTAGGGGTGAGTGTGTGTGTAGGGTGAGTGTGTGTGTAGGGTGAGTGTGTGTAGGGTGAGTGTGTGTGTAGGGTGATTGTGAGTGTAGGGTGAGTGTGTGTGTAGGGTGAGTGTGTGTGTAGGGTGAGTGTGGGTGTAGGGGAAGTGTGTGTGTAGGGGTGAGTGTGTGTGTAGAGGTGATTGTGAGTGTAGGGGTGATTGTGAGTGTTGGGGTGAGTGTGGGTGTAGGGGTGAGTGTGTGTGTAGGGTGAGTGTGTGTGTAGGGTGAGTGTGTGTGTAGGGGTGATTGTGAGTGTAGGGGTGATTGTGAGTGTAGGGGTGAGTGTGTGTGTAGGGGTGAGTGTGTGTGTAGGGTGAGTGTGTGTGTAGGGGTGAGTGTGTGTGTAGGGTGAGTGTGTGTGTAGGGGTGAGTGTGTGTGTAGGGTGAGTGTGTGTGTAGGGTGAGTGTGTGTGTAGGGGTGAGTGTGTGTGTAGGGGTGAGTGTGTGTGTAGGGGTGAGTGTGTGTTTAGGGGTGAGTGTGTGTGTAGGGTGAGTGTGTGTGTAGGGGTGAGTGTGTGTGTAGGGTGAGTGTGTGTGTAGGGGTGAGTGTGTGTGTAGGGGTGAGTGTGTGTGTAGGGGTGAGTGTGTGTGTAGGGTGAGTGTGTGTAGGGGTCAGTGTGGGTGTAGGGTGAGTGTGTGTGTAGGGTGAGTGTGTGTGTGTAGGGTGAGTGTGTGTGTAGGGTGAGTGTGGGTGTAGGGGTGAGTGTGGGTGTCGGGTGATTGTGAGTGTAGGGTGAGTGTGTGTGTAGGGGTGAGTGTGGGTGTAGGGGTGAGTGTGGGTGTAGGGGTGAGTGTGTGTAGGGTGAGTGTGTGTAGGGTGAGTGTGGGTGTAGGGGTGAGTGTGTGTGTAGGGTGAGTGTGTGTGTAGGGGTGAGTGTGGGTGTAGGGGTGAGTGTGTGTGTGTAGGGTGAGTGTGGGTGTAGGGTGAGTGTGTGTGTAGGGTGAGTGTGTGTGTAGTGTGAGTGTGGGTGTAGGGGTGAGTGTGTGTAAGGGTGAGTGTGGGTGTAGGGGTGAGTGTGTGTGTAGGGTGAGTGTGGGTGTAGGGGTGAGTGTGTGTGTAGGGGTGAGTGTGTGTAGGGTGAGTGTGGGTGTAGGGGTGAGTGTGTGTGTAGGGGTGAGTGTAGGGGTGAGTGTAGGGGTGAGTGTGTGTGTAGGGTGAGTGTGGGTGTAGGGTGAGTGTGTGTGTAGGGGTGAGTGTGGGTGTAGGGGTGAGTGTGTGTGTAGGGTGAGTGTGGGTGTAGGGGTGAGTGTGTGTGTAGGGGTGAGTGTGTGTGTAGGGTGAGTGTGGGTGTAGGAGTGAGTATGTGTGTATGGGTGAGTGTAGGGGTGAGTGTAGGGGTGAGTGTGGGGGTGAGTGTAGGGGTGAGTGTAAGGGTGAGTGTGAGTGTAGGGTGCGTGTAGGGGTGAGTGTGAGTGTAGGGGTGAGTGTATGTGTAGGGGTGAGTGTGAGTGTAGGGGTGAGTGTGTGTATTGGGGTGAGTGTATGTGTAGGGGTGAGTGTGAGTGTAGGGTGAGTGTGTGTGTAGGAGTGAGTGTGAGTGTAGGGTGAGTGTAGGGGTGAGTGTAGGGGTGAGTGTAGGGGTGAGTGTGAGTGTAGGGTGAGTGTATGTGTAGGGTGAGAGTAGGGGTGAGTGTAGGGGTGAGTGTGAATGTAGGGTTAGTGTAGGGGTGAGTGTGAGTGTAGGGTGAGTGTAGGGGTGAGTGTAGGGGTGAGTGTGAGTGTAGGGTGAGTGTATGTGTAGGGGTGAGTGTGAGTGTAGGGTGAGTGTAGGGGTGAGTGTGGGGCTGAGTGTAGGGGTGAATGTAGGGTGAGTGTAGGGGTGAGTGTAGGGTGAGTGTAGGGGTGAATGTAGGGTGAGTGTAGGGGTGAGTGTAGGGTGAGTGTAGGGGTGAGTGTAGGGTGAGTGTAGGGGTGAGTGTAGGGGTGAGTGTAGGGTGAGTGTTTGTGTAGGGGTGAGTGTGTGTGTAGGGGTGAGTGTGGGGGTGAGTGTAGGGTGAGTGTAGGGGTGAGTGTAGGGGTGAGTGTAGGGGTGAGTGTGGGGGTGAGTGTAATCGGGGTGAGAGTGTGCAGGTGGGGTGAGTGTGTGTATTGGGGTGAGTGTATGTGTAGGGGTGAGTGTGAGTGTAGGGTGAGTGTGTGTGTAGGGGTGAGTGTGAGTGTAGGGTGAGTGTAGGGGTGAGTGTAGGGGTGAGTGTTGGGGTGAGTGTGAGTGTAGGGTGAGTGTATGTGTAGGGTTAGTGTAGGGGTGAGTGTAGGGGTGAGTGTTGGGGTGAGTGTAGGGATGAGTGTGAATGTAGGGTTAGTGTAGGGGTGAGTGTAGGGGTGAGTGTGTGTGTAGGGGTGAGTGTAGAGTGAGTGTAGGGGTGTGTGTAGGGGTGAGTGTGAGTGTAGGGTGAGTGTATGTGTAGGGTGAGTGTAGGGGTGAGTGTAGGGGTGAGTGTAGGGATGAGTGTGAATGTAGGGTTAGTGTAGGGGTGAGTGTGTGTGTAGGGGTGAGTGTGAGTGTAGGGTGAGTGTAGGGGTGAGTGTAGGGGTGAGTGTGAGTGTAGGGTGAGTGTAGGGGTGAGTGTGGGGCTGAGTGTAGGGGTGAATGTAGGGTGAGTGTAGGGGTGAGTGAAGGGTGAGTGTAGGGGTGAATGTAGGGTGAGTGTAGGGGTGAGTGTAGGGTGAGTGTAGGGGTGAGTGTAGGGTGAGTGTAGGGGTGAGTGTAGGGGTGAGTGTAGGGGTGAGTGTGAGTGTAGGGTGAGTGTATGTGTAGGGTGAGTGTAGGGGTGAGTGTAGGGGTGAGTGTAGGGGTGAGTGTGAATGTAGGGTTAGTGTAGGGGTGAGTGTAGGGGTGAGTGCGTGTGTAGGGGTGAGTGTGAGTGTAGGGTGAGTGTAGGGGTGAGTGTGAGTGTAGGGTGAGTGTATGTGTAGGGGTGAGTGTGAGTGTAGGGTGAGTGTAGGGGTGAGTGTGGGGCTGAGTGTAGGGGTGAATGTAGGGTGAGTGTAGGGGTGAGTGTAGGGTGAGTGTAGGGGTGAATGTAGGGTGAGTGTAGGGGTGAGTGTAGGGTGAGTGTAGAGGTGAGTGTAGGGTGAGTGTAGGGGTGAGTGTAGGGGTGAGTGTAGGGTGAGTGTTTGTGTAGGGGTGAGTGTGTGTGTAGGGGTGAGTGTGGGGGTGAGTGTAGGGTGAGTGTAGGGGTGAGTGTAATCGGGGTGAGAGTGTGCAGGTGGGGTGAGTGTGTGTATTGGGGTGAGTGTATGTGTAGGGGTGAGTGTGAGTGTAGGGTGAGTGTGTGTGTAGGGGTGAGTGTGAGTGTAGGGTGAGTGTGGGGTTGAGTGTAGGGGTGAGTGTAGGGGTGAGTGTGACTGTAGGGTGAGTGTAGGGGTGAGTGTAGGGGTGAGTGTTGGGGTGAGTGTAGGGATGAGTGTGAATGTAGGGTTAGTGTAGGGGTGAGTGTAGGGGTGAGTGTGTGTGTAGGGGTGAGTGTGAGTGTAGGGTGAGTGTAGGGGTGTGTGTAGGGGTGAGTGTGAGTGTAGGGTGAGTGTATGTGTAGGGTGAGTGTAGGGGTGAGTGTAGGGGTGAGTGTAGGGTGAGTGTGAATGTAGGGTTAGTGTAGGGGTGAGTGTAGGGGTGAGTGTGTGTGTAGGGGTGAGTGTGGGGCTGAGTGTAGGGGTGAGTGTAGGGTGATTGTGTGTGTAGGGGTGAGTGTGTGTGTAGGGGTGAGTGTAGGGGTGAGTGTAGGGTGAGTATAGGGGGAGTGTAGGGGTGAGTGTAGGGGTGAGTGTGGGGGTGAGTAATCGGGGTGAGAGTGTGCAGGTGGGGTGAGTGTGTGTATTGGGGTGAGTGTATGTGTAGGGGTGAGTGTAGGGTGAGTGTGTGTGTAGGGGTGAGTGTGAGTGTAGGGTGAGTGTAGGGGTGAGTGTAGGGGTGAGTGTTGGGGTGAGTGTGAGTGTAGGGTGAGTGTATGTGTAGGGTGAGTTTAGGGGTGAGTGTAGGGGTGAGTGTAGGGGTGAGTGTAGGGGTGAGTGTGAATGTAGGGTTAGTGTAGGGGTGAGTGTAGGGGTGAGTGTGTGTGTAGGGGTGAGTGTGAGTGTAGGGTGAGTGTAGGGGTGAGTGTGGGGCTGAGTGTAGGGGTGAGTGTAGGGTGAGTGTTGGGGTGAGTGTGGGGCTGAGTGTAGGGGTGAGTGTAGGGGTGAGTGTAGGGGTGAGTGTAGGGGTGAGTGTGAGTGTAGGGTGAGTGTAGGGGTGAGTGTGGGGCTGAGTGTAGGGGTGAATGTAGGGTGAGTGTAGGGGTGAGTGTAGGGTGAGTGTAGGGGTGAGTGTAGGGTGAGTGTAGGGGTGAGTGTAGGGTGAGTGTAGGGGTGAGTGTAGGGTGAGTGTAGGGTGAGTGTAGGGGTGAGTGTAGGGGTGAGTGTAGGGTGAGTGTGTGTGTAGGGGTGAGTGTGTGTGTAGGGGTGAGTGTAGGGGTGATTGTAGGGGTGAGTGTAGGGGTGAGTGTAGGGTGAGTGTGTGTGTAGGGGTGAGTGTGTGTGTAGGGGTGAGTGTAGGGGTGAGTGTAGGGTGAGTGTAGGGGTGAGTGTAGGGGTTAGTGTAGGGGTGAGTGTAGGGGTGAGTGGGGGTGAGTGTAATCGGGGTGAGAGTGTGCAGGTGGGGCGGTTGATGTTGTGGGTACATCAGCTTTGCCGAACATCCCCGCTAGTTTGTAAATTACGCATCCCTGGGGGGTGTGAGGGTTCGAGGAGAAGGCGGGGGGGGTAAGGGGGAGGGGCTTGGGATGTAAGGGGGGGGGGGGGGTAAGGGGGAGGGGCTTGTATGTAAGGGGGGGGGGGTCGACCCCACGCTGCGAGGGTTGAAGCGACCCCGCGGAGACGACGCTCGCCCAGGCGCCGGTGCGAGGGAGCCTGCGCGTGCACCTAGCCTGGCACAAGCGCCGTGGTGTTGTCCGTGTTGGTGCGTGCGTTAGACTCAGCCTCAGACGGGTACCTGGTGCGGTGTGGAGGAAACATCACGAGTGGGGAGACAAAGGCGGCCGCCGGCTCTGTGAATGCAGTTGGGGGGGGAGCGGTGGTGCTGTGGTTAGCGCGCGGCGCTACGAACCCGGCGGCCACGAGTTCGATTCCCGCTCACGGCCACCGACACCAAGCGAAGATCCACGCGAACCGGTCCGTCCTGGACACCCCTTGAGGTCCAGGGGACGGCAACCATAGCGATAAGAAGGGACGTTCCGTTAGGATTGGGTTACACACAAAAAAAAACCCCTCTCAATCTATCGCGAGGTTTTAGTGAAGACGAGACGGTCGTCTTCAAATAAAGAACGCGTCACGAAGCAGTCGTTGGAGAGTGCGCGTGCGCAGGTTTTACCGACCCCTGCCTGCCCCTAGGTCGACTCAGCCTCGAGCGAGCACCTCTGGTGCTGATGTTGGCTCCCCACCCACCCCCTCGTGCGCCGTGTCGGCCTTCGTCGGTGCTCGCACGTGTCAACATGGGTTGCGTGCGTTTAGTGCGCTACCGATTTGCGCTGACATGTGCGAACTCGTCCTTGAGCCTCCGCATTTAAGGCTGAGTCGACCTAGATGAGTCGAGCCGGCATCGGGGGCGGAAATATTCGTCGCCGATGCTGGCCGTGTGCGGGAATCGAACCTGGGTGGCCTGGATTGCAGCGCTAACCACTGCGCCACCACTCCTCGCACGCTTCTGCGTGTGTGCGGCTACTGCACATTGATGTGCATTCCCGTCACTGAGAGTGCAGGTGTGCGTTGGTGCAGGTGTGCGTTGGTGCAGGTGTGTGTTGGTGCAGGTGTGCGTTAGCTTTCTAACACGTGTTGTGTTAGCCCACATCCTCTTAAGTAAATCAGAACCCCGCTGTGAGTAATGGGCGCTTGGTTGAAGGCAGAACAGGGGGGTGCCCACACCCCCACACCCCACACTCAGATGTGCCCCCTCCCCTCACTCCTCAATCTGCCCGTCTCATTACCCCTGAGAGGAGAATAAACACACACACACTTACTTACACAGTCACACACACTCACTCACACACACTCACTCACCCCTACACCCACACTCACCCCTACACTCACACTCACCCATACACCCACACTCACCCCTACACCCACACTCACCCCTACACCCACACTCACCCCTACACCCACACTCACCCCTACACCCACACTCACACTCACCCCTACACCCACACTCACCCCTACACCCACACTCACCCCTACACCCACACTCACCCCTACACCCACACACCCACCCCTACACCCACACACCCACACTCACCCCTACACCCACACTCACCCCTACACCCACACTCACCCCTACCCCTACACCCACACTCACCCCTACACCCACACTCACCCCTACACCCACACTCACCCCTACACCCACACTCACCCCTACACCCACACTCACCCCTACACACACACTCACCCCTACACACACACTCACCCCTACACACACACTCACCCTACACACACACTCACCCCTACACACACACTCACCCCTACACACACACTCACCCTACACACACTCACCCTACACATACACTCACCCGACACCCACACTCACCCGACACCCACACGCACCCTACACCCACACACTCACTCACAAAAAAGATCCCCCGTATAGCCTTAACAGACTGTTGGGGCAAGTGCTGTTAGCGAGCACCTATGAAGGCCGGAACGGTACACGAGGAGGTGGGTGACCAGCATCACGCCCGGCCGCCTTTGTCTCCCTAGTGGCGATGTTTACACATCGCACAAGGTACTCATTTGAGGCTGAGTCGACCTAGGGGAGGTCCAGGACCAGTTCAGATAACCGTCACTGGGTGTTGGCCGTAAGCGGGAATCGAACCCGGGTCGCCAGGTTCGTAGCGCAGCCCGCTAACCGCTACACTACCGCTCCCCACACTCACACACGATATATCAAAGGCAAAGATCCCCCTTGTAAACTACGCAGGCTGCTGGGGCAAGTGCTGTTAGCGAGTGGCCACCTAAGAAGGCCGCCACGGTACACGAGGGGGTGGCGTGGCCAGGACCACGCGCGGCCGCCTTTGTCTCCCCAGCGGTGACGTCTTTTTTTGAACACCGCGCCGGGTGCTCTTTTAAGGCTGAGTCGACCTAGGGGAGGCCCGGGACCGCTACAAATATTCGTCACCGACGTTTGACGTCGCCGGTTTCGTAGCGCGGCGCGCTAACCACTGCGCCTCGGCTTCCTACGCGACAACAACAACAACAGCAGCCGCCGCCGTTGGCCACTCAGTGACGGAGACGTCACCACAGCTCTTGTGCCAGGCTGGGTGCACCTCTTGAGGCCACGCGAAGTGCATGCCGGGCAGGAGGAGATCACCGGGCAGACCCAGGCGCTATGGGTTGACTGACTGAGATGATCGCCGCTGTGTCGAATTTCGGCGTTTTAGCCGGCCGGCGCCCCGCTCTTTGTTGTGAGCGTCACTCCTCTGCCCTCCGTTGTTGCTGGAGGGCGACTGCCTCCAACTGGCTCCTCCACAGAGGCCGATCTCGACACAGCTGGTACCGGTCTTCGGCAAGTCCACTCAGCTCCCACATCTTCCCGTACCGCATCAATCTACAATCTCTTCCCCAGCCCGTGCCCGTTTAGCCCCCCCCCAGCCCCCCTCTATGCGGCCAAACAGAAGCTGCTTGAGTATTCGGTGGCTGGGCATGGAGGCTACGTGACCCAGCCAACGTAGCCTCGCCTGCCGGAGAAGCTCACTGATGTGTCCAGATCTCTCAAGATCTGTGAGCTCCTCCCAGCGTCCAGTCTGGCGAGACCCAGGATGGATCGCAGGCAGGCCAGCAGCCTGAATGGTTTCATAACCGGTGCAGATGTTCCATGAGACGCTTCGCAAGCACAGAGAAGGGAGGGTAGTTCAACGTGTGGAGCGACACATGCACGCAACAAAGACAAAGATTCCCCTGTCGCTTTACCAGACTGTTGGGGCAAGTGCTGTTAGCGAGCACCTGTTAAGGTCGGCACGGCACACGAGGGGGTAAGTGGTCAACACCACGCCCGACCGCCTTTGTCTCCCCAGTGGAGATGTTTACACACCGCACCATTTTGAGGCTGAGTCGACCGAGGGGAGGCCCAGGACCGGTTAAGAAAATCGTCACACACACGCGTACTCAAATATCCACACACAAGTGTGCGCACGTGCACTTAGAATCTTAGATGGATGCGCACACACATGTTAACACGTGCACGCGCACGTGCGTGCGCACACGCACACACGTGCAGATGCTCCCCGGTTCGCGAGCTATAATTATGACCACGCTGCTCCGCCGTCGAGGCAAGGAGGGAAAGACGTGATTATTTAATTCGGGTTAAATTGAGGGCGGTACTTGAATGAGATTCGTTAACGCTGCAAGCTGCCGCCCACACCGCCCCCGCCCCCCTCTCCCCCCCTCCACCCCCCCAGCCCCCCCCCCCCCGTGACCCCCAACGGCCTCGCCGTCTGGAATCATCGCAGGGGGGGGGGGGTCCGAACTTCGGCGAGGCTGAGAGCTCCCACTAAGCTTGTTAGCGAGCGTCTATCACAACTTTAAACATTTTTTTTATTCTTAAAATGTACCACGTCAAGGTCCCACTGAGCTGCGTCACTCTTTTTGGGGAAGCGACTTGGCCATCTCGAATGATAGCCCAACGAAGTAGTTTAGTGACTTATCATCATCATCATCAGCGCGTGGAAATGTAGAATCTATAGCAGCAGCCGAATATTCGAAACGGGTGACGTTGATTATTCAATGCGGAGGGGAAAAACGGACCCGGAGAAAATTCCACGCGACCACGGCCAGAGGGAGAGACACGCAAAGTTTAAATATACAGCAAGCGTCAGGGTCGGGATCAAACCCGCGACCTCCTGCACACCAGGCGAGGTAGTTAACATCTCGCCACCGCTGCGAGATGGTGAAGGGTGAGGATTGCACACGCGATCATGGCCCCTGCCTTCACGGTGCTGATTCTAGGCCGCGCAGTTTGCTCGTTCAAGGCCGAGTCGAACTCCGCTGTCCCATGCGAACGCCCCAACAGACACAAAGACGAAGATCCACCCCGCGCCGTATCGCCTTCGACAGACTGTGAGTGAGCCTGCCAATTTAAAGGCCGGTACGGCACGGGGGGAGGGGAAACATCGCGCCCCAGTGTTGGTGCTTACACGTCCCACCGGTTCAAATAGACGTCACCGATGTTGGCTGTGAGCGGGAATCGAACTCCTGTGGGCGGGTTCGTAGCGTAACGCGGTAGCTACTACACCATCCATCCCCATAAACATACACAAAGACAAATATCCCCCGTATAGCCTTTAACAGACTGTTTGGGCAAGTGCTGTTAGTGAGCTCCTATGAAGGTCTGTACGTCACACGAGGGGGTGGGTGGTCAACACCACGCCCGGCCGCCTTTGTCTTCCTAGTGGCGATGTTTATACATTCGTCAACGCGCTCACACACAGACGTGCAACCTCTATATGCTTGAAGTGTGGAAAGCTCTCATTGTTGTCATGTGGTCAGTGGACACACCCAGATGCAATCGGTCGACTGATTGAGATGACTTGCAAATGCACCACCTGTACCAACTCGCGTTTTATCCGTCCGGCGCTCCGCTCGTTGTTGTGAGCGTCGCTCCTCTGCCCTCCGCTGTTGCTGGAGGGCGATTGCATCAAACTGCCCAGTCAGCGTCCTTCACGAGCCTCCTAAACAAGGTCGATCTTGACACCGCTGGTGTCGGTCATCGGCAAGCCCACTCAGCTCCACATCCTCCCGTACCGCACCAGTCAATCTATTCTGTAGCCCGTGCGGCGCCCGTTAAGCCCCCCGGCCAAACAGAATCATCTTGGGAATACCGGCCACGCGGGCGACGCGGATGACCCAGGCAACGCAGCCTGCCGGAGGAGCTCACTGATGGGGCTGTCCAGATCTTTCAATGATCTGTGACCTCCTCACACAATCCAGTCTGGTTGAACCCACACAAACACGCAGCGCTTGCTCCAGCAACAGATAGACGCACAAAGGCAAAGATCCCCCGTATAGCCTTCACAGACTGCTGCGCCAAGTGCTGTTAGCGAGCACCTATGAAGGCCGGCACGGTACACGAGGGAGTGGATAGCCAGCATCACGCCCGGTCGCCTTTGTCTCCCTCGTGGAGATGTTTTTTACGCACCGCTGCAGGTACTCATTTGATGCTGAGTCGACCTAGGGGAGGCTCAGGACCGGTTCAGATAATCGTCACGGGTGTTGGCCGTGAGCGGGTAATCGAAATGGGGACGCCGGTTTTCTAGCGCAGCGTGCTAACCGCTGCATTACACACACCTGCACCACACACACACGCACGTGTACACACACGCACACGTGTACACACACGCGGTGTGCAGGCATGGAGGGTTACCCACGGATCCGTCTCTCGGGCCCTCGTCAAGCGCCTGCACAGCTCGCTCTCGATGCCCCCCCCTCCAACCTGCCAGCCCCCCCTCCTACACACCTCAACCCCCACCCCCCTACATAAACCCATTCTCGCTCCGTCTCTCTCTCCGTCTCTCTCTCCATCTCTCTCCGTGTTATATTTTTTCTCGCCCCATTCATCTTGAACCCCTCCCCGCTCCCCCCCAGCTCCTCCCCGCGACTTCGCGCTGTTCCGACTAATTAGGGGGGGGGGGTGAGGAGCCCATTGATGCGGGGGAGCAGAGCACCCTCGAAATGCATTGACGCGCTCATTATCATCACCACCACCATCAGCAGCAGCAGAAGCACCACCACCAAAGACAAAGATCCCCCATATAACCGTGGGGGCAAGTGCTGCTAGCGAGGACCTATGAAGGCCGACACTGCGCACGAGGGGGTGGGTGGCCAGCACCACGCCCGGCCGCCTTTGTCTCCCGAGTGGCGACGTTTACACACCGCACCAGGTACTCATTTGAGGCTGAGTCGACCTAGGAGAGGCCTAGGACCGATTCAGATAATCGTCACTGGTGTTGGTCGTGAGCGGGAATCGAACTCGGGTCGCCGGGTTTGGAGCGCAGCACGCTAACCACTGCGCCACCACTCCCCACCCCCAGCACCACCAGCAGCACCACCACCACTACTACCACCACCACCACCACCAGCACCACCAGCACCAGCACCACCACCACCACCACTACCACCACGAGCACCAGCACCATCACCAGCACCACCACCAGCACCACCAGCACCCCCACTACCACCACCAGCACCACCACCACTACCACCACCAGCACCAGCACCACCACCAGCACCACTACCACCACCAGCACCACCACTACCACTACCACCACCAGCACCACCACCACCAGCACCACCACCAGCACCACCACCACCACCAGCACCACCACCAGCACAACCACCACCACTACCACCACCAGCACAACCACCACCACTACCACCACCATGCACCTCCGCGGCTGCACCGCTCACAGTCGCACGCTCTCAGCTCCCAGCTCGCAGGTCTCCCCGGGCTGCTGGGCGGTGTGGAAGTGGCGGGGGTTGCGGGGGGGGGGGAGCGGCTTGGAGTGGAGGGGGTGGGGGCAGCAAGGGGTGGTGGTGGGGGGGCTGTGAAGAGGGGTGATGTGAGGGTGGGTGAGGATGCATGGGGGGGCAGGAGGAGGAGGAGGATCCGAGCTCTCGCTCGCGCGCGAGGCAGGGAGACGGAATCCGCCACCCGCCAGTAGCGGCATGAGCACGCGGGGCAGCGAGACCGGGGCAGCTGTCCACGACTCAGCGGGGGCAGCGGGCGACGGGCAGAGGGGACCCGGCCCCACCCGGGCCGGAGCGGAGCGGAGCGGCTCCGCTGCCCACGCGACGCCGGTGCCGCGATAGGTACGGGGGGGGGGGGGGGGGGCACAGCTCGGCACGCGCAGTGTGTGTGGTATTTGTACAGGTGTGTGTGTGTACAGGTGTGTGTGTGTACAGGTGTGTGTGTACAGGTGTGTGTGTGGCATGTGTATAGGTGTGTGTGTGTGGTATGTGTGTGTGTGGTATGTGTATAGGTGTGTGTGTGGTATGTGTTTGTGTGGCATGTGTACAGGTGTGTACAGGTGTGTGTGGTATGTGTAGAGGTGTGTGTGGCCTGTGTAGAGGTGTGTGTGTGTGTGCATGTATACAGGTGTGTGTGTACAGGTGGGTGTGGCATGTGTACACGTGTGTGTGTGGCATGTGTAGAGGTGTGTGTGTGGCGTGTGTAGAGGTGTGTGTGTGTGGCATGTATACAGGTGTGTGTGTGTACAGGTGGGTGTGGCATGTGTACACGTGTGTGTGTGGCATGTGTAGAGGTGTGTGTGTGGCGTGCGTAGAGGTGTGTGTGTGTGGCATGTGTGTGTGTGTGTCATGTGTGTGTGTGTGGTATGTGTACAGGTGTGTGTGTCATGTGTACAGGTGTGTGTGGCATGTGTGTGTGTGGCATGTGTGTGTGTGGTATGTGTATCGGTGTGTGTGTGGCATGTGGGTGTGTGGTATGTGTATAGGTGTGTGTGTCATGTGTACAGGTGGGTGTGGCATGTGTACAGGTGTGTGTGTGGTATGTGTATAGGTGTGTGTGGCATGTGTAGAGGGGTGTGTTTTGCATGTGTATATGTGTGTGTGGCATGTATACAGATGTATGTGTACAGGTGTTGTGGCATGTGTACAGGTGTGTGTAGAATGTATGCAGCTGTATGTGTGTGGCGTGTGTACAGGTGTGTGTGTGCGTGGCAAGTATAGGTCGACACAGCCTCAAATGAGCACCTGGTGCGTTGTGTAGACATCGCCACTGGGGAGACAAAGGCGACCGGGCGTGGTGCCGGCTATCCACCCCCTCGTGTGCCGTGCCGGCCTTCATAGGTGCTCGCTAACAGCACTTTCCCCAACAGTCTGTTCCAGGCGATCTTTGTTTTTGTGGCAAGCTTACGCTTGTGTGTGGCATGTGTACGTGTGTGTGTGTGTGCGTATGGCATGTATACATATGTGTAGCATCTACACAGGTGTGTGAGTGTCCGCAGGTGTGTATCACGTATACAGACCGGTGTGTGCGTGCGTACCGTCCCAGACAGAAGCTCGTGAACAGCACGTGGCCCCCAACATTCTATTTTCTATACGGAGTCGTCTTCATCGCTGTACTGGTTCGCGCACTCGTGGTGTGTGTTCTCGTAGGGGGTGTTTGTTGTGTGTTGTTGTTGTTGTTGTTGTGGGGTGGTGGTGGTGGTGTTGTGCACGACGAACCTGGCGACCTGAGTTCCATTCCAGGCAACGACCAAACGACACCGAACGTCTCCTCCGCCGACACCGACTGGTCCTTGAAACGCGAGCCTGACTTGACGGCTGAACCTCGACCGTGCAGCGCTCGTGGCCATTGCACGAAACGACGCCGACTTGACGTTTTTAATTTCCTTTTTCTTTGAAGCCGGTGTTATTGACGAGTGTGTGGAGTTTGTTGTTGCTGTTGTTGATTGTCCTTGTGCATCACTGCCAACGCAGCAGCGGCGACGGCATCAGAAGCATCGCCAATATGATTCGTAGAACATGAGCCGTGGGGAGACAAAGGCGGCCGGGTGTGGTGCCTGGCCGCACCACTAGCCTCGTGTGCCGTGCCGCCCTCAATGTGTGCACGGTCACAGCACCCGGCCAAACAGTTTTGCTCAAGGCTGTACGGGGCATCTTTGTCTTGTGAGTGTGTGTGCGCGTGTGCATGTCTGTGTGTGTGTGTCTGTGTGTGTGTATGGGGAGCGGTGGTGTAGCGGTTAGCGCGCTGCGCTGTGAACCTGGCGACCAGAGTTCGATTCCGCTCACGGCCAACAACAGTGACGATTATCTGAGCCGGTCCTGGGCCTCCCCTAGGTCGTCTCAGCCTTAAATGAGTACCTGGTGCGGTGTGCAAACATCGCCACTAGGGAGACAAAGGCGACCGGGCGTTGTTTTAGCCACCCACCCCCTCGTGTGCCGTGCCGGCCTTCATAGGTGCTCGCTAACAGCACTTGCCCCAACAGTCTGTTACAGGCTAGACGGGTGATCTTTGTAATTGGGGAGCGATCGTGTAGTGGTTAGCGCTGCGTTACGAACCCAAAAACCCGGGTTCGATTCCCGCTCACGGCCACCAACACCGGTGACGATTTTCTTAATCGGCCCTGGGCCTCCCCTAGGTCGACTCAGCCTCAACTGAGTGCCTGGTGTGGCGTGTAAACATCACCACTGGGGAGACAAAGGCGTCCAGGCATAGCGCTGGCCACCCACCCCCTCGTGTGCTGCGCCGGCATTCATAGAACCTACACGGGGGGATATTTGTGTTTTGTGTATCGTGCAAGAACACATTACTTTGATTGACGGGGTTTTGCCAATCCACTGCTGGATGAATATCCCCCCCCGTGTCGGTCGCGGGGGTTGTCTGGCCATACTTCACCCCGCTGGTCAGTTGCGTGTTGGTGAGGCGGTCGTGGCGCCCGTCAGGCACCGGTTCAGAGATCACTGGCGACTGATGCTAGCCGTGGCCTGGAATCGATCTTCGGTGGCCGGGTTCAGAGAGCAGTTGCTCTCCTACCCCCCAGCCTCCACCGCGTGTGTGTGTGTGTGTAGGGGTGGGGAGCGGTGGGTGTAGGTTGTACGTATGTGTGTTGAACTTCTTTCGCACCGTACGTAGCTAACCGCGCACCACGCTACGAAACGCGGGGAGCGGAAGTCGACAAGAGTGGCGAAATGTTTCAGTCGGTTCTGGGTCTCCACTATTTGTGTCTCTGTGTGTGTTTATTTGTGTCTCTGTGTGTGTGTTTATTTCTGTCTGTGTGTATGTGTTTATTTGTCTGTGTGTGTTTATTTGTGTCTGTGTGTGTGTTTATTTGTCTGTGTGTGTTTATTTGTGTCTGTGTGTGTGTTTATAGGAATGGGGAGTGATAGTGTAGTGATTAGCGCTCTGCGATACGAACCCGGCGACCCGAGTTTGATTCCCATTCACGGCCCAAATACCATTGACGATTATCTGAATCAGGATGCGGGGCTCGCCTAGGTCGACTCAGCATTGAACGAGTACCCGGTACGGAGTGAAAACATCAGCGCTGCCACCCCACCCCCTCGTGTGACGTTCCGGCATTCACAGGTGCTACTCGCTAACAGCACTTGTCCCAACACTCTGTTAAAGGCCACACAGGGGATCTTCGTCCTTTGTGCGCGTATATATATACATGCGCGCGCATTTGCGTGTGTGTGTGCATGCATGCACGTTTGCACCCATCCACATCTGCTTGTAATCAAATACGGATACATGCGCGGGTGCGTGCGATCCACATGCGCGCGCGCGGAAATTAATTAGTTCACGTCTGTAATGAAACACTCGCATCTGCCGTCGAACCGGGATCGCGCATGGCTGTGAGCGAGGGGTCGGTGTGAGTGCGTCATGCAGGGTCGCTGCAAGGTAGCGAGGCGGGGCTGGCTTGTAGGGCAGCTGACAGGGGCAGCGGGGCAAGACAGATGGCAGGGCAATGGACTGGGAGGTGGGCAGGGCAGCCGACAAGGTTAGTGGGCAGGGCCGGCAGGCAGGGGCGGTTGCAGGGATAAAGGAGTGGGCAGGGGGGTGGGCAGCGCGGGCTGTGCGGGAGGAGGCTATCATCATGGCCGTCTGTGGTGGCACGGTCGCCTCGGAGCAATCGAACCCGTGCAGAGAGAACCCGGAGGGAACGCGCGCGCACAGCGCCGCTGCGATGGCTGTGGTGGTGGCGGCGGTGGTGAGGGTGATGGTGAGGGTGATGGTGAGGATGATGGTGAGGATGATGGTGAGGATGATGGTGAGGATGATGGTGAGGATGATGGTGAGGATGATGGTGAGGATGATGGTGACGCTCGGGTTGTTGGTGTCGATGGTGCCGTCGACGTGATGGTGCTGCGGCAATGCACCGGTGTTGTCGCGATGATGGTGATGCCGGTGCAGTGTCAACGCTGGCGATGGTGGGCATGGGGGGTATTGATGCACAGGTGGGGGGAGGTGGGGGGAGGTGGGGGGAGGTGGGGGGAGGTGGGGGGAGGTGGAGAGGAGGGGGATATTTGTGGGAGAGCAATCACAGAGACATTCACGTGGCACAGACGCTCCTTTCGGCGGGGGAGAGATGGGGAGAAGGGATAGGGCGGAAGGAGAGGAAGGAATGGGCAAAGGAGAGAGGGAGGGAGAGGTGAGAGACGGGGAGGGATAAGGGAGAGGGGTTGGGGGCGAGATAGAGGGGGGGGGGATGAGAGAGAGAGAGGTAACATATTGGAGAGCGAGGGAGCTAGGGAGGAGGGGAGAGAGGGAGGGGAGAGAGAGAAAACATTGCATCGAAAACAGGGGGAACAAAGAAAGAGAGAGAGGGTAGAGAGAGGGGGTAGAGAGAGATAGGGAAGAAGTAAGGAGGAGTAGGAGGAGCCGAGCGTGCTTCGTCGTCTTGGTGTTCTACGAAGAAAGTAGCACAGATTGATTTTGTTTAAAAATGGAAAACACGAAAAATCTTTAATTTTAAAAGCGGGGGGGGGGGGGGGGGGGCACGTAAAGCAAAGCAAGGAATAACAAAAAAAACCGACATGATGAACGAAGCAAAGTGCCGACTACATCGAGCATCTTCTTGTTTCCTCTGATCGTAAAAAAAGCGAGAGAGATGGAAAGAGAGGGGGGGGGTGACATAGACGGGTGTGGTGGTCGGGGGGGGGGGTAATACGAGAGGAAGGGGAGAGACGTTGGGGGGTGAGGGAGGGTGGGGGGCCGGGCAGGACCTTCAAGCACCGCTGGCGAGCGCGGGTGACGTCTCCGCGTCTCCCCCACGCGCCTCGACTCCACCACCCCCCGGACCACGCGTGCGTGTGTGCGTGTGCGTGTGTGTGTAGGTGCGTGTGGGTGTGCGTGTGTGTGTGTGTGTTGGTGTGTGTGGGTGCGTGTTTGTGCGTGTGTGTGCGTGTGTGTGTGCGTGTGCGTGCGTGTGTGCGTGTGTGTGCGTGTGTGTGCGTGTGTGTGTGCGTGTGTGGGTGCGTGTGTGTGCGTGTGTGCGTTTCCGATACCTGGGCAGTGTGCTTATGACCGGCTTCAGTTTAACAGCAGAGGTCTCACTCCGAATCAGTCGAGCGGCAATATCTTTTCATCGGTTGCGTAACGCTGTGTGGAAGCTACCTGGTCTGTCGCTCCGCACGAAGCTTCAGGTCTTCTCGGCCACAGTCATTCCCTCCCTTCTCTACGCTTGCGAAACTTGGACCCCCCTAATGGAGCATCTTCGCCGGTTGGAAACATTTAGGCTGGCCTGCCTACGATCCATCCTGAGTTTAACCTGCAGGCTGGATTGTGTGAGGAGCTCACAAATCCTTGAAAGATCTGGTCAAAGTCCCATCGGTGAGCTCCTCCGGCAGGCAAGGCTGCGTTGGCTGGGTCATGTAGCCCGCATGCCCAGCCACCGCATGCCTAAACAACTTTTGTTCAGCCGGATCGAGGGGGCTAAACGGGCGCGGCACGGGCTAGAGAAGAGATGGAGTGATGTGGTACAGGAGGACGTGGAGCTGAGTGGACTTGCCGATGACTGGTACCAGCGGTGTCAAGATCGGTCTCAGTGGAGGATGCCCGTGAAGGACGCTACTGGGCAGTTGGAGGCAGTCGCCCTCCAACAACAACGGAGGGCGGAGGAGCGACGCTCACAACAACGAGCGGAGCGCCGGGTGGCTAAAGCACAGCAAGTTGGTACTGTAGGGGGCACAGGTAGTGCATCAGCCAGTCATCTCGGTCATCTCGGTCAGTCGACCCGTGGCACCTGCTGGGTCTGCCCCGTGACCTCCTGTCAGCGGGCGTTCGACACTTCACGTGGCCTCAAGGTGCACTTGGCCTGGCACAAGCGTCATGGTGACGTCACCGCCACTTAGTGGCGATTGGCGGTTGTTGTTGTTGTGTGTGTGCGTGTGTGCGTGTGTGCGTCTGTGTGTGTGTGTGCGTGTGTGCGTGCGTGTGTGTGCGTGTGTGCGCGTGTGTGCGTGTGTATGCGTGTGCGTGTGTATGCGTGTGTGTGTGTGTGCGCGTGTGGGATGGTGAGGGTCGTCCGCCGGCAACTGTGGTGCGAGCCGTCGCTGCGCGAACGAGAATAGTGCCCCGTGACTCCCTCTGGGACCCGATCAGTACGGCTATGTATCTCTGTGTGTGTGTTGAACTTCTTTCGCGCCGTACGTAGCCGACCGCTCTAATCGGAGGTGCGGGGGGAAGCACAACAAACTAAACACACCAACAACAACAACACCAACAACAACACGCGCTTCTCAATAAATGAGTGTTCAAACTCGGCGATATAAAAGTGCACAGTTCCGGTGGCTTCTTCCTGTCATTGGAACGAAGAGGCGTTCCAGACGGCCGCAGAAGCGCGCCACCCATCCCAAGTGGTTGGGCATCAACGCGGGGGGCCGCGTGGCCGCGTGAAACGAAGTCGCGGGTCACGTTTGGTCCGCGAGCCGAATGCTTCCCCATCCTGGGATCGAGAGAGAGAGTACGAGAGGTCGGAGAGAGTGAGGGTGTGCAGAGAGAGAGATGAGCTACCCGTCGGAGGCCGTTGGACTGCGAGAAAGGCTGCGTGCAGATGCAGCACTTGTAGTAGTTAAAAAAAGATAGCGAGCGACATAGAGTAGGAAGAGAGGGGGTACAGAGAGGGGGGGGCAGAGAGGTGGGTAGAGAGAGAGGGGAGGGGTAAGGAGAGCAGAGCGAATTTTTTGTTGTTAAATATTTCATTTAAAAAAGGGGGGGGGGGGTTACGTTAAGCAAAGCATAAAAAAAAACAAATGATGAACGAAGCAAAGTGCCGAATACACCGAGCATCTTCTTGTTTCCTCTGATCGTAAAAAGAAAGAGAGAAAAAGCGAGGTAGTGAGAATGGGTGAAGAGAGAGGCGACAAGTCGGTGGGAGGAGGCGGTGGAGGTGCGTGGGGGTAAGGAAGAGGACGGGGGAGAGAGAGAGAGGGATAGGGGATGGCGATGGGAGAGGCGAGAGAGAGGGGAGTGGGATAGAGGGTGGAGAAGTGGCCGAGGGGAGAGGAGTAGAGAACTTGTAAGAGGAGCGCGTAACGAGAGAGATCGAGATGAGAGGTGTAGAGCCTGGACTTGTTGTTCAAGGTCCTCAAAAACATCCTCCTAAGGTTCAGCCTCCACTTCTCTCTGACGGTCCTCATCTTTGGATACCCAAAGGGCGACGGACCCCAACATCTTCAGGGGCTGGTCAACGTGCTCGTCGGCTACGCCAAGCTCGCCATATACAGGGCGAGGAAGGTGGCCCTGGAGGGGACACGTCCGGCCAGCAGCCTGGGCATCTCCCGCGCTCTGGTCGGAGCCCCCAGGGAGTGTGGGCTGGAGTTCCGCCATGCGCGGCTGACCCACGCCGTGCCGGCCTTCAAGGAGCAGTGGGCGCTGGAGGAGGCCGTGTGCTCGGTGGCAGAAGACGGGGAGCTCTGCGTGCAGTTATGAGCTACAGTCAGAGGCCGCTGGACTGCGAGGAGGGCTGGGTGCAGATGCAGCACTTGTCGTAGTTAATAAAACATTGCATAGAACACAGGGGGAACATAGACATGGAGTAGGGAGAAAAGGGGTAGAGAGAGAGGGGCGGGGGGGGAGAGAGAGAGGGAAGGGGTAAGAAGGAGGAGAGCAGAGCGTGAAATCTTTAATTTAAAAAGGGGGGGGGGGGGGCACATAAAGCAAAGCATTGAAAAAAATAAACTAAAAAAACGAAATGATGAACGAAGCAAAGTGCCGACTACATCGACCATCTTCTTGTTTCTTCTGATCGTAAAAAAGAGAGGTAGGGAGTGGGAGGGAGGGATAGAGGGAGGGAGTGAGAGGGAGGGATGGAGGCAGTGGGAGGGAGTGAGAGGGAGGGAGTGAGAGAGAGGGATTGAGAGGGAGGAGGGTGAGAGTCGGGAGCGAAGCGAGGTAGCTGGGAGAGAGAGAGGTGAGAAGGTGGGGAGTTAGGGACAAATGGAGGTGGGGAGAGAGTGGAGGACAGTTTTCAGTTTCATTCATTCAGTTTAATTTATTTGGTATCGCCCTGTGAGCCATTCGGCTCTTGAATCGGGTGCAACCGCAACCAACAAAAACATGAACAAGAAAACATCTTAAGGTGACTATGTGACTATATGCAAACAGAAAATCCAGGAAAAGGCAGCAAAATATTTCACAAAAAGCACCGCACACCAACGCTGTGTGCAAAAACATCCCAGTGGGATGCACGGAGGAGGAAGAGTGGGAAGAGGGGATAGAGAGGAGGCGGTGTAGGGATTGGATGGGGGGGGGGGTACTGAGTGGGGTGGGGGCTGTGGGCGGTGTCGCTGACCACCGGGGCACCGGGTGATGGTGGTGGGGGGGGTCTTTGGAGGGTCCCCAAAATCGTGGGTCGCGATTGGTTCGCGATAGAAACGCGACGCGAAGTGTCGCGGGCGGTTGACTCGGCGCGGCTCCCACGGAGAGGGGAGGAGGAGGGGGGTGGGCGACGGGGAGCCGGGGACATTTACCCAGCGCTGTGTCTGCGGCGCTCGCCTCATTGTGCTGCTCCTGCCTTTAAATAGGCGCCTCCTGTTGACATTTCAACCGCGAGAGAGGGAGCGAGCGAGATAGAGAGCTGTGCGAGCGTTTGCGCCTCCTCTGTGTACCCTCTGTGCGTCTGTGTGTGTGTGTGCGTCTGTGTGTGTGTCTGTGTGTGTGTGCGTCTGTGTGTGTGTCTGTGTGTGTGTGTGCGTCTGTGTGTCTGTGTGTGTGTGTGCGTCTGTGTGTGTGTGGGTGTGTGTGTGTGTGTGCGTGTGTGTGTGTGGGGTAGAGGGGGCTTATGTGCGTCTTTATTTGTGTGCACGTGTGTACTCGCTTACAGCACTTGCCCCAAAAGTCTTCGTCTTTGTGCGTGTATGTCTGTATGGGGGGTGGTGGCGCGGTGGTTGGCGCACTACGCTACGAATCCCCCCTGGGCCTCCCCTAGGTCAACTCAGCCTCAAATGAGTGCCTGGCGCGGTGTGTAAAACATCGCCACTCCGGGCTGTCCATCCACCCTCTTGTACCTTGCATGCCCCGACATCTGTGGCAAAGAGCTTTATAGCTCATCGGATTTGGGCGCCACTGTGGCGAGATGTTAACTACCTCGGCCGTTATACAGGAGGTCGTGGGTTGGGTCCCGACTCCGACGCCTGCTGCTGTATATGTGGAGTGTGCGTGTCTCTCTCCCCGTGGTCGCGCGGATTTATCTCCGGGTCCTCCGGTTTCCCCCTCCACATTTGGAATCATCATCACCACGCGTTTAGAGTCTTTATCTGCGAAACATTTCCACGTGATAAGCCATTTCGCTGGGCTATCATCCGTGGCCAGACCGCTTCTGAAAAAAACTTCACAGCTTAGTGAAGTTTAGTGGGTCTTACCTGGTAAGATAAAAAAACAACGTAGTTTAATAGCATAGTTTTGTCTTCATTACAATGCGTGTGCGTGTGTATACGCCTCTGTGTCTGTGGGAGGGGGTGATGATCTGTGTTTGTGTGTGTACGTGTGTGTGGGGGGGGGAGAATCTGTGTTTGTGTGTGAACGTGTTTGTATACGTGTGTGTTCGCTAACAGCACTTGCTCCTACAGTATGTTAAGGCTATACGGGGGATCTTTGTCTTTATCTTTGTGTACGTGTGTGTGTACGTGTGTGTGTGTGTATGTGTGTTATGGGAGCGGTAGTGTAGTGGTTAGCGCGCTGCACTACGAACCTGGCGACCCGGGATCGATTCCCGCTCACGGCAAACACCAGTGACGATTATCTGAACCGGTCCTGGGTCTCCCCTAGGTCGACTCAGCCTCAAATGAGTACCTGGTGCGGTGTGTAAACATCGCCACTGGGGAGACAAAGGCGGTCGGGCGTGGTGCTGGCCACCCACCCCCTCGTGTACCGTTCCGGCCTTCATAGGTGCTCGCTAACAACACTTGCCCCTACAGTCTGTTAAGGCTATACGGGGGATCTTTGTGTACGTGTGTACGTGTGTGTGTGGGGGGGTGAGAATCTGTGTGTACGTGTGTGTACGTGTGTGTGTGTGTGTTTGTGTGTGTGGGGGGTAGCGGTAGTGGAGGGGGGCTGCGTCGTCATAATTACAGCTCGCGAACCGGGGAGCATATGCACGTGCGTGTGTGTGTGTGCACGCGTGTGCGCACCTGTATGCGCGTGCACGTGTCTTTGTGTGTGCATGTGTGTGCATGCATCTGGCGTGGTGCTGGCCACCCACCCCCCGCTATACGGGGGACCTTTGTCTTTGTGTGTGTGTGTGACGAGTTGGGAACGTGGTCAGTATGGCTCTCCGCACTTACCCCAACAGCGGGCGAGTCTATACGGGGGACCTTTGCCTGTGTGTGTGTGTGTCTGTGTACTCGAGCCTCTCGCTCTGTGCCGGGGATGGTGTTTATTTATTTGGTTATATACGGGATGCTTCAATTGAGCAGAGTCAAGTCCTGCGGGTGCACGCGAGAGATGTTTCTCTCTCGAGGATAGGGAGAGAGGGCGATTGCCCGGGAGGGAGGGAGAGCTAAAGGGAGAGCGGGGAAGAGAGGTTGGTGTAGAGAAAAGGGAAGCAGAGGGACAGAGAGTGAGTGAGTGAGAGCGAGAGGGAAAGCGAAGGGGAGAGCGAGACGAGGTGGAGAATGGCGAGAGTTCTGAGACCAGGATAATTGGAGCGGGGAGAGAGTGCGGAGAGAGAGAGTGAGCGAGAGCGTGAGCGAGAGAGTGAGCGAGGGGTGGGGGTTTACATAAAGCAAAGTTATTATAAAAAAAAAATACGAAATTATGAACGAAGCAAAGTGCCGACTACACCGAGCATCTTCTTTTTTCCACTGATCGTAAAAAAGAAAAAGAGAGAGAGAGAAAGTGGTGGTGGTGGTGGTACGGATAAAGGGAGAGTGGGGGAAGGAGGAGCGAGTGTTGAGAGGTGGAGAGAGACGAGAAAAGATTATTGACTTTTTTTATTTTGAAACAATTTTTATTGCCGCCAGCAGCAACAGCACTGGAGGCGATTCCGATATGAAATACACAAAGTCACCAGCAAACAAATAAAACAAACGCTATAAACCCACGCGCTGTGGCGCTAAATGCACCGCACACAACACGAAATAAAAGCCACGTGGTGGTGGTGGTCATCGCGCACGCCACGGTGACGAGCGAGCGCTTCAGAAGGTGAACACAAGGGTGCCGTCCACGCTGGTACAGAGAGGGGCTTTTCCGGCTCCCTAGCGTTCAAAGAAGACGTGCACATCACCGACATATGTGTGGTACGCGTGCTCCAGCCGGAGCCACACCTTGAACACTGGAAGCACAGAGCAGCCGTCAGTGTCACCTTGCAGCATCTTTTTCCTCGTTCTGTACACCGCCATCTTCGTCTGAGCACAGGCGAAGTTGGCGAGGTCATGGCGCTTGTTAGCCAGGTAAGGCACCCCCTATACGAAGCTGCTGTTGTAGAAGGGTACCCCCAGTTTCCTGAAGATGTCCCCCAAAAGGCGGAACATTGGTTTGAGCCGCTGGCATCGTAAGTACCGGTGGGGCAGATCCTCCCTGGCACCGCAGGAAATGCACACGTCTGTTACCCCTGGCGAGATTCAGCTGAGCCACACGGCTGATGGAAACGTGCAGTGTGCCAACCTCCACTGGAGGTGATTATATAAAGAGAGAGGAGGGGGGTGATGGGGGCTGGAGGGGGGGGGGGAGTTGGCTGGGTGGGAGATAGGTTGTGTGTATGTATGTTGAACTTCTTTCACACCGTATGTAGCCAACCTTGCTAATCGTAAATGTATTGCGTGGGATGCGTAACGCGCAATGGGCTCATGAATCCATCTGTGCGGACCTTAGAGCATTATGCCCTCCGATGCGTGGTGGGGGTTTTCTCCGGATACTCCGGTTGACATGGGTGGGAAAGAGCTTCGTAGCTCATCGGATTCTTCGAGTATTCAATAACGATTCTGAGTCATCCACACACAGTATGAGAGGGCGACTGCGCAAGCATCGCCTCGTGGCTGTGAGATCCAGCGAGGAGCTCCTGCAGAGATAGGGGACACATCTGTTATGGACGGGTGGTCCAAAGTCAGGACACATTGGGTTAATATCTTCATTTGAACAAATCACATCGGGTTATTCAATTTATTGTAAAAAATGTAAAAAAAACTGACTTCCGTTCACATGAACGCGTGCACGAATTCTCTTTGGAAATGAATTTAGGACTTTCAAAAGTCGATACCTTCTTTAGCATTCATAACAAGCGAATTGAACTCGTTCGTATTTCGACAGATTTGTTTCCATTGAAACACATCTCTCATCACCTGGAAAGGAAGAAACAAACTATTAAAACGTGTTAATGCTCGTGTTAAAATACTGACGTTTGGGCCACCATGAATAAGATCACACACACACACACACGAGTCCGGAGCGGTGCCACAGTGGTTAGCGACTTCTCTCTCAACTCAGCTGTCTGAGTTCGACTCCCGGCCATGGTTAATCTCAACCCGTCCTAGTCTCCCTTAGAGCTCACTCATCCTTAAACCAGAAACCCATATTGTGTTTAGCCACCACACTTCGGGTCACAATACACTTACTCACCCTGTCACTCATTCACTCAAACACCCACTCACTCACTCACCCATCCACCCGCTCACCATCCACCCACTTACTCGCTCAACCACCCATCCACTCACTCATCCACTCACGCATTCACTCACGCACTCAATCACTCACCCACTCACTCACCCACTCACTCACCCACTTATCATTCTATCGCTACTACCATGCTCACTGTTACCATGAACTCTACTCGTGGATTGCTCCTCCCGTGTTTAGATTTCCGTTCATCGAAGTGACTGTTATGTCTCAACCGTACAGTGTCCAACCACCGTAACAACATAGGCACTCGCTCATTGATTCACCCACTAACTCACTCACTCAGACATTAAATCACCCACTCAACCACTGACTCAGCCACTCACTCGTTGATTCACACACTCACGCACTCACTCACCCACTCGAGCACTCATGCACCCACTCAGCCACTCACTCACCCGATCACCCACTCACTCACCCACTCAGATACTCACCCATTGATTCACCCACTCAGACGCTCACTCACCCGATCACCCACTCACTCACCCACTCAGATACTCACCCATTGATTCACCCACTCAGACGCTCACTCACCCAATCACCCACTCACTCACCCACTCAGATACTCACCCATTGATTCACCCACTCAGACGCTCACTCACCCGATCACCCACTCACTCACCCACTCAGATACTCACCCATTGATTCACCCACTCAGACGCTCACTCACCCGATCACCCACTCACTCACCCACTCAGATACTCACCCATTGATTCACCCACTCAGACGCTCACTCACCCGATCACCCACTCACTCACCCACTCAGATACTCACCCATTGATTCACCCACTCAGACGCTCACTCACCCGATCACCCACTCACTCACCCACTCAGATACTCACCCATTGATTCACCCACTCAGACGCTCACTCACCCAATCAGCCACTCACTCCACCGCTCACCCGCTCACTCACCCGCTCAGCCACTCACTAATTGATTCACCCACTCACTCACTCAGCCACCCACTCACCCACTCAACCGCTCACTCATTGATTCGCCCACTCAATCACCCACTCACTCACCCACTTAGCCACTCACTCACGGATTCACCCACTCGCTCTTCCACTCAGCCACTCGCTCATTGATTCACCCACCCACTCACTCACCCACTCAGCCACTCAATCACCCGCTCACCCACTCACTTACCCACTCAGCCACTCAATCACCCGCTCACCCACTCACTTACCCACTCAGCCACTCACTCATTGATTTGCCCACTCATTCACCCAGGACACGCTTGCCAATGAGACTCATCCTGGTTTCTTGAGTTCTAAGCTGGTTACACAAACAAACGTAACTTTACTCACCCACTCACTCACTCACACACTCATCCACTCACACTCTCACTCAGCCACACATTCACCCACTCACTCATCCACCCACTGACCCACCCTCTCACCACCACCACCACCACCACCGCAGGTCACGACGCTTCTCTTTCTGATTCTTCACTCGCACGGTTCCACTTTGGAATTCCCTCCTCCCGTCGTCTCTTTTTCCCAAACGGATATAATAACTCTGGTCTACAGCCAAAATGCTTCCGAAATAAATGTAGTCCATCTTTACTAATTCGGAGTCACTGAGAATTAAAGTTATGCTTAAAATTGTTGATTGGCTCGAGTTTTCAAGATATGCGACTGGGTCAGTATATACGACCCTTGACTTGGGAATGGCGGAGGATAAGTGAGTTATAAAGGGAAGGGATCTCAATGTAAACCAGAAATGAGTAAAATGCATCTTTGACTGGATCTACGAATAAATATATGACTGGGTTTGGACAGTACTTGCTTTTTGAGCAAAACAATGAATGATGCAATCTGAACCTGGTATTGCATCATACATGATATGAATTGCATCATGTTATTCCTAGAAGTCATGGATGATGCAATCATAACTAGGCTTACATCCCTCTGCTGAACAAATTGCCAGATATCAGCTCTAGAAATCATACAGTGTCGTACTCTCTTATTTGTCAGTGTTTGATTTTGCAAAGGGACACATTTATGTTTAGTCAAAGTGAGCAGAGATGCCTCGTACTTGTGTGAACAAAGCAGGTAACTTCTGCTGTGTTTGTGGTGAAGTGACTTGTTACTTCTGCACGGCGCCTCCAGTTGGGAAAGGTGTGTCAAAGAAGAAAAAGTGGACTGTGCATTATCCAAACATTCCATCAGCTATGCGCCCAGCACCCCACGGAGAAGGACTGCCGGTTCCTGATGCACCAGAATCATTCTCACTTGAGTCAGATGAGGAAGAGGATGGAACTTCTGGTCCTGAACCATCAAGGTCACATGACCCAGATTTTCTCCCATCCTCCTCCTCTGAACCACACCTCATAACACAATGTGAACTGAAAGACCTTGTCAGGGATTTGGAACTACCCAAGAGTAAGGCAGAGTTGTTGGACTCCAGACTGCATCAATGGAATCTCCTGGCAGGTGATGTTAGGGTTTCCATGTTCCGTGACCGTCAAAAGGATCTTGTCTCATTCTTTTCATGGAAGGCGATCTTGTCGCCTGCGACAACATCGATGGTGTGATAGGAGCCCTCAACATTGTTCATGATCTAGATGAGTGGAGACTGTTCATTGATTAATAGAATACGAGTCTTGAAGCTTTTTACTGCATAATGGCAATGTTTTGCCATCAATTCCAGTTGGTCATGCAGTCCATATGCAGGAAACCTTTGACAACATGAAACGACTTTTGAGGTGCATTTTAAACTATGATCAACGTCAGTGGCAGCTTTGTGGCGATTTGAAGGTCGTTGCTCTCTTGCTTGGTCTGCAGACTGGATATGTAATGTAGTAACTCGGCGGGAGACGACTTCACGGGTAACACACTCTTTATTTTATCAAACTTGGTTACAGGTGACTAACACCTACTTTATATCTCGGGTGACAACCACCGACTTAGCTACTTGGCGACTAACGCCCACTGAGCTACTCGGATGACCAACATCCACTTAGTACTCGGGTGACAAACACCCACTTAGCTACTTGGCGACTAACGCCCACTGAGCTACTCGGATGACCAACATCCACTTAGCTACTCGGCGACTAACGCCACTGGGCTACTCGGATGACCAACATCCACTTAGTACTCGGGTGACAACCACCCACTTAGCTACTTGGCGACTAACGCCCACTGAGCTACTCGGATGACCAACATCCACTTAGCTACTCGGCGACTAACGCCACTGAGCTACTCGGATGACCAACATCCACTTAGCTACTCGGCGACTAACGCCACTGAGCTACTCGGATGACCAACATCCACTTAGCTACTCGGCGACTAACGCCACTGAGCTACTCGGATGACCAACATCCACTTAGCTACTCGGCGACTAAGTCTTCAGCTCCGTCTTCGGGTCTTCAACTGGGTAACTCTCCCCGAGTGCTCTCGCGCGTCCCCCTTTATACCCCACCTGCGGACGTCGCTGCGAGCACCCACTTATTCGACCAATCGCCGGGCGCTGGCTACGATCCTCTTTTCCCACATCTCATCGTGCCTCACCACTCACTCCGCGCCGCCCCGTCATCTGTCACTCCCGGCGCGCGCGTCCACACCACGCCCACAACGCGTGCCCAACCCCGCACCCCGCGCCGCCCGTGATCCATCACTGTCACAGTCGGCGCACGTCAATACCACCACTACATCACCCCCTACCACATAGCTCGCAGCCGCCCCGGCTGCTATAAAAATATACAAACCCCCCCTGTGTGCCCCGTAACACAACACAACAACAAGAACAACAACTAAGCTAACAACACAACACGACGCGAACACTACCATCCGCAACCCTCAACCAATGCCACCGCGACAATAGAACAATATATACAAACCGGCGAGTGACAATAGCAATGTGTATGCAAAAAAAACAAATGGAAATTTTTTTTTTTTTCTTTTGACTCGTGCAGTGTCCCCTTTTCTTCCGAGCGTCCCTACAACGGGACATAACCCCGGCAGAGGGGAACACCGGGCGAGCTCGGTGTAGAGCAAAAAACCGTCTTCATGAAAATTGTTGAGACCTAGCCCGAGTCCGCCTTGCCGGTCCGTCGTACGGCACCAGACGCGGTTGAACGTCCGGTGGTGCCGGCGGTTCAGGAAGACATCGGCCAGGCATCGAGGACTCGTGCGTGCCCCGGGGTTCAGGCTCTCGACGGTCAGCAGCCGTCAAGCCCGAGGCACCTGGGGGTGGGTCAGGTGGAGACACGTGAGGATCAGCCTGCGACACCTCCCTCCCCGAGTCGACGGTCACATCACACGCCCGGTCGTCACGGCACAGAACGGGGTCACACGGTGCCGCATAGGGCTTCAGTCGGGAGGGGTGCACATACCAACGGCGTTTCCCCCATTTAATCTGTATACTCTGGGGTCGTGCAACCCGCACAATTTCCACCGGTCCCCTCCAAGGTCTCAACAACTTGGGGGACGTAGCCAACGGTGCATGTGGACAATGCAGCCAGGCCTTATCGCCTGGTTTCCAATCATGCGTATGCACCCTCCGCTCATGCAATTTCTCGTTTGCAATTTGCCGCGACCGCGAATTCAACCTTGCCGCCTCCCGCGCTTCAGTCAATTTGGCGATATTAAATTTGATGTGGTCTGCCAATTTAGATTTTGCCCGTGGCTGGGAAATCCCCAGTTGGACGTCCACGGCCGGATCGGCCTCCCGCCCGTACATAAGAAAAAATGGGGAAAACCCCGTCGCCGCATGAGGGGCCATTCGATAGGCCGCGAGTACCCCCGGCACCTGTAAGTCCCAATCAACCTGATCGTCGCAGACCTGTTGGCACAACATAGACGTAATCGTCCTGTTCAGACGCTCAACCATCCCGTCAGTCTGCGGGTGGTAGGGGGAAGTACGCACTTTCTTTGTACCCAACAGGTCGCACACCTCGCGCAACAAAACGCTCGAAAAATTCTTCCCTTGATCCGTCAGCAAGCGTTCGGGGGCGCCCTTGTCCAACACATAACCCTGGACAAAGGCGTCCGCCACCGCCGCAGCCGACTGGTTGGCGAGCGGCCATGCCATAGGCCATCGGGTGAAGTATTCCACGCCAACCAGCAGGAACCTATTTCCCCTTGGTGTAACCGGAAAGGGCCCCAAGATGTCCAACGCTACCAATTCGTTTATACGTGAAACCTGAATGGATTGCAGCGGTGGATTAGCTGCCAATGGTGGCGGTTTCCTTTTGGCGCACCCTACGCATCCCTTAAGAATATTCGCCACGTCGTTACCCATCCCCGGCCAATAATAGTCTCGCTGGATTAGGGCGAGCGTTTTGTGAAAACCCAGATGCATGAGCCGTTCATGAGCTGCCAGAACAACCCTACCCCGCATAGCAACAGGCACAACGAGCACGTGACGCCGGGACATGTTGTCCCACCTCATCAAAAGGCCCTGTCTGCACACCCAGGAACCGACCCGCGCCTCCCCTTCTTCGGGAGCGCCAACTTTCCGACGCAGCGTAAGTAGGGAGCTGTCGGACATCTGGAGGCGGCCCCACTCAATGAGGGGCAACGACAACAGCGAATCCCTCCCCGTGGGGGCGTCCTCTCCCGGGGTGTCAGTGGCGGCGAGCGCAACTCCCGGGGTGTCGGCGACCGGGGGTTTGCACCGCGCTGATCCCAACAAACATGTGCAGTCCGTGCACGGCGGCAACCGCGACAAGGCGTCCGCGTTTGAGTGCCGCAACCCCTTGCGGTAAATCGTCGTGAATTGGTAGTCTTGAAGGACCTCCAACCATCGGGACAATTGGCCCGATGGCTGTGCCACGCGCATAGCGTATTGTAGAGCCGCATGGTCCGTCCGGACCGTAAAATGACGGCCGTAAAGATACGGCCTGAATTGCTGTGTAAAAAACACAATGGCTAACAATTCACGACGAGTTACGCAATAGCGTTGTTCTGCGGGGGAAAGAACCCTACTACCGTAGGCGACCACCCGTTCAACCCCCCCGACCACCTGTGAGAGCACCCCCCCGATACCCGTATTGCTGGCGTCCGTGTCAAGCAAAAACGGTTGTGTGAAATCGGGGTAACACAAGGGGGGAGCCTGCACCAAAGCGTCACGGAGGGAGCAGAACGCAGCCTCCTCTTCCGCCCCCCAGTGAAACCTCACACCCTTAGCCGTCAAAGCGTGCAGGGGCTTGGCTATGGTGGCAAATTGCTTGACAAAACGACGGTAATAGGAGGCAAAACCAATGAAACTACGAACCTCCGTGACCGAGGTTGGCGTTGGCCATGAGCTGACGCAATGCGTCTTAGCAGGGTCCGTCGAGATCCCTGAACGACTCACGATATGGCCCAAATACCTGACCGATTCCCGAAGCAGAAAACATTTAGCCGGTTTAAATTTAAGCTTAGCGGAACGCATCCTGAGGAACACCGCTCTCAGTCGCTGGAGGTGCTCCTCGAAAGTCCGACTAAAGACGATAATATCGTCAAGATAAATCAAACAGGTATCCCATTGGAGGCCCGACAAAACCAATTCCATGAGTCTCTGGAACGTGGCGGGAGCGGAATGTAAGCCCATGGGCAAACGGTTGAATTCAAATAGGCCCCCAAGTGTCCGGAAAGCAGTTTTAGGTTTTGACTCGTTATCGAGTGGCAATTGCCAAAATCCAGAAAGCAGATCGAGTGTGGAAAAAAACTGCGCTCCCGCCAAGGCATCCAGCGACTCATCCATCCTGGGGAGCGGATACGCATCCGCCATCGAGATTTTGTTTAAGCGGCGGAAATCGACACAAAACCGCAAGGACCCGTCCTGTTTCTTTACTAGGACAATAGGAGCACCCCACGGACTAGAAGAGGGCGAAATGATATCGGCCGCCAACATATCATTAACCGCCGATTGCACATGTTCCTTCTCGGCCGGGCTGAGCCGGAAGGGATTCTGACGAATAGGGGCCGCGTCCCCTGTAGCTATGTGGTGGCGCAACAGGTCAGTGCAGCCGATATCGTACTTATGTTTGCTGAACACCTCAGCAAACTCGATGAGCAAACCCCTCAATGCTCCCAATTGCACCCCGGACAAGTTAGCAGAACCCGCACACAGCGAGTCCAACCACTCAGTCCCCTCATCACTTTGAGGATGCGACTCGACAGTGAAATCTGCGTGAGCCACGAGCCGTTCCTCAACGGGTAGCGGCGCGGCGTGAGCCAGCACCGTTCCCTGCGCAATTACGGCCGGCCGCGACCCCGTATTCAGGACCATTACGAACGGCTCACTGTCCCCTCTCACCATGGTTTGAGCAACCGCTAAGTCGAGGCCCTTACTGGCTCTGTTTGACGGCCCCAACAGCACCCCCTGTGCCTCCGCACCCACCTCGAGTGGCTTCCTGAACCGAAGGGGTACTAACATTTGCGATCCCGGGGGCACCCGTACAGTGTGAGTCGCCAGCGCCTGCACCGTCGCACAAACCGTGCGCACTTTGGTAGGGCTCGACAAGAAGGCAACCCGCCGACCTGACGGAAGCTCTATGCAGGCCTGATCTATAAGAATTTTGATGGGCATTTTTGACAAAAAGTCCGTACCTAGCAAACAGGGAACGGCCAGCGATGATGATACAAAAATAGGGCCCGCTAATTTAATGTCACCAATGCAAATAGTCGCCCGAATCTGGCCGATGATCCCCAGGGATCCCCCATTCGCCGCATAAAATGGCACGTCTACTGGCAGAAGGGGTCTACTTTGGACGGGAAGAATGTTATAAATAAGGTCCGAGATGATGGTGGCCGACGCACCCGTGTCAACAAGCACCCGGACCTCAACCCCGTCAATGAACCCCGTTACCACGGACGACCCGGCTGACGCAGCCACGATCCTGTGGGCCAATTCGGACCACTCGACTGCTTGCGGGCCGCGTACGGACCCCCCTCGCTGAATTGAACCCCCGGCACCCAGCCGCGAACCCCCCATCGCGAAGCGGCGACCCGAATGTGCCGTGTTTGTGGACCGAACGTGTGAGGTGCCGCGACTTGCCGGGTTTTGTTGGGATGACTTGTGGCCCTGGTCGTCGTCCCGACGTGGTCCTGCGGCGCGCTGACGCGGGGCCCGGCACCCGGCTGCGACGTGACCCCGAAGGCCGCAGTTGTAGCAGACGACGGACGTCGTAGGTTTCGGTTGCTCCAGCTTGCGGGGCGAACGTGTGGGCGAACGACCTCCCGTTCTCCACTCCCCCGGACGCGATGCAGCGAAGGCCTGCTCCTGCACCGCAGCTGGCTGAGGTTCGGCGATCGTGGCGGCCAGTGCCGCGTTCCCCGGCCATTTGCAGACGACCCCCGGCTTGCGTTTGAGGACCTCGTACGCGTGAATGCTCGTGGCAATCGCCAGGGAGCAGATCTCCATCTCGTCTGCCACGTTGATGGGGACCCCCAACTCGTGGGCCAACACCAGCAGCTGCTCCGTCACCATGGCGTCCTTCCCCTCCTTATCCATGCGGGGAAAAGCTGCGTCCGCCAAGGCGAGTAGTGCCGTGCGGTAGGCTAGCGTCGTTTCCCCAGCCACCTTCCGCCGATCGTAGAACTGGTGGCGACACGTGGAGGGCGGCCCGAACACCTTCGCCATCAGGTGTAGTGCGGCCTGGAGCGTAGAGCGGGACGACCTTGCAGCAGATGTGAAGGCTGCAAGCGCGTCGTCGTCAAGCATCGCTGGCAACGCACGCAGGGCAGTGGTGTCGGACCACCCCGACATCTCCTGATGAGCGAGGAACCTTCGTTGGAAGGCTCCCCAGTCGCCCCCATCCGCCTTGAACGCCGACAGCGCGGGCAATCTTTGCTGGAGGACCCGATCGTCGTCGACGTCGGAGAGATTTTCCCGCGCTCCGCTGGAGTTGTGTAAAATGTCGGCTCGGTTGTCAGGCGCAAAATGGAGGGCTCCGGCGCGCGCTGATGACGTGGGCTGCGCTGCGCGGAGGTGTCCGGCCACGTGGCGTCCGTCTTTCCCGCCAATCGGTGGCGGCCCCCCAAAAACGGCGGCAACTTCCAGACTTTTGGCGCGAAGCGCCTTTTGGCGGGAATCCTCCAACGTCGCTTCCTCCACGACCCCCGCAGCCGTTTTTCCGCTCGCCGGAACGGAGATGTCGGCCAAGACAGCGGCGGCGGCGAGTAGCAACTCCGCCAACCGGGAGTGCGCGTCCTGGAGGCTGGTGTCGGAGGCAAGCGGAGCGTCGGCCATCACCGCGAAGTGCTGCATCGGCGGCAACTCCTCGTCCTCTACTCCCGAGGTCGGTGTCCCCGGTACGCCGTCGTCATCCCGACCTCGCTCGTGGGTACGGGTAGTCTTCCTTGTGTCCATACTTCTTGAAGACAGGTTTACTTCTGACGCCAGTTGTAATGTAGTAACTCGGCGGGAGACGACTTCACGGGTAACACACTCTTTATTTTATCAAACTTGGTTACAGGTGACTAACACCTACTTTATATCTCGGGTGACAACCACCCACTTAGCTACTTGGCGACTAACGCCCACTGAGCTACTCGGATGACCAACATCCACTTAGTACTCGGGTGACAAACACCCACTTAGCTACTTGGCGACTAACGCCCACTGAGCTACTCGGATGACCAACATCCACTTAGCTACTCGGCGACTAACGCCACTGGGCTACTCGGATGACCAACATCCACTTAGTACTCGGGTGACAACCACCCACTTAGCTACTTGGCGACTAACGCCCACTGAGCTACTCGGATGACCAACATCCACTTAGCTACTCGGCGACTAACGCCACTGAGCTACTCGGATGACCAACATCCACTTAGCTACTCGGCGACTAACGCCACTGAGCTACTCGGATGACCAACATCCACTTAGCTACTCGGCGTCTAACGCCACTGAGCTACTCGGATGACCAACATCCACTTAGCTACTCGGCGACTAAGTCTTCAGCTCCGTCTTCGGGTCTTCAACTGGGTAACTCTCCCCGAGTGCTCTCGCGCGTCCCCCTTTATACCCCACCTGCGGACGTCGCTGCGAGCACCCACTTATTCGACCAATCGCCGGGCGCTGGCTACGATCTTCTTTTCCCACATCTCATCGTGCCTCACCACTCACTCCGCGCCGCCCCGTCATCTGTCACTCCCGGCGCGCGCGTCCACACCACGCCCACAACGCGTGCCCAACCCCGCACCCCGCGCCGCCCGTGATCCATCACTGTCACAGTCGGCGCACGTCAATACCACCACTACAGATACACAAAGTACTGCTGTTCTCTCTGCGAATGGGGTAGTCGTGCGAGAGATTCCCACTACATCAAGATAGATTGGCCACTCCGACAGGGAGGAAAATCGTTCAGCATCCACCACTTGTTGAATCAAGGAATATTTTGTTACCACCCTTACACATCAAGCTGGGTCTGATGGAGAACTTTGTCAAAGCCATGGACAAAACACAAGCAGCTTTCAAATACCTCCGTGGAAAATGTATCAGGTTAAGTGAAGCTAAGATAAAGGAAGGTGTCTTTGCTGGTCCTCAGATTCGTGCGTGAACTGCTTCGAGATGATGCATTTGACAGTGCACTGCGTGGCAAGGAAAAGACGGCATGGAAAGCCTTCCAGTTAGTGGCAACACATTTTCTATAAAGCAACAAGGCAGACAACTACAGGGAGTTGGTGGAAAACCTCCTCAAGGTATACAAAAGCCTTGGTTGCAACATGCCACTGAAGACACATTTTTTTCACTCTCATCTAGATGTTTTCCCACCGAACTGCGGAGCAGTGAGGGACGACATGGCGAGCGATGTCACCAGGACATTGCGACGATGGAGAAACGCTCTCAGGACAAATGGAGCCCATCAATGCTTGCAGACTATTGCTTGACAGTGACACGAGATGCTCCATTTAATGAATACAAGAGACAAGCCAAGAAGCTCAGAGTAGACACTGAATAAGGACAAAACGATGTACTTATATATACATAATAGTTGTTTGCCTTTTGTTTCATAATAAATGTAATTTGTATAACCCTTTAGCTGTTTTTTTAAGTGTTACATGAACAGGACAGATGACATGTTATCATGCAAAGCAACCATAAACACATGAGAAGACCCAGGTTTACAACGTATGAATACAACTCTACTATCTACACAACATTCATAGACGTAAAATGTAAAAACCTAAATATCCTGGGAACAGTAGTCAATCAGTTGTTTTAATTGTCATATTTAAATTCACACGCATCAAAATCAAAATTAAACAGCACATTTCATATCTGAAGCAGACGACGTCTAAAAACGTGTAAACCAGTGTCATTAATGCTGATTGTTGCTGGCTGCTCACCATTTCTCACAATCCTCACCACTCATCACCACTCCTCACCACCCCACACTATTCCTCACCATTCCTCACCACCCCTCACCACCCAACCCCCTCACCACCCCCTCACCACCCCACCCCTCACCACCACCTTTACCCTTCCTCGCCCATCACTGCTCCCAGGGTCTCGCGGCGGACGGACGGTTACGCAGCTGCAGCTACAGCAGCATCAGCTACAGCAGCAGCAGTTACAGCAGTAGCAGCAGCAGCAACTACAGCAGCAGCAGCAGCTACAGCAGCAGAAGCTACAGCTGGCGTGGAACAACAGCAGCAGGAGCAGCATTAGCAACAGCAGCAGCAGGAGGAGGAGGAACAGCAAGACCAACAGGTGTAGCAGCACCAGCAGCAGCAGTAGCAGCAGCGGGCCCATCGTGAGAAGCCACATCAGCCACAGGAGCAGTGGCTGGAGGAAGAGCAGCAGTAGCAGCAATAGCAAGCACGTGATCAACAGCTGCTGCTACATCAGCAGCAACAGCAGTAAGGGCAGAGGGACAGCATCATCAGCAACAGCAGATTCGGAAACGACATCGTCAATAGCAGCAGCAGGCGCAAAAAAGCAACCAGAGCAATAGCATAATCAGCATCATCAGCAGCGGTATCAGCATCAGTATTAACATCATTCTAATCATCAGCAGCAGCAACAATATCATCAGCAGCTACAGCCGGTAGGCGCACGTAACCAACGCCTGCACTAGCATCATCACTGGCATAATTGCCATCATAACAATATCATCATCAGCGTCAGCAGTATCAAAATCAACAGCAGCAACAACAGTATCATCATCATCATCAGCAGCATCGTCATCATCATCATCATCAGCAGCAGGCAGGCAGGCACAGCTAACCAACTCCAGCAATAGCATCATCATCAGATCATCATCATCATCATCAGCAGCATCGTCATCATCATCATCAGCAGGATGCTGCAGGGCGAGGCGCCGTCCCCCGGCGCTCCGGCCACGCTGGACAGGTGGAGCTGCGCGTGTCTCTGCGTGGCCTGCACGACCGCGACGCCCTCTCCCGCACCAACCCCTGCGTGGCGCTGCTCATGCAGTCGTGCGCCCAGTGGATGGAGGTGCGCCCCGCCCTCACCCCAGCCCTGAACCAGCCCTGACCCCAGCCCTGACCCCAGCCATGAACCCAGCTCTGACCCCAGCCCTGACCCCAGCCCTGAACCCAGCCCTGACCCCAGCCCTGACCCCCTAGCCTTGAACCCCAGCCCTGAACCCCAGCCCTGAACCCCAGCCCTGACCCCAGCCCTGAACCCAGCCCTGACCCCAGCCCTGAACCCCAGCCCTGAACCCAGCCCTGACCCCTAGCCCTGAACCCCAGCCCTGAACCCCAGCCCTGAACCCAGCCCTGACCCCAGCCCTGAACCCAGCCCTGACCCCAGCCCTGAACTCCAGCCCTGACCCCAGCCCTGACCACAGCTTTATCCCTAACTGGGGGAGGGGAGGGTTACCACCGCATGACCCTCTCTCCTAAAAGACGAAGACCAAGATCCCCCCCCCCGCGTCGCCTCTAACAAACTGCTGGGCCACGTTCGGTTAGCGAGCAGCACTTATGAAGGCGCCGTCACGGCACGCGAGAGGGCGATGTGACAAACACCACGCCCGCCCGCCTTTGTCTCCCCACCGTGCTGATGTTTCGCACCGGGGTACTCATTTTAAGGCTGAGTCGACCTAGAGCAGGCCCAGTACCGGGCTCAGATATTCCTCACCAATGTTGGCCGTGAGCGGGATTCGAACTCCGAGGCGCGGGGTCGGCAGCACAGCGCGCTAACCGTTGTGCCACCGCTCCCCGCTATTTGCATTCTCTCCGCCCGTGTGATTTGCACAGACTTACCATACGCTAGACTTTTGACTTAAAAAAAACTTTT